>NW_017306415.1:1156688-1208295 GCF_000935625.1 Nanorana parkeri
GGGGGTTCAGCAAAGGTGAATACACCGCTGGATGCATTCAGTCCTTCATTCGAGCACTGTCGGCTTACAAATGGGGGAGTGTCATGATTTATTCTAAATGGACCCCTGTCCCTCACTCTCACTTTATAATGCTAGCAAGACAGGAGGTAAATTGAATCAGATACTCCAACATCTGGTTGGGCTGTATTTCTCAGAATTTATCTCCTTGCTTCTGAGAATGCTTCCATTAGTTTTTACTACTTCTGTGACTTCTTTCCAGAATGACTCATGCACTTATTATTTCCCACCAAAATGTCTCCTGCTGTACCTTATATGGCCAGGGTGGGATGGCAGCATTGCACGTCATCCAGCCATGACAGGCTAGGGGTCATATGGTTTCAATAAAGTGAGCAGACTTGTATCAGGTTACTTGGGTTATTGGGAGTGCAGGGTTCCCAAATTTGCAGCTCCTGTTTACAGAGCCATCCACCAGTAAGAAATCTTCCAATTAGATGCCATGTAATAGCTTCAAAGTGGAATGACATCCATTCCTAATTGACCGTATCCCTCGTTAATGGCATTAAAGTTTGTATCCAATGTGATTAACTAGGGTAAATCTTTTGGTTAATTACATTACAATTGATATGGGAAGCTGGCCACAGTAATATATTTAAAATACTTCATTTGGCCGAAAAGTTTGTTCTTAAAAGAAAGTAATTATTTTTCGCTCAGCTATAATTCTGTTACTACGATTATTGAAACACATGATTTTAAATCGCTGTAATACAAGTTTTCTAAATACGTTGTCAATTCTTTTAGCTCCAAGAAGCCAAACACATGGAGAAGGAGCGGCACAAGCAGCAGCACCATTTACAGAACTCGCCGATAAGCCACCATGAGTTGGAACTTCCGCAGATGAGACATATTTTGGAACAGACGGGACAACTGACTCGGGAACAGGATGGTGAGGTGGATCAGCATCAGAACTACATAGAAAACACACTTCCGGTAGAGCCAGATCAAGAGAATGGCTATGATGCTGTGAGTGCAGAGAATGAAAATCCTGAGGCAGACCAGTCCACACATGTTGAACGTAAGTAACAGTGGCATAGCATGTTCCTCTCATACCATGACCACACACTGTATAGAACAAAATTAACTTCTTCTTCTGGGTATTCATTTTCTTTTAGCTTAGATTGGCAAGAACAAATCCAGTTAGATGGTTGATTAATTGATTTGGTTTTTCATACAGATCAATGGTGTCCCTCTTTAAAAAATTTACGGGTACTAGGGTTCCCTGCTAGGACCACAGGGGGTGCATGCTTATGTAGTATAAGCAGGTATATCTGTGCTCTAATCTATAGAACAAAGATTGTTTGTTTGGTCAAGTCATGCATGCACAATTCAAACACATTTTGATAACCATAGCCAGCTGAATTTAAGGTGTGCTTTAATTCACTTAAAAAATGGTACTTATGGTTAACACCATTTCCTCCCAGACCCATTTTTTTAAATAAATGCCCACCGAGATTTGTCCATGCGTCCAATACTCGGAGATGTTTGGTGGTCAGATCTCTCCTATTCATACATTTTGATTTCTTTTTTAGACCACTCCAAATCTGATTTGGGGATCAGTGTAGATGGCAGTAATGAGCGTGAAGAAAATTCCCAAGGCGTTGTCCAGAGTATAATACAGGAAATGCTCAACTCTGTTGTTGGAGGTAAGATTTTTTTTTTTGTGTGTGTGTGAAGAAAACCTTTTAACATGTCTTTTGTACAAGCATTCTGTGTCTTTTTCACTGTTCCCAGTAAAGGAGTACAGGCCCCTTGTAATTTAGTTCTGGGTTATGGTAGCTGCCTATGTAAAATGATACTTCCCAAATTCTAATGTGAAGATTTAATGAGGAGTACATATAAATTAGATCCTACTGCCAGCAACTTGGAATGCCATTTCCTACACCTGTCTCTTATATGCGGCATTGGGGAACTGTGCTGTTCATCAACTGCAGTGAATTAATTAAAAGTGGTAGGGGATTTTCGGTATCGCCTCCTGCTGCCAAGCAACATCGCTCCAGTACAAAAGCCCAATCTGGGGTTGGCAGACACCCTTTTTAGTGAAACTTTGAGTTGCAGTTGTACATGGTTGGTAGGCATTGTTTACATTGGTGCAGTAACAGAATGTGTCACACTAGGAGAAGGTGCTGGAAGAACTACTAGAGTAGATGTAATGCAATTGTTAGCTCTGGGAACATTTTTAGGAAGTATTTTATGTACCTTAGGCACATTATTATTTAGACAGCAGTTTATAAAATGTATCTTTCATATTCAGCAGGGTGTTTTTTTTTTTGGATGGTTAAATAGTTTAAGCACCATATAGAAATTACCTTTTGTATGTGGCATTCTCTTGTATTCTTCTTTTGTGTAGCTGAGGAGCCTGTCCTCAATGAATGTACCACAAGAACATCAGAAGATGGAAGTGAAGGGGATACTGTTCATGCCAATGGCATTCCTGGAACTCCAATATCTATGGCATACACACCCTCCTTACCAGATGACAGACTGTCTATCTCTTCCAATGACACTCAGGCAAGTTAGAACTCTGTGGCACTGCAGCAATCAATAGCAGTTTAATTCCGTTGGTTTCATTTATGTGTGGCAGTAGAAATGTCAGTATTGCTTTGTACCAAGTCAAATTTTCCTATCCATTTCAATGGAAAAAAAGCAAAAGGCTAAAACGAATTGATTTGTATGGCTATGAATGGTTCTGGTTCACTATTACCAAGGCAAAGTTTTGGTTAATTAAATGTTAAGAACATTTACTATATGTAAATGTTTTGAGTAGATGTTTTACAAAGTCACTTTATGTATAAAACCATTTATACACAAGATAAATCCTATGGAGTCAACATGTACAATATGATCTACATTATTTAGATTCATTTTTGGGGACATTTTAAGATGCCATACAACATACCTTCACATCAAATGAGGTTTAGAAGTACTAAAGTGGTTAAGCATATAGATGTTTTGTCTTTAGAAAGTTACAAATTAATTTATAAGTGTGAAAAGTCCAAAGTGCCTTGATTAGGAGATTTGATAAGTGACTAAATCCAGTTATAGTATTAACAATATGCTTAAAAGTTATTACTTGTCAATGTGAAATACAGAATTGTGATGAAGCCTCAAAACCTCATAGCCTCAAGCATCATAACAACCTGTATTTCTGTAGTGTTTGACACCACACTGTAGTAGTAAACTGTGTGACCTTTCATGTTTCCTTTTTTAATTTATTGTAGGACCTGCTTCCTCTGTGTTGGTTTAGGAAGCTGACAAGGTTTTTGATACAACTCTGTAGCATGTTTATCTGCTGCCTCTTTAGTTTAACTATGCAATGTGTCATGATTATTTTGCAGCGTTTTTAGGGTTGACCACCAAGTAAGCTATGTTCTTTATAAATCATTTTGCTTCATGCTGCAATTGTAAAAACAGGTCTTATTTTTTATTGCAGTTTGAAGGAAAATAATTTGAAAGAACATTGGCCAATCCAGGCAGGAAGCAGAAGGCAGCTTGGCTTTTACTTTGGCCTAGACATCTCTTCCCTTACATGTACCACATTATTATTGTACTTCTCTGTTTTGTTATGCCGTATAACATTACACATTGTACCACTGTACTTCAGCTTCTGTAGCTGTGATAGGAAGGAGACGACAAAGGGACAGTATTTCACCTGATTAAGAAAAGAGTTCAAGGCTTAGAGTAAATCGAAAAAAAACACAGAGGGTAGAGGTACGGAGTATGTTAGCCAATAGTACAATGCAGGTGCGTACGAGTATGAACACCAGCACAGATGTGCAGGGTTGGTGAGCGTAGGGTAGCGTAGTCCCATAGAGAAATACGGGCTGCGTACTAATCACACGCAGCACCTGTCCTTCCCGGGAGGTGCACGCAGCTGTACGTGCCGGCCGTTTCTTGTGTGTATGAGGCCTTAGAAAGAAAGTAGGTGGATTTGCACATCGGTGAGTAGTAATATTACTGATTCTGTAGCTAAGAAGAGGCTTTGTAGTCAGCTTTAGTAATTTATGAGGTAACTCTTGATTATTTTCATTTTAGGAATCTGGAATTTCTTCAGGACATACTCCTGGTGCTAAGTTCTCACATATCTTACAAAAGGATGCCTTCCTAGTCTTCAGGTCACTATGTAAATTATCTATGAAGCCGCTGTCTGATGGGCCTCCAGACCCAAAGTAAGTGCTCAGCCTGCTGTTCTCCTACTAATTATGCAGTATTCCTGATATGCTTTAAACCTGTTGTAACCGTGTGCTGTCCATTACTAAAGAGGATCTGTCACTTGTGAAATATCTAATCAGTCTTTTGAATCAGGCTAGTAAACGGTTTCCACCAAAAATGGCTATTTTTATACATTAACCCCTTCGTGACTGACGACGTACAGTGTACGTCGCCAGCATCGGGGCTGTTTAAACAGACTCCCGGCGACTTTTGCCGCCGGGAGTCTGTTTATACTTGTAGAGCCGACTGTCGGCTTTACAACAGAAGCGATTCTGGCGACTTACCTGTCGCCAGATCGCTTCTGCGTCCCGAAGAAGGGGCCGCCCCCCCCGCCGGACACCCCCGCCGTGCTTCCCGAAAATTGAAAAAAGTGCCTCAGTCATGAAGGGGTTAAAGCATAGCCAAACCCAAAAACAAGAAATGTATATATTGCAGTCTTTAAATGTGGTAGTTGCATTAGTTTTCTTTTTTTTCTCTTTATTTTCATATGGTTAATCTTCCAGTAACACACCTCCTGTCCTAGAGTGGCAACTCTCATTCTCCCTACTAGATCCATAGAGGAGCACTGTTGTCACCTTTAAAACAGGTGTGTGTGGACTACAGAATACATCCTCCTCTCCATGACATAAATGGGAGGTGTTGTTTAGTCCACAAATAGAACTGGGAACTTCCATTGCTCTTTGTCTCTGTTGTCAGTTATCAGCGCATGAGATTTCTGGCAGGACCAACTGGTATTTATTGCACTTATCAAAGACATGTAATAGAATGCTTTCAGTCATATAATTAGCAGACCAAAAAGGGAGCAAATATGTTCACTGTTCGTGTTTACAATACTTTAGACTCAGAGAGGCCTATAGTATGGTGAACGTTGCACTCTAACTTTGCATTACACTTAATGGGGATCTTTAGCCTTTTACATTTTCTAAATCACTTACCCAGACAAGTGTAGATATGAGGGCCAAATATTTTCCTACATGCTAATTTTGGTTTGTGACTCGCAAGTATTGAAGCCTGAGGCAGTCAGTCAACTAACTTTTTCAGAACAAGACTAGCAATTGGCAGCCTTAATATTTTTGGCTTGGCTGATGTTCTTTAAGCTATCAAGAGACATTATATAATTGTTGCCTTTACCAGAACCGGAAAAACTTGACTCAATCCCTATTGTTCTCCCTACACCTGGCAGAGTCTGACTTCACTGGTCATCGCCCCTCCGTGTCCATGAACAAGACGGTTTGGTATGCCAATTACTCTTTTGTGTAGGCAGCCTAAGGGGTCACCATACATTATCTGACCATACAATTGTTGTACAATCTACTTCAAATTTACCAGAATTATGTATTTTGAGGGCCAGCCTAATCTATCTAATGAAATTTGTATTCAGTCTGGCAGTTACTTGTACTACATACCTTTTGGTAGATCTAAAGAAGATTGTACAATCAGATTGTAACAGTGGCTGGCGGCCGCTGTCAGAATACAAAAGAAACAGCAGGGATTTCTCAATCAACATACTCGCAGTGTTAATGGAGGAATCTGCTCTATTTTTTTTGTTCAGCCCACAGGTTGAATGAGAAAAATAGAGCAGTGTATGGCCAGCCTAAGAACAAAGAAGGAGTTTGTAATCCCTTTAGGTGTGCATTCTGCTTTCCACAATTTACTGTGCAATCACATAAGGTGAGCGGAGGCGATGGAAAAGGTTTAGCTATAGATATGTAGGGAACGCCTTCCTCAGGAGTTTGTGATCTATTTCAGTGATTACATAAGTGCAGCTGCCATAGAAAACTAGCATATAGGTGCTAGCATTGAATCAAATAGGTGGCCGCTCTCTATAATGTATTTTTGATTAGTGTGAATTGCAAACAGGCAAAGCAAAAAAAAAAAAAAATCTTTACTATGACAGCTTCTGAAGGAAAAACAGGGGAAAGAGGTTACATTTGCAAAGTTGCAAACTGTCATAACAAATTAAGAGTAAGTGTATTTTAAAGAAGTTATCCTTAAACGCTGAGCTGTATGCAAACTGCTTGAAACATATTTAAACTGCATATATATGAACTAACTTGCATGTCAAAAGATTTTTCTATTCTCTTTTCTACTCCTCTGCCCAAAACTTGCTGATCAGACCTTAAAGGAGCATCAGAATTAGTGGCTTAGGGCACATTCACACCAGTGCATTGCGGTGCCCACATTACATGCATTGGTGCTGTGCCATTAGAGGAGCCCCCCAGCTAGGGGGCTCCTCAGTCTCCCCTAGCGCAGTACTGTCAGTTCTTGCATCGAGCAGCCATTCAAAAAAAGCTGCCCGGCACAAAGAATCCGCTTGCAGTGGGGTGGAGGGAGCTCCATCCATAAGTGCATCGCTTACAGCTCCTTCGCATGCCTCGTAGAGGTGCCTGGACTGGAGTGATGCCACATTTTGGTTCACGAGACCTCTACATGGCACGCAAAGGAGCTGTACAAGCAATGCACATATGGATGGAGCTCCAGCATAGCACAGCAGCTCACACTGGACCCCAGGCTGAGGATCCACTCCAGTTCTTGTAAGGTAGGGAGGCTGGGGGATCTTAAAAATAAAAAAACATTTTTGGGAGTGTGTGTGAGATTGTCTGTGTGTGAGATTGTGTCTGTGGTTGTGTGTGTGTTTTTCAGTTCCCGTTCACACTAGTACAGTGCGTTAATCACAGAGTCCTGTGTGAATAATGCACTGTACAATACAACCGCGCGTTCTGGTGTGGTAGGTGTGTTGCTATTCATTTCAGTGGCACCATAAATGCACCTCCCACCCACAGTTCGATCGCCCGCATCGGAACATGCACTACTGCGACTTGGGTCACGATTTAATGACCAATTTCAAATGTGGCTCCTGAGATAACACAGGTTGAGAACCACTGATGCAAAGCACAATAATTAACACACTAAAGCAGACTGCCCGGTTGTTAATCGATCATTAGACTGTTGTTCCTTCCTCACAGTCTGTCCTGTTGTGCAAGGTAACAAAGGAAGCTAATATACAAACAGATTTAGTTACTTATACTAGTTGTATTTAAATACATTAATTGGTCTTGATAAATGCATAACTGTATTAAATATTAATGTTTTTAATCTGCTTTATTAATTATAGTTGCACTGTCTGCAAAAATGTCAAAGCCAACTTTGAATTCTTTCAGATCACACAATGCTGTAAATAAATTATTTACCTACCAAACATTTGCACTTGGCCTAATGAATCTCCCGTCTTTCCTCTATTGCTGTCATCTTTCATATGAAACAGTGGATTTAGAAATGATCAGTGCCGTTGTCATCCTAGAAAAGGTTAAACTAACCATCTGTTTGCAGTTTAAAAGGACAAAAGACACATGAATAATATTGTATGGAAAGTGTCTGATTTAATTAGGGCTCTAAGAATCCAAATTCAGAATGATTCAATGTTTACTAACCTTTGGTATCAGGCTGTCGTACAGTCGTGATATAACATGGGTTTGCTTATGGCTAGATATATACAGATACAAAGGGTCAAGTCTTCTTGTGTTTTTCTATCATGATGTCTATGTTTTATAAGCACAGTCTATTGGGTCATAAAGCTAATCAAGGCAGTGTGAGATGCTTGCTGCTATTTTTTATTCATTGTACAGCTACAAGAACTTCTATTATAAGCTGTATTTTTAAACTATTAATCATATCTGCCCAGCACATCTGAAATCCCTTCTATAATTCAAAGTACCGATTTTTCTTGGCTCTCTCTTTCGAATGTGACAGCGGCCACATTCGAAAGCGGCAGAACGCTGACACACCGCATGTAATCATGTGTGATAGCATACTGGCTCTTTCAAATGCAGCCACTGTCACCCGATCATTAACTTGAATGGGTGACAGCTGCTGCTTGTAAACTGCAGATTTGGGATTCCTTCTGCAGGAAATCGCAAGTTCCTGATGCAGGAATCCCTGAATGCACCTACATTGTAGGTGTGAATGTAGCTTTAAGGTGGTCAGTTTTCCAAAGAATTCAGGAGGCTAGTCTCTATAATTTATTTGCATCCAAAGCTTATAGTTTAATTTCACTTGCACATCACAGTGAGTTAATTCCCCAGTCTGTCTCGCATCCCTTTTAGATTTTAGAGATATTCATGCACTGGAGTAAACAGGTCCATGCAGATGTTAAGGCCATTCTAGTTTCCAGTGGTTAAAGTGTATCTTGTTAAGAGTGATAAGCATCAGTCATTTTGAGTACATTTTAAGATATTTTAATTGCACGTGCATTAAGAACAGTAGGGAAGGAGGGTGAATGTAGTACGGGATGCCTGTTGGATTACATCAAAGCAAAGACCTTCTGTCTTCTGCATAATCTTATTTTTTCTGGGTCCCTCTCTCATAGGGCTTTACTGGCTGGATACATAACTTGTAAATTGGCTCCTTGCAACTGAGGTTCTGGTGTATGCTCAGTCTTCACACCAAGGCAGGACAGCAATGGGGAAGGTTCCTGTGTGACTTCCCCAGACTCAGTCAGTCACTCACCACCTCCATGTGGGAGGTACAACTCCAGCTCTGCTTTCTCAAGATCTGTAGCAGTCAATAATGGCAAATAACTTGGGGACACCTCCCAAGAGGGCAGATCCACACAGCTTGTTATACCCCTAGGGCCTCAAGCATGATACCGGTATTATTATCGGTGCCAGTACTGGGCATTTTCACGAGTACTTGTAGAGGTGAGTGCATAGGTGGGGCATCACAACATGGGCTTGTGTTGACTTTATAATGAACCTTTGTGGATTGATGATACCGGACATGCGACTGTTTGTTCTTTTGAATTCCTTTTGGGTAACTGATATACCCACTAAAAATATCCCCAGCTTTCCCTCTAAAGGCCCTTTGATCTGTAGCCTGAATAACGTGTGATGGTTTTGTAGTCTGTAGTTTACAAAGCCACCAGAAACCTTTCTGCTTATGTTCAGGAAAATGTTTCAGCTGCCATAGCTCCCAACTGTCCCTCATTTGGAAGGACTGTCTCTCTCTTTCCCAATCCCAATTTCCCTCTTTCTACCTCAGTGGTCCCTCTGTTTGGTCTGATGTATACTTCCCTCTAAAAATGTACTATATAGCTACCAAGTATTTTATACAAACACCAATTTTTTCATCCTTCCTCTAAATTATTGCATTTGTTATTTTGGAAAGCAAGAATAAAGAAAAAGTAGTGGTGCAAAAAGCAGTTACACAATCATCTATTGTATAAGAATTCTTAGTGGTTTGTGTAACTGAGGTCATGGCAGGGGTGTATCCTTAGCTTTGTTCTGAAAGTTGTCCTCTCTCATCTCCTAAATTTGGGGGGCGGTGGGGCATGCATAAAAAGTCTCTACTTGATACAGCATGAAAAACGGCACAAAGACTCTCAACGTTGCGAGCTCTTGCTGAACGCGGCTGAAAATGAATTAGGAACCTGCATAATACAGCAAAAATGTCAAAAGCAAAATCTGGCAAAGCAAATTTGTCTGGCGATCTTGTTTTCCTCTGTTGCATTGTTTTCTTCACATTGTTCATTTCATATCCACAGCTGAGGAAGCTTGGGGAATGCAGATGTCACAACTCTTTGCAAGTGTAGAAGTGATATTCATAACATAGATTAAATTGCTAGTCTTACACTGTGTTGTACTGCAGAGAAACAGTCTCTTCGTTATTCACTTGCAAGTAGAGTGCATCATAAAGGTTGTAGGTGTTATGAATCTTTTCCTCGGAGACGTGTATGTTCTAGTAACCAGAAGATGTGTCCGCCGTGTATAATTTCCTTTTCTCGTGTTATGCAGATCTGATAATTCAGCCTTTTTTTATATTTCACATTAGGTCCCATGAGTTGCGCTCAAAGGTTCTGTCGCTGCAGCTGCTCTTGTCTATCCTGCAGAATGCTGGCCCTGTCTTCAAGACCAACGAGATGTTTATAAACGCCATCAAGCAGTACCTCTGTGTCGCACTGTCCAAAAATGGGGTTTCATCCGTCCCTGAAGTCTTTGAGCTTTCTCTGTCCATTTTTTTGACATTGCTATCAAATTTCAAGTTACATCTAAAGATGCAGATTGAGGTAGATTTGTTTTTATTAAGACTTTAATAACTTCTTAAGTGTCTTTTCACTTGCAGAAATAACGGTGAAGGTGTTTATTACATTTATTTGTAATTTCATTATCATGGAATTTAAAGCAAAGCTGCAAAAAATCTCCCTAGGTCCATAATACATTAAAAGGCTTTTAGGAGACATAATTGTAGATTCTTATCTGACTCATATCTGTATATACTTAGATAGATCATTCTAGTCTATTTCTTCTTCCTGAGTGCCAAATGGGAATAGGTGCCTCCTGTTATCACAATGTTGTAATAAAGAATACAATTGGATCACATGAACTGTATATTACATTTTGAGTAGGAAATGCCTCTGTTGTTGCCATGGCTGCAAAAAAAATTAACATTTGAATGTTATCAGTTTTACAAACAGGATAGATGTTTGCAGATTGAAGTATTAAATATATTTTTGTAGTACACTTAACGGTAAAAATGATCAGCCTACCCAAATAGAGGTTAACTCGGATGGTTTTTTTTTGGCCCATGGGATCCAATGGCAGAAGCTTACATTGTCATTCTGCTGGAGGAGGAGGATTCTCACTCCTTCCTTTGCATAATGTATAGTAATTGGAAAAAACAAAATGTGACATGTGAGACACTGACACATAATGAATGACACTGGTGGCTGGAGCTGAGAACATATGTGAAGAAATCTCACCAGAAGTGAAGAAATGCTGCGAGTTGGTGAGGATTTCAGTCCAACTGCATCTATTTAAAGCTGATATATTTGTTTTGAGTTGGCTATCCATATAAATGCTGTCTCTACAGACAAATGCAGTATCGTAAATCACATTTATCATACTTGCCTATCGTTAGCACCTCTGTAAAGCCCATCTCTGGGCATACCAAAAAACTAGCCTTGCAATGGGGCTACCCATGCACTGCAGGGAGGTAAAGTGCCAATTTATGCCTAGTGGGCAGGAAAAAGCTGTTTTGTTTAACTGATCCCTGCTCCTGCTGTCTCCCTCTGTGCTGCTAGAACGGTCCCTGCAGCCTCTTCCCCTTCGCTCCTGGGGTATAAGCACCGCTGATGACATCCTGTCTAATGCAAGTTCAATAGACATGGTGCACTAGACATGAGGATGCAGTGGGAAATTCCACCAGCTGGAAGGGAGAGAGGTGAGCGTAGCTCAGGCAAGTTAAAGTGCTTTATCCTTGTTTGCTAGTTATAAACGGGTACTTAACCTGTGCAGTGCTGACTTCCTGTCCAGGAATCTGCAAAAGAAATAACCAAATGTCAATATACTTGCTCTTATTTCTTAAATGTCATTTTGCTTGTTGTTGTTAGTGCGCTGACTGGCACAAAGCAAAGTTATAATAATGTCCGTACCTCAGTTTCTGTACAAATCTGGTACTTAGATACATGATTATGAAGGTTGATTGTAGCTATTACACATAATGCGCCTTTAGGAAATGTTCCCCTTATATTAGGTGGTACTGTAATGGCAAAGCAGTGGAGGTCAGCCACCTGCCACTGCTGCCAACCAGCTGTTTTATTGTAGAGAAAGGGATCTGTTTCTATAAGATGGCTCAGAGATGCTTAAATAAATTGTATTGTTTCATTTCTTTCTTATGCACAGATCTAAAATATACCATTTTTGAAATAGTACTTTCATTTTTAGTCATAGAAATATGAATGTTGACAGCCAGCAGGTGGATCTTTAGGTTCCTTTTCATATGCTTATTGGGCTAATCTTAAAGCGGAAGTGGTTATTGTGCTGGTATGCACAGCAGCGTGTTAGCACATTGTAGCCGATTTACCTTTCAAATAATCTCCTCCAGCGCTGTGCTGTCCACTCTCCCTCTGTCGCCAGCGCTGCCATCTGCTCCCAGTTTTATTCTGGGTGTGGTGTCTTTGGCCTCATGATTGGCAGGGCCGACATGATGTAACTCCTGCGCATGTGTCCGGGAGTTACTACATTGCAGCACAGAACCTTGCCAAGCCTGTGTAATGCACGGCTCCGTGCACAAAAAAAAATATTGCTGACAGGCAGGTAGGAACTTTTTTTGGCAGAAGAAACTTACACAGTCTCTTCTGTTATGAAAAAAAAATAAACCTGCCTGGCAGCACTTTTTTTTTAGTAGCACACATTACCTCCACTTTAACTGCTTTGCTGGAAAAAAAAACTTGTTTACAGAGATGAATAGCTCAAGCTCAGATTACAAATGCAGCAGAGTTCATTAGAGGAATGGCTAATCTCTACTCCCTTCCCTCTCTCTCAGCAATTTGCAACTCAGTACTGACTCTTCATTGCTGGAAAAGGTTAAACCTGTCAAATAACAAATCTTTCAGTTTTCTTTCATATATTCCTGAAAAGAACCTTTTTTATATGCTAATGAGGTAGATAGGACGGCTTTTATGATTTTGTACAACCCTTACACTTTCTCTCTGACACTGAGAGAACACACGTAAATCAAAGCCAGCAGAGCAATAGTAACCTGTCTCTCCTCTAGCTTCGTCAATTAAAATTTTGTTCTGATCTATTTGATAAACCATAAATCACTGAGATTAGACATTAAGTTCTATGTGCAAACTGTAGTCTGCTCTGTAACAGGCTTGATATAACAGCCTGCTAAGCATAAGCAGCCATGGAAAGAAGATGAATGCTTCACTGGCTGACTACAAAGTAATATGCAATATTTCATATTTATGTTTTCTTATTGATTAATATGGGACAGCACAGTGGCTTAGTGTCTAGCACTGGGGGTCCCCGATTCAAATCACAATCTGCAAGGTGTTTGCATGTCCTCTCTGTGCTTGTGTGGGTTTCGTCCCACACTCCATAGAAATATTGGTAGGATAACTGGCTCCTGTCTAAATCTGCCCTGCGTGCACGTGAGATAAGGACCTTAGATTAAAAGCTCCTTGAGGGGAGGGACTGATGTGAAGCACTGTGTAATTTGTCAACGCTATATAAATACCTGTAATAGATAACTGTACAAAGACACTACACATTTCCTTGAATTTATGCAGAACGAGGTGGAGTGCTCAATTTGTCACATTCACTTTGGTGAAGCTTAGCAGCAAAGGTTATTCATACTGTCCGTCTTTTGTCCTCTAACCTTACAGTAAAAGTCCTTGGATATGGACTTTTTTAATCTTACTTTATATTATACTTTAACGTAAAATGAAATGGTTGTATTTGTAATAGATTCTAAATTGTGTCTCCTGTATTCATGTCTTAACTTTTCCATCTCAGGTTTTCTTCAAAGAAATCTTCCTTTACATTCTGGAAACCTCAACCAGCTCTTTTGATCATAAGTGGATGGTTATTCAGACTTTGACAAGGATCTGTGCGGGTATGAAACCAACATTTGCCCTACCCCCATATCATACCCAAAGTAACTGTCACTGTCACTCCCTGCTTCTGGCTAATATGTCTTGTAGCCTATGTGACTGTCTCTAATCCGCTGTGTTCTGCTCAATGTCTCCTGCAGATGCCCAAAGTGTGGTGGATATTTATGTCAATTATGACTGTGACTTGAACGCAGCAAACATCTTTGAAAGATTGGTTAATGATCTCTCCAAGATTGCTCAAGGAAGAGGCAGTCAAGAACTTGGCATGTCAAATGTTCAGGTATGTAATTACCGTTAATATATAATCTCCCTGGTGAGATTTTTTTTTTTTTTTAGTGCTAGATGCCATTAAATTAAATAATTTACTCAATTTACAGCCATTTTAAACATCGCTTGATAAGGTAGTCAGAGGCTTGAGTAAAGAATTGTGAAAAACTTGTCTCTTTACCGAGATGTGTAAAGTTACGACCTTATTCTCATTATAATGGACTGAATTCTGATATTTTAAAATGTATCAAATGCTCCAGGCTTGCTCATGTGTAGTACTATAATCTCAATACAAATTAGTCATGTAAATGTGAGATTGTAGTCCATCACAGGAGCGGGCTTGGAGCGATGACTACTCTACAACACACACAGGGACCATGGGGGACAAAAGTAGCCACCCTCCAGAAGGAAGGACAGTGTCGGCACCAATTCAGAGATTATTTGAGGATCTACAGCTGAGTGATACACAAATAAGAAACATTTTTATTAATAGTTAAGGTACTTTAACCCCTTCGTGACTGACGACGTACAGTGTGCAGCATGTTTAAACAGAAAAGCCGCCGGGACTCTGTTTAAACTTGTGAAGCCGACTGTTGGCTTCACAATAGAAGCGACTCTGGCGACTCAGCTGTCGCCAGATAGCTTCTAGAGTCCCGTGAAGCGGCGGCCCCAACCAACACCCCCGCCGTGCTTCCTGGGCTCCGTTGCCGCTCCTACGGGCCTGGGACTGGCTTCTATGGTGTCCGCGGGGAGCTGGGCAGGAGATGGACGAACCTCCGTTCATCGATCCACTCCCCATTCTTTGGGACCGGGAGCGATTCAGATTGCATCGCTTCCGGTCCCTGGGCTGTCAGTGCTGGGCTCCGAAAACCCAGCTATAAGCTATTGAAGTGCGATTTGCACTTCATTCGCTTATTTCTAGTGTAAAGGTGACACTGGGGGTCTTTTGGACCCCCAGCATCACCTTAAAGAGTACCTGTCACCTCCATCTGCTATCACATGGGGGGGCTTGTAGGCCCCCTATGTGATAGCAAACAAAGTAAAGTTTTTTTTAAAAAAAACAGTTTTTAGAATTAAAATAAAATAAATCTCTAAAAATAATTTTTAAAAAATGTTAGTCCCCTCGAGCACATGCGTCGCCACATAAACACGTGTCGGGTGCGCCTACATATGAAAACAACAAACGCGCTGCACATGTTGGGCATCGCCGCGCACACCGGAGTGAGAGCAATAATTCTAGGGTCAGTATTTTTGGGTATCTCTAAATTGATGACCTGTGGGGGCTTTTAAAGCGTTGTCCATGGTCTTTTTGGGGTACTGACGTTTGTCGCCATTTCACGGACGTGCGCAATTTTTTACCTGGGCATGTTGGGTATCTATTTCCTTGTTGTAACCTCATCTTTTATATTTTAATTTTTAAAAAAATTGGTATTTTATTGTGTTTTGGGGCATTTAAGTACATATTTCACTAAATTGTGGGGTTTGATAAGAAGTTGCGCTATTATTGTGCAACATAAAAATTTGCAACTGCAAACATTTTATTTTATAGGGTCTTGGCTTTCAGAAAATATATAATGTTTGGGGGTTTTAAGTAATTTCTAGGCCTAAAATGTGGAATATAACATGGGTGCAAAAAATGGGGGGGAAAAAGGCCTCATTCATGAAGGGGTTAATGTATTTTTAAGATTTAACTCTTTAAGTGCTAGTGTCTTAGTAGCTTACACTTTTTTTTTTTTTTTTACACTTTTCACTTTTATTCTCGTGTTTTAATAGCGTACACTTTTTTTTTTTTTTTTTTACAAGGACATACAGGATCAGTTAACAAATAAGTATGTGTTGTTTTAGGCCAGTTATTTTATCTCACGACAACTCCCTTCTATTAAATTCACAAAGATAAATATTGCATAGGTGTGTAATCATTATTTTTTTTCATATAAAATGGTAACTAATGAGATAAATACCAATATCAATAAAATTCAATAATATCAATAAAATTGTCTTTTTAACTCTCTGCCTCAAATTGCTCTTTTTCATGCTTTTCTCAATAGAACTTCATTAAGCCTCGTAGTTATTGCCAGTCTAAATCTTTTACAGTCTTATGATCTAAAAAGTGCTAATAAAACAGGCAGTAGTAAATTCAGCCATTCTGCGCCTTTAGTAAATATAAAATAAATATTTGATCGTAAAAAAAAAAGGATATAATGCTTGTGTAAATAGTCATTTCATTATGCTTCTGTGAATTCACCAAAAAGTATTTTTATGTAAGCAGTTTTTAATACATTTTAGTTTATTGAATTGTAAACATTTAAAAATAGTGACCGATTTTATTAAAATTCACACTTCTCATGAATCAGTAGGTTGCATGTCACCATAACCCAATCACATTATTCCTTTGCTTTCACCTATGTGACCTAAATCAAAGACAGCCGAAGTAGTTGCTCTATGCTAGGGATAGAAACTTGTGACTTTGTATGTAATAATTACTTATGTAAATAAGCAAGAAAAACTGAGCCTGTAATGGGATTTAAAACATTTAGGAGAAGATGGTAGACATTCCAATGGTATCATAATTTCTCAAGACTACATATCCCATTATGCATTGCTTCCAGCAAGCAAGCACATATTCACAGGGCTCAGTTCCTTGAAGTACACCCTCTGGGCATCTTCAATACGTTTACAAACTTCTAGATCAATATGATTATTAGGAGTGCAGAATTCAGTATAGAAATACATATTTATTTCTAGTTTTGGCCATAGGTACCCTTTAATTGTTGTGGTTGCAAGAAAGTAAGATGTTAATACTGGAAAGTGGAGTCATATGTTCTTGCTGCCCTTAAGTACCAGTTCTATTATTTGCTCCCTATGGCCATGCGAAACAGTAGGGGGATGTAAATATATACTGTTGGGGGGAAGACATAAAGCAAACCTTTTTGCTGTGCCTGCATGTGTAGTATTTCACAGGTTTGCTTAAGGCTAGGTTCACACCAAGGCGATATGAGCTGGTGAGCTGTTTTCGTGCGTTTTTGTTTGCGCAATTGTGCTTTGAAAACCGTGTGATTTCCAATGCATAGAGATGTCTATGGGACTTAAACCACCCGAAAATAGCTCCTGCACCTTTTTACGTGACGGGCAATTTTCGTCCACGTGACAAACCACAAAGGTGTGAACAGCCTCCATTGACTTCAATGCGAATCTGTGTTTTTTGCGCGAATCAATCCACCCAATCGCCTAGGTGTGCACCAGCCGTTAAATCAAAGTTTCCCTACACGGATAATGGTATTGACAATATTTTTAGATGCTACAAAAGAATATACAGGTCTATTCACTAAAGGGTGAAGAGTTTGGAGAAGGCAGGAGAAGTGAACAATCTAGGACAACATAGCTGATTTGGAAAAATTCACCTGTTCAACTCACTTTCCAGTTCAGCTATGTTGTCCTAGATTGCTCACTTCTCCTGCCTTCTCCAAACTCTTCACCCTTTTGTGAATAGACCCCAGAGTTTTTATTATACCAGCCTTTCCAGACTTGGGGGTGAGTTGAGATTTCCAGAATGAATTCAGTGAGATGTCCCGCTCCCTCAGACAGACAAAAAATAAACTCCAGATACATATTTCTAATTTTTTGGCAGTTTAAAAAGTTTTGCACATGTTTTATTTTAATAATCGTTCTATTTAAGCCACGTTGCGATCTTGGACTTCACATCAGCACGGTTAATTGTATTTGTATTGAAAATATGTGTCACCGGTGTTAATTTAAATGTAATTTCTCTTATTTTTCCAAGTGTTCTTTTTCTGATTTCAGACAAAATAATTACCCTGTCAGTGATACCGCCAATAGAGGTTTTTGGGAAAGCATAGTTTTCATGTAGAGAGGACTGACAGTAATGTGTTAGTGTTTTGTTGCTGAGTGTCAGTGTTTTTTCACATAAACCAATGTGTTTTGCTTTGAAGGAATTAAGTCTGCGGAAAAAGGGACTGGAGTGCCTGGTGTCCATATTAAAATGTATGGTGGAGTGGAGCAAAGACCTCTATGTTAATCCAAACTCTCAGTCAACCCTAGGTATGTATATCTAATGTATTAAGTCTTCCCTCTAAAGTGTTTATTTGCTTTTATTGGCTGTGTCCCATTTAGGGCCCTTTTCCACCCAATGCGTTGGGGTTGCTCTGGCTGTTTTTTCCAAGGCAGCCACAACACATGGCAAGACAATTTGCTTTGTTCCAGATGGGCTCGGTTCACACCACCGCAGTGCAACGCCCATAGAACTTAATGAAATGTCACCTGGGCTGCTGTATAGCCAGCTACATCACTTGTACAAAACGATCGGCAGCTCCCCACTCTACATTTAGAGCTTACCCGCAGCAGGGCTAAATGTAGAAAGAAGAAACACTTTTCTGGCGCCATAAACTGCATGTCCTGGTCGTCAGGCGATAGGAGTTGCGCACACCAGACTTTGCTGGGCGCACACACACACACACACACACACACACACACACACACACACACACACACACCACACACACACACACACTAGCAGCCTTGCAGTGTAGTGCAGCTGCTGGTGGGAATAGGTCCTTAAGGGATTTCCTATTGCTTCCTGTCCTGTTGACCAAGAACTGCGAGGAGATTTCTACCAAGTGAGGGAAATCCCCTCTTAGGCAGTTGTTTCAAGAACAGGTGTCCCCATTGGAAGATTTTCTTTCTACTCCCAGAGAGGCAGAAAAAAATCTTAATTTTGGGTTTTCCCTTATGTTCTCACTTGTTGACAAAGGTCACTAAGACAAATGAAGAGGGTGAATCTTATTGGGGATACAATAAGAACCCAACAGAGGCTCTAACCCCTCGCTACTCTTTTCATAACTAAAAACGTGATTTATATTTTTTAGCGACGTATAAGGTTTGTATTTGGTACACTGTTCTATTACCATGTTCTGAAACTGGGCTAGGAAAAGCACAAAAATAAAAAAATCTGTTTTTATCATTTACATTTGATTATTTAACATATTATGTAGCAGTTTTCATCTCTAGGCTGATGGCTTTCATTTTTTTTTTCTTTTCATCAATAAAGCCTCCACCCTGCATTTGATCAGAATGTCAGAACTGACATAGTGATTGCATGATCAGGAACAACTCTGGTTGGTTCCCAAAACTCATTCAGAGCCAGGATTGAGAGCCAACGGCTGAACGAAGTTCAGGGAGGGGATTTGTTGTATGTATCTATGTGCCGTGGATGTTAATAACCAGATTGTAGGTGTGAAAGGTTTACGTTAGGGTTCCACCCATACCGAGTATTTGGGTGAGTACTCGTACTCACCCAAATGCTCTGATGCCTAACTCGATACCCAAACTTCCTGTATCAGGAAGCCAGGCAGTGAGTCATTACACGCTGCCTGGCTTCCTGATTGGCTGGAAAGCTGGCTCAATGCTCCCTCGTCACTTGGTTACGGGGGAGAAAGGAGTCAGATTCCCGGTGAATCAGGAAGCCGGGTACCGTGTATTGACTCGCCGCATGGCTTCCTGATTGGCCAGCTTCTCGACCAGTCATGAGGCCAGGTGGCCAGTCATTACGCGCCCCCCGGCTTCCTGACTGGCCAGAAAGCTGGTCACCTGTTGCTGAGGAAGCATGGAGCCAGCTTCCCTGCTAATCGGGAACCTCGGTGGCGAGTCTTTACACGCTTCCCGGCTAATCAGGAACCCACGCCGCCTGGCTTCCTTAATGGGACTATTGGTATCGTCGAGTACCGGGGGTGAAAAAATATCGGTACTCCATACAGAAAACCGGTATCTGTACATCCCTAGTTTAGGTAATACTGACCCTAATCAAACAGCTCTCTCCCTGAGAACAAATGATTGAGACATTCTCTGCATTTGACATTCTCTACCTGTTTATGGCCATCCCTAACTTTGTGCTAGTAAAACACCACTATCATTTGTTGGGGTATGTAGTTCTATTGTAACTGTCAAATCTAGGAGGGGGAAAATTAGAGCGCAAATCCTGGGAATGTGAGGGGTATAGGGACAACCAGTGTCTGTATGTGGCGGGTGGAAAAACAAAAATTAATAAAATCACAAAAGGTGAAGGACTTACTTGTGGAGCCGAGGTCCTGTCATGGAGGGCTCTTTTGGAGTGTGGGCAGTGCGAGATGTACTCGGTGTCTCCCAGCAAGTGGAGGGATGGATGAAGCAGGAATCAATGTGGACTGAATGCTGTATGTGCCCGGGGACTGGTGAAGAAGCTGCCTATGGTCTTGATGGCAGTGTTCTTAGGACGTGACGGAGTGAAAGGGACCGAGGGCTGGGAGAGGACGTGCACGGAACAGTGGTAAAGGAGCGACGCGTTTCGAGGTGATCCTCTTTTTCAAGCTCGAGTGAAAGGGTGAGTAACATTGGCGGGAGATTCGCCGGGTTTAAAAGACCGGTGGGCGGAGTAACGGGAAAGGAATCCGCTGTGCTGAGCGGCTGTGTCACGGTGTCCTGAAAACTTGGGTGGACATCTATAACCATGTGTGTGTATATGTACATGAATATTCTGGGTGTGTGGATTGTGGAAGGCTTTCTTGTGTGGCTAAGGAACTCTATGTGCCATGGGTAACGGGAATTCTTTTAGCGGAGAACCGCCGGGTTTGGAGAACTGACAGGTGGGCGGAGTCACATGGACGGACTCTCCTGCAGACGGCCACTGTGTCAGTTGGTACTGATTGCTCTGACAGGGAATATTTGTTGTGAGAGTGTAAATAGTGAGATAAATGTTAGTGTGTGGTGGGGGGTAAGTTTGTGTGACCATGAACAATGATATGTGAGGGATGGCTGAAATTCATTTGGCGGCGATCCGCTGGATTTAAAAAGTGACAGGTGTAAAAGGTTGACGGGACGGGCGGTGTGTGGGGCATAGAGCCGTGGATAAGTGTTTGTTTTGTATAGTTGACAGAGAGAAAGGGAGGGGATTGAATAAAAGAGAAAGGGAGTTGCCTACGTTTATTCTATGTGGGTTGTTCTCAATGGATTCGTTAATGCAGATCGGGGGGTTCTTATAACATGACATAATATAAGAGAACCGGGGGAATTCGGTTCTGCGGGTGTATTGTATTGTGTTGTGTTTTGTTAAAAGGATTTTAAAAATTAATAACATTTTTGAATGAATAAAAAGAATGAATAGTTTTGAATGAATAAAAAGATTTGAATGAATAAAAAGAAAAAGAATAATTCATAAATGATTAGTGAATAAATAATAAATTAATAAATTAAATGGATCGATCAGTCAATTACCTGATTGAATTGATTAAAAACGAGTCTGACTTTAATGGCTGATATGGCTGTGCGTTCTCTAATTGGACATTTTGGTTTGTCTGTGTTAGTGGGGGCTGCGGTGTGGACACTGTAATATTGGTCTGATTCAATCATGGTTCAGTCAGATGAGGGTGAGGATCTCTAATTCCTCGTTTAATCCAATGGGGACTAGGGTGTTAAGTTGATAAATCCAGTATGTCTCTCTCCTACATAACCGCTGGAAACGCTCGGGTGCCGAAAAATGCTCAGGGATGTATTCAATGGCAAAAACCTGCAAGTCTTCGATGCGTTTATTGTGTTTGTGTGCAAAATGTCGTGGGACACTGTGGTCTAGGTCGCCGTCTGAGATGAACCTTCTATGTTCGCCTATTCTTTTTCTCATTGGGCGGATGGTACGGCCGACATATAGTAAATTGCAGGGACATTTTAAACCATAAATGACATGGTCATGGGAACAGGTAATAAACTGTTTGATGGGGTAAAATTTTTATTGGCGCTATCGGTAAATTTGGATTGTCCATGGGTAATGAATTGGCACGTGAGGCCCGTGGTTTTCTGCATTGAAACGTACCTATTCTCTGGTCAAATTTGGGAAATGGCATTGGGTTTGCTCTAGGGTTTTGGATTTTACTGGGTGCTATTTTGTTTTTCAGATTCCTAGCTTTCCTGAATGTTACTGTGGGTTTTTTTGAGATGAAAGGACCTAATTTGAGGATGTTCCAGTTTTTCGTAGAATGCGCTGTATGGGGTTGTGGTTATTGTTGTAAGTGGTGATGAACCTAACCTCCGAGTCACCCTCTGAGGGTGACTCGGAGGGTGAACAGAGTATTCAATTGGAAAAAACCATCTCCCATCTCCCGTTCCCATTCAGGCTCAAAACTTCCTCAACCACTATCCCTGCATACCACACCTTCCCCCAGAATTGCATCTCTGATTTTGGGATGTTCATTCGATGGTCTACACCACCAAGAACCCTTCACAGCGTCACTCCCGGAAAAACGTATGCCAACCAATAGCTCCTTTACTAGTCCCCGCTCCATCCATTCCCACACCCCAAGCCCCAAATGCCAATGTTCTTACAAACACGGTTCCCCCCCCATCCCCTCCTCTACACCATACGTGCACTTCCACGACACCACACGAAGACCATACATCCCCACCCACACACACGCATTCCGTGCCAAAAACACTACACACTTATAATCCCCCTCAAGACCTACCCCCAACATCTGAGCCTTTTTTAGAACTAGGCCATCCACATCCACCCAAATTAAAAAGAAAACTATCAGAAGAGGAACTAGAGGTGGAAAACACGTACAAAAAAGGAAAAATACTCACTCAGGACTCTCAACAGTTAAAATTTTCAATTTATCCAATCACACACTCAGCACTCACGAGACAGCCTTCCTCCAAAAAGGCCTCAATTTTGCCCCAACTGCCAAACCTAACCCTTTCACTCTATTTGTAGATTTAAATAAATTTACCCGCAAACTAACACTCAAAAGACATTATTGCAATAGAAACATCCCCTCCGCACCACCCTCACACAATCCCGCCCCTCACGACGAACCCAGTCTCACGGATTTTCCCTTAAATCTGGACCTCGAGGCTTTAGAAGCTCTCTACGACCTGGCAGACCCTAATTCATAGGCAAATTAGAGAACGCACAGCCATATCAGCCATTAAAGTCAGACTCGTTTTTAATCAATTCAATCAGGCAATTGACTGATCGATCCATTTAATTTATTAATTCATTTATTATTTATTCACTAATCAGTTATGAATTATTCTTTTTCTTTTTATTCATTCAAATCTTTTTATTCATTCAAAACTATTAATTCTTTTTATTCATTCAAAATCGAGTTCCTTAGCCACACAAGAAAGCCTTCCACAATCCACACACCCAGAATATTCATGTACATATACACACATGGTTATAGATGTCCGCCCAAGTTTTCAGGACACCGTGACACAGCCGCTCAGCACAGCGGATTCCTTTCCCGTTACTCCGCCCACCGGTCTTTTAAACCCGGCGAATCTCCCGCCAATGTTACTCACCCTTTCACTCGAGTTTGAAAAAGAGGATCACCTCGAAACGCGTCGCTCCTTTACCACTGTTCCGTGCACGTCCTCTCCCAGCCCTCGGCCCCTTTCACTCCGTCACGTCCTAAGAACACTGCCATCAAGACCATAGGCAGCTTCTTCACCAGTCCCCGGGCACATACAGCATTCAGTCCACATTGATTCCTCCTTCATCCATCCCTCCACTTGCTGGGTGACACTGAGTACATCTCGCACTGCCCACGCTCCAAAAGAGCCCTCCATGACAGGACCTCGGCTCCACAAGTAAGTCCTTCACCTTTTTGTGATTTTATTAATTTTTGTTTTTCCACCCGCCACATACAGACACTGGTTGTCCCTATACCCCTCATATTCCCAGGATTTGCGCTCTAATTTTCCCCCTCCTTTTTCTCAGTTCACAGGTTTCTCCCCCTGTTCTTAGAGCAGCAATCCAGATCATTTGCACCCACACAGACCCCACATTCCTAAGTGAGCGCTGTGTTCTTTTTCTGTTAACTGTCAAATCTAGCTGCCTTAAAAGAATATAACATGAAAACTGAATTTTTATATCAGTAATATTGGCTGTATGATGGTGTAAATGGAGTAATGTCTGCTGCTTGTTCTTTATACTTGTCAGAACAAATGAAATAATGATCTTTATCCTACAGGGCAGGATAAACCTGTAGAGCAAGAGACCAATGAGACCAAGCACCCAGAGACCATCAATCGATATGGAAGTCTGAACTCATTGGATTCTACCACATCTTCCGGCATTGGCAGCTACAGCACGCAGATGTCTGGCACAGACAACCCGGAACAGTTTGAAGTCTTGAAACAGCAAAAGGAGATTATAGAGCAAGGAATAGATTTGTAAGTTGAACTGTTTTATAAAATGGTTGCTGCTGTTCAAACCATGTGTGACTCTTATTGAGTTTAAAAGTTTTGTAACTTTACCAACACAAAAAGTCTGCTTTCCTGTTGAAGTTGATGAAAAGACTTATTTTCTGTTAGGCTGGGCTCACACCTAGGCGTTTTTCAGCGCTGATCGAAGCGCTGAAAAACGCTCAAGCATTGAAATCCCATCATTTCCTATGTGCATGGTTTTGACGCGCTGAAAAATGCCCTACGCCCGAACTAATACAGGAGCTTCTTCTGCATTTCATTGGCAAATGATTTCCTGGTTTTGCCCCAAGTTATGGTTGTCAAACAGGGCAGTCTCACTCCTTTTGCTGCACTCGCATAAAATGTTAAAGGAGCACTATGAGGTGAGTGAAAATCACTCATCCGCATAGTTTGAGCCGACATGTGACAATGAAACTGTCACACGTCGGCTCAATAGAACGGGAAGTGAGCGAACACTTGCCGTTGCACGCTCACTTTTCGATCATCTCCCTGCAGAGAGCCGTGACTGTCACTCACGGCTCCCTGCAGGGATTCCCCCTCTTCCCTCTAGATAGGCAGAGCCAGCTGTCATTCACGCGGCTGGGTAGATCTTGACCCTAATCTAATACTACGAGCTGTAGTTCGCGGTATACTGACCTTTGGGTCACAGGAGGATGCTAGTATTTGTCCTCCCGTGACCCTTCAGAGAACTATGAGAAAAAACACTTACCCCATAGTTCTCTTTGAAATAAATAATGGTGCCAGAGGCAAGAGTAAGACCCATTCCTTATTTTTAC
Source organism: Nanorana parkeri (assembly GCF_000935625.1). Taxonomy (NCBI): domain Eukaryota; kingdom Metazoa; phylum Chordata; class Amphibia; order Anura; family Dicroglossidae; genus Nanorana; species Nanorana parkeri. Next base: position 1,181,640 of record NW_017306415.1, read on the forward strand.
AATTGGGGGAGAAAATGGACACATCAGTCACTCTGCTGGCATCCTCTAGCGATAGGAAAAGCTGGTGAATAATCCAACCAGCCAGTGCCAACCAAAACTGTATTCAATAGTTCATAGACTTTAAAGTGCACTTCTGTGTTTATTTTTTGGTGTGTTAAGGGATCTTAATGGTTTATGATTTAGAGCCTTGGTTCTCAACTGGTGGGTCGCGACCCTGTTTTCAGTGGGTCCCCGCAAGCCTTCCAGTTTTCTAGGTGAGAGAGGCTCCTCTGCCTCCCCCTAGCACAGCACGGTCAGTTCTCGTGCCAAGCAGCCATTCAAAATATACTGCCCGGCGCCGAGTGTCAGCTTGACGTGGGGTGGGAAGGGGCTATGGCTGTAAAAGAGCTCCATCCATATGTGGATTGCTTACAGCTCCCTCATGTGTCCTATAGAGGTGCCATGGTGACATCACATTCTGGCTCCCGGCACCTCTACAGGGCACGCAAGGGAGCTGTACCAGCAATGCATATATGTATGGAGCTCCTTTACAGCACAGCAGCCCAAACTGGACCCCAGGCTGAGGATCCACTCCAGTTCAGGTAGGGAGAGTGGGTGGACCTTAAAAAAAATTAAATAAATGAAAACATTTTTGGACTGTGTATGTGTGTGAGAATGCGTCTGTGGTTGTGTGTGTCTGTCAGTGTTTTTGAGGACCCATTCACACTAGTACAGTGCATTAATTGCATAGTAACATGCGATTAATGCTCTGTACCGCGCAATCGCACCTACTGTGCATTCTGACGTGGGAGGTGTGTTGTGTTGCCATTCGTTTGGTACCCCAAAAGCACTTCCCACCCACAGTTCATACGCCCCCGCATCGGAACGCTTGGTACCCTAATGCCGAGCGTTCTATTGCAGTGCAACTTGGGTCGCAACTTAATGACCAAGGACAAATGTGGGTCCTGAGGTTACACAGGTTGAGAAACACTGATTTAGAGCTTTTTGCATTGCCTTACCGAATAAACCCAATCCATATCTAATAATAAGCTCCTCCAAAATGTTAAAATGCAGTTAAATCTGGTGTAGTAATAAACACACCTTAGTTATCCAGTAATAAAATCCACCATTTGGAGACCCAAGCTTCCATGATGTTAGAGTCCATACTGTCACAACTCCTTCATGCAAAAAGTTGCTGTCAGCCTCTAGACCCAGAATTCTGCATCTGCTTCGGGTGGTCAGTCATTTCCTTCGACTGAGAGTGTCTTTTAAATCTTTTAATATTAATGGTTTGTCTGCCTTAGCAACAAGCTATTTCAGCCCAGACAACTGCATACTAAAAGCATGGCAAATAGTTGAAATGATAGATACAATAACACTCTTGACTTAATGCTGCTTGTAGTTGAGTGCACTACCCTTCTGCGCAAAGCAGCCTCTCTGTACCTAAAGTATAAAGGCCTTTTTTTCATCATAGCATTTAGTCTCCTTTGAATTGTGCTCATGATTGCCTAAGTTTGAGACACACTGACTTTCAATTTTGTCCATGTCTAAAAATGTTGCCCATTCTTTGAAGCTGAGATTGGATGTTTGTATCATTTGATAATTAATTCTATATATCTGAGCATTTTCCTTTGTCCCCAACTGAGCAGATTTAACAAGAAACCAAAAAGGGGAATCCAGTATTTGCAAGAGCAAGGCATGCTGGGAAACACTCCAGAAGACATCGCTCAGTTCCTGCATCAAGAGGAGCGATTAGACTCAGTAAGAATGGCTTTTTCTTTTTTTTTATCACAGTGGAACACATCGTGATTATAGATGTGGAGCCCAGAGCTTGTTTTGATGTCTGGCCTTTGACGAGGTCCATGTTTTTATAAGATCTTCTAACCTTTTGTGCCAGGCGGAATGCCATCAGAGAAGTGTTTATGACTCACAACGCTTTTTTTTCGAGTGTGCTTCTAAATTATATATTATTTTCTCCAAATTGTTATCTGCAGCTAAAGTGCACCTGTAGTTTTAGAGCAAACAGTATATCATAAAAGAGAAGGTTAAAGGAGAACTATGAGGTGAGTGCTTTTCAGTCACCTCATAGTTCTAGCCGACCTGTGACAATGAGACTGTCACAGGTCGGCTCAGTAGATCGGGAGGTGAGCGAACACATACCGGCGTTCGCTCACCTCTCGATCCTGTCACGGCTCTCTGCCATGACGGGAGGGGCTGAATTCCCCGCTCCGATCCGCCAGCGCTGACTGGCGTAACGGACGGGATGGGGGCGGGTACAGCTAGCTCTGCCTCTAGATAGACAGAGCCAGCTGTCAGTCACACAGCTGGGCGGATCCAGACATAATTGTCGGGATCCGCGTCAGCTGCGGCGTCTCAGTATACCGCGAGCAGCAGCTCGCGGTATACTGAACCTAGGGTGACGGGAGGATGCTAGTTTGTGTCCTCCCGTTACCCTAAGGAGAACTTTGGGGAAAAGCCTTAACCCCATCATTCTCCTTTAAGAAGGTATGGGAGGTTGAAACTTTGCTTGCTTCTTCCAGTAATTAAATTTCAAATGCATTGCATGCCGGCCATATACTGCTCAGTACTCAAAATTTCCACTGCTGGCTATTGTAAAGTGTATCCGCTTAAATACCTGAACAGTGGCTGCTGCTGAATGACTGCAGTCACCGTTTGGCTGGCAATTCTCTGCCCGGCTTCTTTGATCGATCAATAGAAGTTTGTTGAGGTGGGGTGAATCTGACAAAATAAGAGCCGTGGGTGGCTTGCTTTATCTTTAAGGCCCCCCTGTATGCTTCACACTGTTCTTTTACCAAGTTATCATTAGCAGGCTAGTCTGTGGAAGGATAAAGTGTTACAGGCTAAGCTGTAATTGAATACTGGTCCCCCCCAAAACACAATCTTTGCTGCTTAGAACAGCCGAGTAACAAGAGTGGACTTGATGGTCATGGTGGAGGACCTAAAATTGAAAAGCCACTTTTGGTTTGATAATAAATGCTCGCCAAGTAGGCTAATGTGCATTGCAGGAGTTTCCGGAAACTTCATTGCAGACTCTTACATGTTCTTCTGTATGGATAATGAACATTGCATTCCAGTCACTTACTCCTTCCTGAGTGCTAAGTGTAAGGGTCTGTCTGCTATAAATAATCACATGATCAGTTCTAGAGCTCTAATTGGTAAAAACAAACTGCTCCGAGAAACAGCGAGCCAGCTTTTGCATGGGTGGAAAATTGCTTTTCTGGGCCATACCCTTATATGAATGTCCCAGTATAAGAAGCAATGTCCCAGTATAAGAAGCATGTGAATTTTACAATGGAGCTTTAACTACAGGCCTATTTTGTGATCATCCTTCACACACAAATCCATGAATGTGGAGCTGTAGCTAACATTGTATTTTTGGACAGAGTGGAGAAAGGGTCGGGTTTTATCGCAGTTTGTGTACCCTTCTGGATATTTTTTCACTTCTTGTTTTGTGAGGGAAAAGTTCATGATAAGATGACAGATAACACTGGGCAGAGGTTATAACCCTCCCCAGTGTCCCCTGGAGAAATTTACCCACACTTCTATCCCAGAAACCACACAGGAAGTGGGGGAAGAGAGAGCCACCAACAGGGACACAACAGAGGCCACTTAAAAGATGACCATAGCAGTAGTAATTAAAAAAATACTGAGGCATGACTGTGCTTTTGCAGTGAAAAAGACACAGATGGCAAGGAATGTATTAGTGTATTTCTACCGCTGCCCAATATAGAGTGTGCTCACTTAGGTCATCATGTACAGCAGCAGTACCGCTGAAGACAAAAAGTCCCTTCAAAGGTTTATTACAGTGCCTCAGAGAACCACTGGTAGTCAGCTTTCTATTTTGAGAAAACAAAGAAAGAAGCGCTACAACCCTAGGATTCTTAGTGTATAACAGTATGGAACCTTTGGATAAAACTGAATTTGGACTCCCTTTTAGACGGACGAGGCGGTATCTTGCCGTTAGAGAGTGAATGCTGTTTGTCAGCATGGATCGCAGGGAGGCATCTGTAGCTGGTCTGTGTGGATGTGAACACCGGGCTTCACGGCTCCTGTTGGGTCCCTTGATGTGGGGGGTGATGGTGTGACTGGAGTGCCCGTTAAAGCGAAGTGAACAGTTCGTTTATTGTGTCACTCTGTCAGGTGCAGTGAGAGCTCAGCTGGCCAGGCTGCCACTCATTGGCTGAACGGGAGCAGAATTGCCGCTATATGGCGATATAGCAATGGGTCGGCTGTCGTAAATGAAAAGGTTCAGGAGCAGGCACGAGGCCGAAGGAGCCTGTGGCCCGTGGGGTGAATGGTTTGGCTACGCGTTTCGAGGCTCTCTGCCTCTTTGTCAAACCAGAAATCGTTCCCCTTGTGCCTGCTCCTGAACCTTTTCCTTTACGACAGGAGGAGTTCACATCCACACGGACCAGCTACAGATGCCTCCCTGCGATCCATGCTGACAAACAGCATTCACTCTCTAACGGCAAGATACCACCTCGTCCGCCAAAAATGAGTCCACATTCAGTTTTATCCAAAGGTTCCATACTGTTATACACTAAGAATCCTAGGGTTGTAGCGCTTCTTTCTTTGTTTTCTTATAATTGTCTAACAGGGTCCCTCTCCCTGATTAAGTAGCTTGCTCACCCAAACCTGTTTTCGAAAAATATTTCACATCAGTTGTGCGCTCGCCATTCCGATCGTTTTTTAGCTTTCTATTTTGGAAGACCTTTATCATACGTATGTCAACGGAGCATTAAATATAGTAAGGGGTCCTCTTTATCCCTGTCATTATCTGTTTTACCTTCCTGCCATTTGGCGTTCTAGGACAATGGAGGTCAGCACTGTTCGGTAAAAGAATAGTTTTTATACAGTACATTATCATTAATTGTGTATAAATACAGTAGTACATCTTAATCAATGTCTACACAATTAATTATAATTGTTTTTCTTTGAATAATATATAGACTCGCTCTTGTGTAGGTTTAAATATTATTAATGTGTCTATAGGTTTGTATTATTGTGTAACTATTTAATGCACCATTCAGGGAAGACAAATGGAAATTTTGAATGTTTTATTATTATTCATTTTAATTTACCCTCCTACCTTGTTTTAAAATGAATGCATTTTCAACTGTAGCCTGGTCATTGAGAAAACTCAAATCCTGTGTTTTGGTTGTGCTTGTTTTACAGACTCAGGCTGGAGAATTCCTAGGAGACCATGATAGGTTTAATAAAGAAGTGATGTACGCGTATGTGGATCAACATGACTTTTTAGGGAAAGACTTTGTGTCTGCCCTCCGAATGTTCCTGGAAGGATTCCGTCTTCCTGGTGAAGCTCAAAAAATTGATCGTTTGATGGAGAAGTTTGCTGCTCGATATTTAGAGTGTAATCAAGGGTGTGTATTACATAAGTGCATGCTTGTTATAGAGTCATGCATTACTTGCTTTGTTTCCTAGCATGAAGGGTAGTTAGATCAAACTACCTGGATTAACTTGCCTGTGTTTAGAAATAGGAGTAAGATTAACATGTGTGATCGGGAAGGATTAAGCACGCCTAGTTTAAAACCTAAGGAAAGGGCTAAGAGTATTGAAATGCAAGAGCGACTTATCTGTTATCTATGCACAATGGATGCCACCCATAGACACACTGTTGAGTAGATGGGAGGTTGACTTCACAGAGCACCCCGCTGCATATGGCAGCTGGAAACATTGTGATTGGGAGGGGGTTCTCCCTGAAATATTTATTTATAATTTAGTTTTGATCATATAGTTCCTGTGTATTGATTCCCTCCTGGAAATATTTAACCGACCTATTAGATGTTTGCCTGTGACTCGTCTTGCTCTGAAGTCATCTCTGTTTGAATATCTGTAAATACACTGCATTAGATGAAAAGGAACATTTTCCCTCTTTTAGTGCTGCCAGAGGGGGCACAGAGAACAGTATGTTCCTTTAGGCCCCGTTCACATATAGCGAATTGTCGCGCGATTTCACACATTTTTGCCGCGCGATATCGCGAGAAGTCGCCGGCCAATGCTATTCAATGGAGCTGTCTTAACTCCATGTCGCGGTCGCAAGTCGCTTCTACCGGACCCTTTTTTCGGCGGATTTTGCGCGATTTTGCTTTTTTTTTCTATGGAGCCCGACGGAGAAAGTCGCACTACCGTCGCTGGAACATCGCCCGGAAAGTCGCGCTATCCCGGCCGCTGCAAAGGTATGTCGCTATATGTGAACGGGGTCTTAGGGTTCAGGGAAATCTTTAATGTTGTGTATTGAGTTTTATAGTTCTAGCAGCAGGTCAGGTTTGCACATAACACTTTTAACTCAATCACTTCCATGCCATGCTAATCTGTTTTATATTTTTCAGGCAAACCTTATTTGCTAGTGCAGACACTGCATATGTTTTGGCATATTCAATTATCATGTTGACAACAGATCTACATAGCCCTCAGGTATGTTGAATATATATGTTACCTGCTTGTCTGTGTTAGTATGACATAAAGGAGAACGCAATGCAATCACTGTATCATAGGTCTATCTTGTGATGTGTATTCTCTTCAGTATATGTACAAACAGAATTATGTATTAAAGATTAGGTTTTTTCCCCCCTCAAGTACAGCATTCTTTATGCATATGAAGTTTATGAACATTTTTTAGCTACTTTGATATTTATTGCAATTAAATGCACCATATGTAGTGGGTATGGTAGTAGGGGAGATTAGATTGTGTGGACAAAATCTCTCTTTGGCATCGTTCACATCTATGTGATGTGGGAGTACGCGCAACGATGTACGTAATCCCGCAACGCATGTTACAATATTAGATGTGATGCGGTGCTATTACTTTTTAATGGCACCCCAGTGCACCTAGCCATCACATGTGCGTTGCATTGCACCACATTCATGGTAACCATTACCATGCAATGTGATTGATTTTTTTTTTTGTTTAAAAGGGGGAAGAACTTCTTTCAGTGCAATTTAGCTGCGGTAGGCAGCCCAGTCAAATGAATAGTCTGTCTGCCACAGAGCACCACAGTCACACCCTGCAGCACCTGATTTTGCAACGCAGGCGTGTTAACCAGGGCTTATTGTGTTTTCTATTATGGAGCTGTTGCAATGAGCAAAAATATCTGGTAGCTGTAGGTAATTTTTGCACCCATCTAACTAGATTTCCACTTGTGTATGTGTGAGCTCAGTGACATCCCTTTTGTCTGTCTAGCACTTCATGGGTAAAATATGAGAAAACAACCACATCTTTTATTAGATGGTGCACAATGTCCAGAAGAACACTGGCTGTTTTATGAACAGTGTTTTCCTTGTCAATGCAGTTCTCTTCGTTAGCAGCTAGCTGGGATGCAGTCAAGCCAGACTGCCAGTCCACTGATTTGTTCAGACGACAGGAGGGCCACTCAATTTCACTTATAATAGGCTGACGAAATGTCTATTTTTTTTGTATTCATCAATGGAACCTGCCTACATACCATTGTATGAATGCCAGAATGGCAGCTGATCAAAGTGGAAAATAGACTGACTGAGAGTCCTTTGTTGCAATCAGCAAAGGCGCCTGTTGATCAGAACACTATTTGACCAAGAATTCTACCTCCGGTGTTGGTGGTAGTCAGTTTTGTAAGAAGCGGAATTTCAAGTGAATTTTTGTTTGCTAGATACAATAGGTTACACAGTGCAACAAGCAGAATTGTCTTTCACAGTTGTCTGCAATCTTCCGTAGGGTTACTGGACACTGTGTAGGAAACATTCCATCTTTGTGTTAACAATCTCTTCAAATGTTCTGAAATGTAAAAATTCCGTTTTCTGAGTATTAGCTGTCCTTGAACATTTCCACATTATGTAGTGTTACATCCTGGAATAAAAATTGTGGTAATGGAGATTTGTGGTAATTTTTTTAATTGCCTACTATTTTTCATGCTATCTTCTTAGAAAATGTATCTAACTCTGTCAACTTGAGTGAAGACTAGGGATGCACCGATAGATCGGCCGCCGAAACATATCGGCCGAAATGGCCCTTTTGGCAGTATGCCGAAAGTGCCATTTTCTGGCCGATACAGCGCTGCATCCTATTCTCTCCTCCCCACCGGGCGCTGCTCTGTGTCCCAGCGGGGAGGAGAGAAACTGTGACAGCCGGCCGAGCGCTGCGTGAGGAGAGCGCTGTGAGCGGCCGGTGTCTCTCCTCCCACACCGCTCAGCCTCCTCTCACAGATCGGCAGAGCGGTGTGTGGACGGAGACAGCCTGCACTGTCACAGGAGGCTGAGCTCCGCTCGCTCAGCCTCCTGTGACAGCGTGTCAGGAAGGAGAGAGCGGTACAAACTTTCAGTGATCGCTGAGTGTCTGTAGATAATTGAGGATATGGTATGTTTACTATATCCTCAATTATGAATTAATAGGAAGTGATCTACATCACGTCATGTTCATTCATGATCGTGGTTATAGTAAACACACTATGTCCTCATGTTATGAATGAACAGGAACACTCAGTATAGAGGATGCAGAAAAAGTATAGAGGATGTGTCCTCAATCTTTTTCTATTTTAAAAATGAAATATCGGGGGTCTGTTTAGACCCCTAATATTTCCCCTAAGCCCCTTTTTAAAGTAAAAAAATAAAAATATTTAATAAAAAATGCATAAATCATTTGAAAAAATAAAAAACATTTTCGGTTTCGGCCTGACATTTTTTTAAATTTCGGTTTTGAAATTTTCCTTTCCGTGCAGCTCTAGTGAAGACCATTAATGATCAGCATTTGTCGAGTCTTGTTTCAGATTTTCAGCTGGATTAAGGTCTGGGCAGAGTGAATTCACCACTATGCATGGTATACCTGTGCCCGAATCTATCTTATATTATTGTGACAAGTGCTAATGAAGATAGCCTGTGATGTTCATTTGGGGGTCTACAGGCTGCAGTTATAGAAACCTGGCCCTTAGTCTAGGGTTTGCTTTCGGCAAATCTAAAACATTCAGATTCTTGTTACAAACAACTCTAATGTAGCTTTGGCTGTGTATTTAGGGTCATTGTCCTACTGGCCTAATCTCAGGTCTGTTGCAGAGGTTTTCCTCTGTTATTGGTGAGTATTTCACTCCATTGTCCTAGTCCCTTGGGTATCATTCCCTTAACATGATGCTACCACTGCTATGGTTGGTGTTGATAAGCAGCATTTGCTTTCTGTCACATATAGTGTTTGCGTGCTTAGGCCAAAATGGTCTGTTTTGGTCTTCTCAGAGAAAGTTTTGTCACTTATTTGGTGTGCCTCCAACATGCCTTTTGGCAAACTTCATTTGATATATTTTCTATTGTAGCAATTGCCTTCTTTTTGTTACTCCCATTAAGTCCAACATTGTGGAGAGTCATGGTTATATTTCACTTTAATAATATCGACTAAAATCCCATTAAATCTATTTTAATTTCAGGTTGTAGTACTACAAAGTGGGGAAAAGTCAAAAGGAGGCAAATATGTATTTAAAGTACTGGTCCTTTAAATTGTGATTTTTCATTATTGATTGCTTTGCTGCAGTTCTCGGTCCCCTAAACATAAATATTGTTTATGGAGGTTGTTATAGACTGATATTCTGTTTAACTCAGGTGAAAAACAAAATGACAAAAGAACAGTACATCAAAATGAATCGAGGTATTAATGACAGCAAGGATCTCCCTGAAGAGTACCTGTCTGCTATCTACAATGAAATTGCTGGGAAAAAAATCTCCATGAAAGAAACAAAGGAGCATGCAATCCCCACTAAATCATCCAAGCCAAGTAAGTGAATAACCTATCAAAATATAGCCTTACCTAGCTCAGCCTATTCTTGTAATCTAAGCTGTAACATCTATTAAGACATCCATACACAGGATCAATGATCGATCTAAATGTATTCAATGTATTTGGGAAGCAGTAGTTTGTCTAGAGAAAAAATTATTTATTTTTGGTTGCTTTTGCTTAAAATACAAAGTGTCACACGTTGGTTGCAAGCCAGTGCTGATCAGTCTTCCATTTTGATAACTCCTACAGATGTGGCCAGTGAGAAGCAGAGGCGGTTGCTGTATAATTTGGAAATGGAGCAGATGGCAAAAACAGCAAAGGCTTTGATGGAAGCAGTGAGTCACGTCCAGGCTCCGTTCACAAGTGCTACTCATTTGGAGCATGTCAGACCAATGTTCAAGGTGAGAATTTGCTGAGAACAGTGTGCAGAATGCAGTAACTATAGCATCTAGTCTACAATCACCTTTCACTGTTATGGTATGGTTGACTTACTTAGTTGCTACGAGTCCCTACACTTTGTACATTATCATTGCTCATTGTCTAGCCTAAAATCTGTTACTGCTGACATAGAAGGTCTTCTTATGAAGTAGTATAAATAGCTCCGGGTAAGGTGAATAGAAGGGCAGGACATCTCAGACATTCTTCATTTCATTATTTTGTTGAGTTTAGAATTAATTTGCACATTTCAAACATTAAAAGAGAAGTGTGGGGTAAGTGTTTTTCCCCATAGTTCTCTTTAGGGTCAAGGGAGGGCATATACTAACCTACTCCCGTGACCCAAAGCTCAGTATATAGTGGGCTATTGCCCGCGATACACTGAGAGAGCTGCAGCCGGGACGGATCCTGACAATACTGTCGTGATCCACCCGGTGGCGTGAGTGACAGCTGACTCTGCCTATCTAGAGGCAGAGCCAGCTGTGCCTGCCCTCTCCCCGTCCGTTACTCCAGTCAGCGCTGTGGAGGGTCCGGGAGGGGGGAATCCCTGCGGGGAGCAGTGGCTGACAGTCACCGCTTACTGCAGGGAGATGATCGTGAAGTAAGTGGATCGGCAGCATGTTTCTGCTCACTTCCTGATCGATAGAGCCGACCTGTGACACCTTCTTTGTCACACGTCGGTTCTAACTGTGAGGATGAGTGGAAATCACTCACCTCATAGCTCTCCTTTAATTTACACATTAATAAAGACTAAGTTCTTTTAAAATTCCCTCTGCTGGATTTAAGGAAAGGGTAATTTAGGTACTGAAGAATGCACATTTTCTGGGAGAGAAAAAAAGTGAAGGTACTGAGCCTGTCATTTGACAAGGATTGTGGTTTCACAGATGTTGAGGCGCTTGGTTAGCAGTGATCTTTTGATCAGTGTTTCTGCTTTGGTTGTATGACTGGGTGATGAACCTATGCAGGATTCCTATTTTTCTCAGCTTCTAATTAAAAGGAAACGTGATGGGAAAGGTACATAGTCTGTAGTCCTTTTTCTGAAAGTTCTAGTTGCCTGGCTGTATCAGTTCCAACTTTTTTTGGTATACTAACCTTTTCAAGTCTGTGACTCAAAGATCGTGTCTTGTGAGGCATGTTCTGTAGAAGAAATAGCAGTATTGGTTTTCTTAACAGTTCCTTAAATCATTCAGATGGCAATTAAGATATATTTGAATGTTTTATGTATATATTCACTATAAAGTTCAATTTCTCTAATGCTCAAGATTAGATTTTACCAAAGCAAATTGTTCATACTCAAACTAGATGTACACGCTATCATATGCATAACTGATAAGAGCAGTGGTATGACAAAAAGGATGTTCAGAAACAGTGTCACATTGATAAACCTGTACATTTTCTTTGCAGTTGGCATGGACTCCATTCCTTGCAGCATTCAGTGTGGGTTTACAAGACTGTGATGATACAGAAGTGGCTTCTCTTTGCCTGGAGGGTATTCGCTGTGCAATAAGGATTGCATGTATATTCAGTATACAGGTAAAATGATCCTATGATTTGCTCTCTAGCTGCTGTGCTTTTTCTAGTTTCCACATGCTCTTTCATTGGATCGCTGCGATGAGTGTAATGCTTGTATAGATGTTTAAAAGTCCTGCCATATCAGCAGGATTTAGGGCTAGTTCACACCAATTGAACGTTCCAGAGCGGCAGCTGTATTTTTTTGCGTTCGCACTGGACCAGACCGCAGGCAATGTTTTGCAACGTCTTATCGACACTGCCGATCGGGGGCATGGCTGGGGTGCCAGTGACTTCAATGCACAACCATGCCCCCTCCCATCTCCGCATGAAGGGGGGAGTTTAGTGTGCGATTTACAGTGCGTTAAAGCAGCTTCCGCGCTGGAACGCACCGCAATTAGTGTGAACTGACCCTAAGTAATAGCAGCATTGCTTGTGCAAACTCTGGGAGCTCAGTAGACCCCCTCAGTTGATGGATTTTTTTCTTGGTAGGAATTCATTAGAGTTGGAGTTTTTGTCTGGATCATTGTTACTTATTGACTACAGAGGTGTTGATGGTATGGTTCAGCAGGCACATTGAACATGAGGGTTTGCGCACCCCTTAAAATTTGTGAACATGTTAAAATTAACCCATAGAAGACAAAGCAACATGTTCAGTTTAATGCTCCCTCCCCAGCTAGTACTGTAATAGATGGGGGCCGACTAGTACTGTAATAGATGGGGACCGGCTAGTACTGTAATAGATGTGGACCGGCTAGTACTGTAATAGATGTGGACCGGCTAGTACTGTAATAGATGGGGACCGGCTAGTACTGTAATAGATGGGGACCGGCCAGTACTGTAATAGATGGAAACACTTCTATTTATCCCACTTACACCTCACGCCCACCTGCTGATCTCCAGTCTCAGTATACAGACCTGTTCAAATCTATGGTACTTCAGGGTGCAGCCAGCCCTAAAGTAAATTTCTCCAACAGGAGGTGCACTGCTGTGATAGGAAGGTAAGTAAACATTTGAATTTAGTGCATATTAGTATTATTTGTTAAGTTGATAAGGAACTGTCAAATTCAGGGTCTGAAAAATGACACATAACTTTTCCATTGTATGACTTTGATATAATCATGTCTTGATTAAAAAGAAAAAGTGTTTTGTTAGGTGACAAGCTCTGCTTACATGATGTGATCTTCTGGTACTGTGGTAATATTTACACCTTATCACTTTGCTTTAATAATGGCTTCTACTGCTGAGGTACAATGGAGTTTAATTTGTACAGTGTAATTACTGCCAGAGAACTGAGGTAATTATTTTCCTTTGTCCCAGAAGCACATCTTGCAGCTCTTTTCCTATCAGTAATGTAGTTCTGTGCATAATTATTAGGAATCCAGGTTGTAACAAATCAAAGTTGAATACAGATCAGTCTTAAAGGGGATGTGCAATGGTTTTATACTTCATTTCTTTTTTTCTTAGGGCTCGGGCCAAAAAAATAGATATTTCTTATTCAGGAAAATATTTAATATTGCTTATTAATATTTTTACATTCATTAGGTGCCTGCGTGTTTGCTTTTGCACCTTTTACAGCAACCCAGGATGTGGTTGTTATGTATGTTTTGACCAACTTCTGTGGTTGAGAAGTTGAGAGCTGTTGGAGCCAAATTAGGATGGGTGGCATAAGCCATTAGGGAGGTGCGAGAGAAAAAGGGGCATAGCTGAGCATTTCACCACAATAGCTGGTTGATATTTGCATATGCGCTCCCGCGTCTCATATCTCCTATGGCACTGTTTTTATTTCACTGCTGCCCACTTCGCACTTTTAAAATGAACATCACTTTGTCATCACTTTGAGACCTATTCTTTACCTATCCTTTAGTTACTCACAGAAAAAAAGCCTGGTCGCACACTGCAAACTTCGCTGAAATAGTTATTATAGCACACAGGTACACATTGTCCTGCCGTGGCTCCTCTTCACTCTGACATGTTTCTACCAATAATGGGCTTAGTCTTATCCTTCCTTATTTCCTATCTTATCCTATCCCTAGCCTTCTTTGCAATTTGTCTTCTCCAAAATAACAGTTGCACTTTAAAGGACCATCCAAGCTATAGATTCCGCCTGAGTACATACACAGAAATTCTTAGTATATATGGGGTATTCCACAGTCAGTGCTATTCGCTCTCCTTCCTTATAGCTGGCCTTTCAGCTTGCAGATCCGTACATAACTACCTTGTTTATTGGAGTAGTAAAATTGGCTTATTTTTTTGCTTGAGTACAACAAAGTGCCGTGTGAATAATGGGCATCATTATTTTACTTCATTTATTGTAGCCAGGCAAAGAGCAGTGTGAAAATGCAGTAACCTAAAAAACAATCAATCACAAGTTTAAATGGTAAATGAAACCTGGGAACAATGGGCTACTTGTTCTTAAATACATTGTGTGTGTGTGTATATGTGTGTAATCAAAATAGGGTAATTGAGTAGCAAGAGTACACTCTCAGGAGATTTTCAAACTCAGCAGAGGTGAACTCACTCATAGAATTCATTGTTTCTGGCAATTTAAAGTGAATTACATTTTGAAATAAGCAAACAAGCACAGAGGCAGCTGTAAAGTAAGATTAGTCAGAGTATGGAAGGTAATGCAAAGGCAGCAAGAGTTGTGGCCTTTCTGTTTAATATTTTAAATGCAGCAGAAAATTGCTTGCCCGGATTAATCTACACGTTGGTTAGACGAAATAAACACTTGCAATTTTATTTGACATGGACCATTGCAGATCAAACATTTGTCCTGAGGGCAAAGTTATAAAACTAAAAGTAAAGCAAAAAAAGTTTCTCTCTGTATTTCTTCTAAATGAATGTTGCATGAAAAAGAGTCATTGTAATCATAGTTGTCAATCATGCTATAAAAATTGTTGTATTGATTGGCAGATTTTATTTCTAATAAATGGATATGGAAGGAATGGAGAAAAAGGTGTCATGGGAAAATAGGAGTGCTGCTCCAAAGTGTTCCAAAATCCCTAACTTACTCCTTGCCCAAAACATAACTATCCTCTACGTAAACCCTTATTCTCAAGCATTCTATAAAACAAGCTCTTCACACTTAATCTCACAACTCCTTCCTCTTGAGTCATAGTTGTAAATTATGCAATGTAAAAGATTTTATTTTTTGGCAGATTTTATTTTTGTTAATTGGTTATGGAAGAAAATGGTGAGACAACATCTTGGGGAAATATTAGTGCTGCACCAGGAGTTCCAAAACCCCTAACTTATTCCTCCTTCCACAACACTTAAAAGTCCTCTACCTGAATCCTTATGATTAACCATTCTCTAACACAAGCTCTTGACACTTAATCCCGCTCACAACACTTACAGGGTTGTTAACAAAAGGGTGAAGAGTTTGGAGAAGGCAGGAGAAGGGAACAATCTAGGACAACATAGCTGAACTGGAAAAATTCTCCAATTCAGCTCACTTTCCAGTTCAGCTATGTTGTCCTAGGTTGTTCCCTTCTCCTGCCTTCTCCAAACTCTTCACTCTTTTGTGAATAACCCTGTTCATGTTTTGTTGTTACCTTAACACTTAACCCTCCCAACCCATAAATTGAGCCCGTGGCTCTTAATCCCCCCAATACGTATCTGCCCTTTAAAACTCTTGTAGCCCCTAAAGCAGGGGTGCCCACAAGGTCGATCGCGATCTACCAGTCGATCGCGTAGCGATCACTGGTAGATCGACATGTCCTCTCCTCCCGCCGCTTCTCTGGATCCCCGCTGCTCTCTGTACAGAGGCTCCTCCCCATTCAGAAACTGCTTGATAGTAAATATTTTCTGAATGAATGGGAAGCCTCTGTGCTTTCCATTCATTTAGAATAGAGGCTGCAGAAAAAAAGATTGAGGACTTTGTGTCCTCAATTTCTTTTTCTATTTTAAAAGGGAAATATCAGGGGGCTTTTTAGACCCCTAATATTTCCCCAAAGCCCCCCCAATAAATAAAAACGTTGTTTTTTTTTTTTCTTGCCTCAGGCGCAAAAGGAGCTGGCTACGGCTATGCTCCCGTGGTGCTCGTGCGGCTGCCGGCTGAATGTGTCAGACGCTGCAGATGGAAAGGTGCAGGACACCCCATGTGCAACGTCGGCCACACGAGCACCACGGGAGGACAGGACGCCGGGACCTGTAATGTACTGGAATGCACTGGAATGTAAGCCGGCCGACTCCCTGCGTTCCAGTGCGGGAGGGGGTGTGGAGCTGTATTGAAGTCAATGGCATCGCCCACATTGCGATCGCCCGCACTCGGAACGCAGGCACATTAGTGCCTGCATTCCGGTCCAGTGCGATCTGCAAAAATAGTGCTCGCAGCATTTTTGCGGATCGCACTGGACTGGAACACAGGCACTAATGCAGGCGATCGCACTGTGGGCGAGGGGCCTGCCTGCGGAGCCTGGCTGTGGTGCCATTGACTTCAATGCACCGCCACGCCCCCTCCCACCCACCCCTGAATGCAGGTGTTTTTTCGTTGGTAGATCTCAATGAGCTCGTCATTTGAAAAGTAGATCTACAGACGAAAAATAGTGGGGCGCCCCTGTCCTAAAGAATATTGAATGCTGACAAGCAATATACAACTTTGGTTTCATGTACTCTGGGAGCTAAAGGTTTGCCAGGTCAGGACAACCTTTTACTGTATGTATCAACGATTGCAAAATGATTTGTGCTTCGTCTGTAATCATTTTGGCCCTTTTAGAAGTAACCCCTGTGTAGAGATAAGTTATTCCAGGAAGTCACACTTGTATCCTACCAGCATGCATGTGTGTGTGATTTATAACACCCCCCTAGTGTCTGTGTTATTTCAGAGGAACAATATTCTAGATAGCAAAAAAAAATAGAAATTATTTTTCAAATAAAGGTTTTAGGTATTCCTGAACACAAAACATCAAGAAAGGATAAATATTGAAAACATGATGCATTCCTTTTTAGGGGGTAAATGGCCACCTATAACCAGGAATGGTCAAAGAAATTCTTTACATTTTGATGTTTGGCCTTGTTGATCAGAAATAAAGAGATTTTTTTTCTATTTCCTGTGAAATGTTAGAATGGATTGTTTTGGTTTTTTTTAAGCATGTAAGTTTTTATTGAGGTTATATACAAAAGATGATTTATACAAGTGACATATCAATATGAGTACATCAGACATCATAAACTGTAATATTAAGCACAAAAATGGTATTGCTAGATGCCGTACATGAAACCATACAGTAATGAAACCATTTATGTGAGCATTTATAATAGCTTTGTAATCTGTCTGAATGGATTGTTTTACACAGAGGGAGTTTGAATATTTGTGTTCTTCTGACTGCACATTTCTCAAACTGTTATACTCTATCTCTGATTTATTTTATTTTTCCTCTTCAGCCATCCCAAAAAAGACAATTCTGCCACTATACAAACTTGGTGTATTCTTTGTACTGGGTATTAAAACGATGTGTCTCTGTTGTCTTTTAGCTTGAACGAGATGCTTATGTCCAGGCATTAGCAAGGTTTACATTATTAACTGTAAGCTCTGGAATTACGGAGATGAAACAGAAGAACATAGATACCATCAAAACTCTCATCACTGTGGCTCACACAGATGGAAACTACTTGGGAAGCTCATGGCTCGAGGTACTGTCTTCCAGCTGGTCTGTTTGCTGTGTCAAGGACAAAAATAATGGGATTAGTGGTGACAATATTAATATTTGCTTTGCAATAGATATGTATACTTGATTAGGAAGCACATCATTATAAAAAGTGTGTATATCCCATAGGCACAATGCTTAATATTTCTAATTATCAGCAATGGGCGGCCCTCATTTATGTATCTTTTCTTAAAGTAGCATTAAACTCTGTGAAACTTCAATAATGAATCAAGATCAAATTAATATACATTGCCCAGCAAAGTATTTCTTTAAACTTTTGCCCAACCACTTAGTCATCATGTTTCAGAATGGTTGGCTCCAACTCTCTCACCTCGGTTTCTCTGAGCTTCGTGTCCAGCACAAGATCACAAGGGAGAGCAAAGTCTCCAGCAACTTAACATCTCCTAGCTTAGAGAAGGAAGGAGGGAGTAAGGAGTGTATTGCCTTGCTGTGTATGTGTGTTTTGTGGACACACAATGGTAGCTCCATAGGACCATGCAAGGGAAAGGAGCCACCCTTAAACAGGATATTAGGGCCAGTGGTCAGGAGACCAGCTGATTTTGCAGTAAACTAAAACTTTTAAACATCAAGGAGCAGCATCCATTTTAAGTGATTTCATCTGCATTTGAAAAAATAAAAAATACCTTTTGATTTTAATATCACTTTAAATCCAAGTTGTTTTGAGCTCCATGTTATCACTTACAGCCTAGGTTAAGCTGACATGTTGTCTGGCTGCTTTTTCTATAATGCATATTTGACATAGTTAGACCTTGTTTAAATGCTTGGCAGGCCCCACTGCAGCTCTGAAAAGCATTCGGTGGTGGATCACTTTTCAGAGGGCACTAGAGCAGTGGCTGCTTGGTGTTCAGAAGGTGATACTGCCACCTCTTGAATTCCATTTGTTTTATTTTTCCTTTTCTTTTTAAATTCCAATGGAGGAATTCAATTGCAATACCAGGCCGCAAGAACATCCATTTTTGTTTTGTAGTACTTAATACTTAGTACTGTTTTGTTTGAAAAAAAGAGCATACTTTTTTTGTCATCGCACTAGAACAGAACAGATCGCAGTGGTGTGAACTGGTCCCATTCACTGCCATTCATTTTTCCGTGCCCTTGCGTTAGCATCCGTTGAAAAACGGTTAACAGCGCAATGAATCTGGTGTTAATGGGGCCATGGACCATATCAGTGAAATAAGAGGATTAACAGGAAGTAGAGCCTGCTTATGTCATGATCAAATGTGGCTGCCCTTGTGTACATTCACAATTACAAACAATGCCTAAAACATCCAAACTTCACTCTATGGCCTGTGTTGACCGGCTTTGGCATTGTGTTGGTGGCATCAGTTAGGGACTATTCTGAACTAATTATGAATTTATCTGCATCTGATCTGCATTTGACCTCCTTCTGACCTGCATTTGACCCTTCAAGTGGTTTTGTATAACCATAGACTTAAATAGGAATGCAAAACCTGCTTGAAGGAAACAAAAGCCAGTCGACACAGACCCTATTGCAGAGCTAGAAGCACTGTTAAGCTCATCAACACAAATATTTGATTCCCTGATGGCAGAACTGGAAAGTATAAGCAGGGCAGCCATCAGAAATTTTGGGGCCCCTTACAGGCTTTAGGCCGGGTCCCCCCGCGCCGCTGGACGCAGGGCTTAGTGACGCGCTGGGCGCAGGGTTTAGTGACACGCTGGACGCAGGGCTTAGGCCCCGTTCACACCTTTCCGTTTTGTCGGGCGTTCAACGCTCTATGAACGCTCCACAAAACGTGCAACCATGAAAATCCCATTGTTTTCTATGGGTATGGTTCACACCTTTCCGTATTTCTGCCCGTCTGAACGCCCTACAAAACGGCTGACGCCCAAACAAGTACATGTACTTCTTTGGGCCGTTTTGGAGGGCGTTTTCCATTGGGATACAGCCAAGTAGCCTTCGGAATCGCGCGACGGTCGCGCAATTTTTTTACCGCGAATCGCGGTAAAAAAACCGCGTGACGGTCGCGCGACAGACGTGCATGCGTAATACGCCTAGGTGTGAACCCAGCCTAAGTGACGCGCTGGACGCAGGGCTTATTGACGCGCTGGACGCAGGGCTTATTGACGCGCTGGGTGCAGGGCTTAGTGACGCGCTGGGCACAGGACCCACCTGAGAGTGACCCTGCAGAGCCCACCATAAATGCTGCACAGCCCATCTGAGACTGTCTATGGTGGGCTCTAAAGGGGTCTCAGGTGGGCTGGTCAGGGCTGCATCCCTCCCCTCCTTTCCTTCCTTCCTTCCTAGCTCCTCTTACCTGCACACGCGGCCTCGTCTGCCGCCGGACCGGCCAGAAGTGACATCACTTCCGGCCAGTCCGACATCAGACGAGCAGCGTCGCTGATGGGGCCCTAGCTTGGATCAAAGCCGCTGGAGCGGCAATGCTGGGGCCCTGCGCTGCTAGGGCCTGGCCTCCGCCTCCTCGCCCTTCAATGTCGGCCGATAGTCATAGAAGGGACCCGGGCGGGCCCCCAGGATGCCCGGGCCCCTTACATGAGTATCGGCCGTACCCCCCTGATGGCTGCCCTGAGTATAAGACATGAGTATTGAAGAGGCATTGCTGTTAGAGCACATGTATCTTATCTCTAATGACAATGAGGGGAATTTATCAAAATCTGGAGCAGCTGTGCATGGCAACCAATCAGCATCCACCTTTCATTTTCAAATCTTAACTGAACAAACTGAAGAGAGAAGCTGATTGGTTGCCATGCACAGCCGCTCCAGATTTTGTCTGCTCCAGTTTTGATAAATTCCCCCCAGTGTCTCTGTAAACTAGAACGCTGCTTTGCATTAGGTGGCAGTTGGTACTTCAGGTTGGCTTTAACTATAATGTTGCTCTGTGAGTATTTTTTACAGCTGTGCATGTAACATTTTGTGTGCGACTAAGAGTTTTCCTTTAACATACAGATCTTGAAGTGCATCAGTCAGCTGGAACTTGCACAGTTAATAGGCACTGGAGTGAAGCCTCGCTACATCTCTGGGACAGTCAGGAATAGAGAAGGGTTATTTGCTGGAACCAGAGACCAGGCATCTGATGAATTTGTCAGTCTTGGCTTAGGTTAGTAAGACCATTCATGATATTTTGTACTCATACAAATGTGGTATGTAATATATAATTACATACCTACAAGCCAGTCAGTAGATGTAAACCCAACCCCTGAAATCTCATCTCTCAAGCTTTAACATGATAGTTTCACAAGTCCTTTTTAATATCCAGTATTTACATCTGCAGCTGTAATTAAAATAATAAACATGATCACTCTATCACACAAGCTATTGATGAAGACTACAAGTGGCTGTTTCCACACGTTATGCAGGTCCACTTTTTGTCAGGAATCCCTCCCTGCCAAAATACCATGCAGCCATTGCTGGAGTACATGTATGTAGACAGGGTGGCTGACAAGAGGTTGCAGGAGATCAGTAGCATTGAGATGCAAAAAAGATGAAAACAAGTATGGTTTTTAAAAATGGCTGTTTTATGGTTTACAGTGCTGTAGAGACCTAGTGCTATTCAGTTTGGGTTTACATCTACTTTTACATTATTTAAGTTGGCCCCGTCGGCTGTCAGAATACCTAAACAGTGCCTGCATCTGATTGGATGAAGGCACTGTTCATCCGACAGTCTTCCCTGCTCTTTCGTTTTTTAATCAAAGGATGTCGGGCTGGAGGGGGCAAACAGGGCCACCCACTGAGCCAATGGTTCCTCAAGAGCTGGAGGAAATTGAAGTGTATATCCAGCTTAAGAAGTCTCCTTTTATAAATCAACCCTAAAGTATCTCAGGTTATATTTGATTTGGGAACTTCAGTGCTGCAAGGCAAGACTACTAAGAACGAAGCGGTGGTGTTAGTGCTGCCCATTGCCATGCTGCCTGTGTGCATGCAGACTTTTTCAATAATTATCTTTGCTTGTTTCCATTTCTTTGTGTTAACAGTTGGAGGGAATGTTGACTGGAAGCAAATGGCAAGTATTCAGGAATCCATAGGAGAGACCAGCTCCCAGAGTGTTGTGGTAGCCGTTGACCGGTATGCATGAATCGATTTGGGTTTTGTTTTAGTGATTTTGTAGTTTGATTTGTAAGAATGAACAGTAAACATGTATACATATTGCAGAAAAGAGGAGAGGATTGCTGCATTATCCTAAAAGCAAAAACTGGGTGCTGGACAATGCAGATATATTTATAGACAGTCTGAAGTAATGTCTATTCAAATTTGCACAATCGCATTAATAAGCATTGATACACGATAACCTGTTAAGTTATGGAAAAGGGACTTCCTAAAATTTTGGATATTTACATGACATCACTTCCTTCACAAATCCAAAAAGTGGTAATTTCTCATTTAAAGGAAGCATGTGCTGGTAGAAAGATGGAGACTGTCATTGCTGATTTCTTTCAGGAATTCCTAGTTACCTGGCTCTCAGGCTTAAGGCCCCGTTCACATTGAGCGATTTGTCGCGTGGTAATTCCCGCGATATCGCGGCTATTTACCGCGCGATATCGCTCTTCATTGCATCTCAAAGGGTCCTGCTGTCGCGTGTCGTGTGTCGCTACAGCAGGACCCTTTTTGGAGCGGATTTTGCCGCGATTCTCGCTTGCTCAATGCAAGCATTTGCGCGATATTCGATTTGCAAATCGCGCAATGTGAACGGGGCCTTAGAGTGTCTTCAGTATTCTTGTTTTGGCTTCACTAGCTAAATATTTGTTTTGGCTCAGTGATTAACCTCCTTGGTGGTATTCCCAAGTGTGGCTCGGGGTTAATTTTCAGTACCATAGGCGGTACCCCGGAGCCACACTCGGGATTACAGCGTAGCGTCTCTTACCTTGTCCACTATCCCCGATGTGTCCTCCAGCCGATGCCGGCATCCGTCTTCCGTCCCTTGCGAGCGTCAGTATCGCATGGGGGCGGAACCGGCAGGAATTTTAAAAGTTTAAAAACAAAAAAAAGATAGAACAAAAAAGGAGCAAAAATAGTCAGACCGCCAGGGAGGTTAAGGTAGCATTGGTCAACACTGATCAGCATGACAGACTTTCAAAGCAGGTCAGCGGTATCAGCCTACTTGTAGCCCAAGGCTAGAGGGTACAGCTATGAAGGTTTATTTTTTTATGCTTTAGTTGAGTATGCATCCAGAGCTGTTGTTTTTTTAGCAAATCATAACGTTATAGAGCCAGGATTGCAGCAGTGTAGTACTTAAAAGAGAACTATAGCCTAACCTTTTTTGGCCATATTTCTCTTCGGGGTCACAGGATGACATATACTAATGTCCTCCGGTGACCCAAAACTCAGTATATAGTGCGCTGTTGCCCGCTACATGCTGAGAACGCTGCACAGCAGCCGGGACGGATCCTGACAATACTGTCGAGATCCACCCTGCTGGCTGATTGACAGCTGGCTCTGCCTCTCCAGAAACAGAGCCAGCTGTATTTAGATAATCTCTGAATTGGAGCTGACACTGTCCTTCCTTCTAGAGGGTGGAGAAGTTCGCTCCCATGATGGAGTACAATCTCAATACAAATTGGTAAACGTGAGGTTGTACTCCATCATGGGAGTGAGGTTGGAGCGGTGGCTATTTTACAACACACACGGGGACCATGAAGAACAAAAGTAGCCACCCTGCAGAAGGATTTAACTCCTGAGTTTAGTGTCACTTTAAGAAAATAAAAATTGTAATATACAACCCTTTGGATGAGCCAAGGGATCCACTGCATGTCTGGTCATTAGATGGTTCTTGTTTGTCCACCTCTGCTGTAGTTAGCCTGCAGCTCCACCATGCAGAATAGAGTTATAGAGTCTGTGATTTGTCCCCCATTAATATTGCTGCATTTTCTAAATTGCTGTGAGTAAATGAACTGTTCTCATTAGTTTGGCATAATTCTTTCTAACAATGCTTCATTACATCCTGAAGTATGCAGACTTATTACAGCTTTTACTGTAATATTGAGCACAAATTAATCTTTCATCACAATGGCATTTTCCACATGGTTGAGTACATGCTAGAAGGAACATTTTGACGCATGTTAGTGAAAGGCTAGAGAGCTCACAGTGTACTGCATACAGGACAGGACTAGTGTCAAAACACAACGTGTCTCATTCCGTGACCTTTCTGTCTGATAGTGAGAGATCCGGACTGGCTGGCTGTGGTTGAGTGAACCATACTTAAAGTGTATCTAAACCCAAGAACACAAATCTAATATATTGCAGCTTATCAGCCCTTAAATGTGGTGGCTGCATTTTTTTAATTCATGCTCCTTTTCTTCATTCTCAACTGGTGAGCCTTCCAGTATCCCACTTCCTGTCCCAGAACTATATCTGTGAAGGAGCACCATTGCCACCCTAGGACAGGAAGCTCAAATGTATCTTCATAGCGTGGTGTATTAGACCAAAATAGATACCTGTGGCAACACTCATCCTGACAACCTGCCTGATAACTGGTAAGGGTTCAGGATTCACACAGTCCTTAACTCATTAACTTTCACAGGAGAACTGAGAGTTGTAAGTCATTGAACTGCCTTCTGCATTCGAAAGTGAAGACTACCTCTTTCCTGAAGAAATTCTTTATATTCCTCTGTAAATGCCCAATTTGAGGACTATACCAAGACAAAAGCACCACACACTGCTGATGTCACTATTAAAACTTTATTCCGATCTAGCAGCCAACATATTCTTGTCTCCACCATAAGACTGCCCACCTCTGATGCGTTTCACCCCAATGGGCTTAATCATAGAGCTCTGCGTTGGGGTGAAACATGTCAGAGGTGAGCGGTCGTCGGGCAGGAGCAAGATTATCTTGGCTGCTAGATCAGAATAAAGTTTGTATGGCGTCAGCCGTGAGGCGCTTTCTTCCTAGTATAGTATTTCATATGGAGCGCGGACAGCTCCTATTCGGAACCCGTGCTGCGTCTGTACAGTGAGATGGTGTGGGACATTTCTGTGTTTTTGCCCACGCTGCGTAGGTTTACAGAAGAAAGGTTTAATTCAGTATGAAGCAAGGTAGTGCCTTGTTTTGGTGTGTGCTTTATTATATCGTATTGCTAATGTATACACAGTGATAGCAATGTAATTTGATAATCTTTTTTTATAGAATTGTTTTGTCTTGCTTTCTGGAAAAGGTAGAGGCCACTGGTTCCTTAGTTAATTTTCTTTTATGATATTCATCATTGGTAACTGTCTTATGTAACTGTTTGCCGAAATTCTCTTAATAGACTATTATTTCATTAAAAAAGCTAATCTTCTTTTAAAGAAATGGTCCTGTGGATTGTGTCTCGCGTCATACCACACAGTCTTGTTTTATGCATGCATTTCTGTAAATCTGACTGTAAAAACTAAACTAAATTATCTATTTACAGGATATTTACTGGATCCACAAGGCTGGATGGAAATGCTATAGGTAATACATTTTGATCCATTGTTCTTTTCTTCATTTGTCTTGGTTTTCCATAAATCTTAACCCATTCTGTGCTTGCAGTGGATTTTGTACGCTGGCTGTGTGCCGTTTCAATGGACGAGTTAGTGTCTACAACGCATCCCCGAATGTTTAGCTTACAGAAAATTGTAGAGATCTCTTACTACAACATGGGCCGTATTCGGCTTCAGTGGTCCAGGATATGGGAGGTTATTGGAGACCATTTTAATAAGGTAACGTCTACTTGTCAGTCGAAACTAATTGTAATAGCTCATATCCCTGAAAAGTCTTTTGTGAATCCAGTATAGTGTAAAGTTGCTCCTATGGCAGCCATTTTGTCATGTTAGCTCCGGGCAAGTTTTTAGTACTATCCAGGGCTCTGTTAGAGAGACCCTCAGGTACTGTCCTGCTGCCAATGTCTTACCAGACAGGAAGTGAGGGGAAAACTCCAGGAATAAAAATGCTTTTGTTTAGTGGAGTGGGGAAAGGCTAGAACATCTTTTTAGATTTTAGGATCACCAGCTATTTATCTTATGAAAGAAAAAGCTTTTACTTTAAAGGATGCACTTTTATTTGTAATGGGGGTTAGATTTTACATCTTAGCTCTAGTATAAATATAATGTGATCGTATTAGCGTTTGAACACAACGAGCTGTAAGACTGAATTCACCTTTCTTAATATCTATGTTACGTTGTTTTTTTCTTAGGTTGGTTGCAACCCTAATGAAGACGTTGCAATCTTTGCAGTAGATTCTTTAAGACAGCTGTCCATGAAATTTTTAGAAAAAGGGGAGCTTGCAAATTTCCGCTTCCAAAAAGATTTCTTAAGGCCATTTGAGCACATCATGAAGAGGAATAGGTAGGTGAAATTGTTCTGGCGATATGTGATGGAGCGTACTGTGTGTGTCACAAAGCTGTGACTGTGTCACCTTCCTTATGTAATCTTCTGCTTTGTTTATAAAAAGGTCACCTACCATCAGGGACATGGTCGTCCGCTGCATTGCACAGATGGTAAATTCCCAAGCTGCTAACATTCGCTCAGGCTGGAAGAACATATTCTCGGTTTTTCACTTGGCTGCCTCAGACCAGGATGAGAGCATAGTGGAGCTGGCATTTCAGACCACTGGGCACATAGTCAGTGAGTATTTGTGTGGCTGACGCATGCACTGAGCTAACTGTGAATATGCTGTTTAGAATATTGCTATCACATTCAAATAAAAGGGAACATTTTAGGATCTGAGCAATAAAGAAAGTAAAGACATTTGTCTTCTGCTAATTAGTATATGGCCTTTTGTTCACAACTGGAGAACTAAAGCAGAATGTTCACGAACCACACATAGGAGAAGATTGCCACATGGTATGAGGACTTGTTCGCACCAGATGTGACATTTTCCAGCTTGGACAAATTGCATGGACTTGAGAAAATCAATGGCTTTTAATAGAGCTTTTTTACTCCAATGTGTTCATTGCAAGTCTGTATTTTAAGAGCAATGACCTGCAGTTTGCCATTCAAGTCAGTTAAAATAGAGTCTCCTAAAAACCCAGTGTGCCTAAAATGTAACCACATTCGCTCTCACACCCAATATGAAGCAGAATAATTTTTTAGGTTTTTTGTAGGGGCTTTATGTTGGCGCTATATAAATCCTGTATAATAATTAAAAAAAATCGGTACTCACCGATACCGGAAGTCCAATTAAGGAAGCCAGGTGTGTAAAGACTCGCCACCCGGCTTCCCGATTAGCAAGGAAGCCGTCTCCATGCTCCCTCGTCCCCAATTGATGAGGAAGCATGGAGCCGGCTTTCTGGCCAATCAGGAAGCCTGGCGCTTTGTAATGACTCATTGCCCGGCTTCCTGATTGGCCAAGAGCTGGACAA
>NW_017306415.1:1208343-1244557 GCF_000935625.1 Nanorana parkeri
GGAGGGGGGGGGGGGGGGGGGGAGCAGGTAATCACTCACCATATGGCTTCTTGATTGGCCGGCTTCCTGACCAATCGGGAAGCTAGGCCTCAAGTCATTACACGCTGATTGGTGACCAAGTGACGAGGGAGCATGGAGGCGGCTTCCTGGCCAATCAGGAAGCCGGGGAGCGTGTAATGACTCGCTGCCCGGCTTCCTGATACCGGAAGCTAAGGTATCGGGCTAGGCATCGGAGCATTTGAGCGAGAATGAGTATTCGCCCTGTAGCATAACAACATTACTCCATCATAACTCTTCTTAACCCTGCAGAGACTGTTCTGCTAGTGTCAATTTACATAGAAGCAGCAAGATCTGCTCCTGTAAAACTAAACAAATCCCAGCTGTCATTGCCAGTAAATGTGTCCAAGGAGCTGCAAGAGAAGGTGGCAGAGCTGGGCGTACCACATGCACCCAAAATATTTAATATTTTTGGCCTTCGGTGGCATATTCAAATATTACATGTTAAATGTTGAAAATCGGTTGTAACTGATATAGGCATCCTGTCTCTCTGTTTTTTGTTACAGCACTGGTGTTTGAGAAGCACTTTCCAGCCACCATCGATTCTTTTCAGGACGCTGTGAAATGTTTGTCTGAATTTGCCTGTAATGCAGCGTTCCCAGACACCAGCATGGAAGCCATACGTCTCATCCGCCATTGTGCAAAATATGTATCTGACCGGCCTCAGGTATGGTTTCCATTGTGTACTTTGATTCAGTTGTAAACTCCCAGTCATGTTTTGTTTCATTGACTGGCTTCCACGATAACAGCTGTTTGCACCCTGCAGTCAAAGCTATTATTAAAAAATGCATCATCAAGATCAATGAATTTACCTGTTTGTTTGCACTGCTAGATTAACAGGAGATAAGTAGAACAAGTACGAGTCATTTTTTAGCAGCAATAATAACTGTGATGTAACTGCAACATATGATATCTAGCTGCTTTAAACACTGCTTATCTTTGCTTGAATGGATAGAGAGTGATAGAAAGACCAAAACATTTGCTTGTCTTGGAGAAAATTCTGCCCTAAGCTGCTCTCATAAGTAGGGATGCACCGAAATGCAATTTTTAGACCAAAACCGAAATACAATTTGTCAGGCCGGAACCAACTTTAAAAAAAAAAATGTTTTTTTATTATTTTATTTTACTATTAGGGGCTTTTTAAAATAGAAAAAGAGATTGAGGACTGAGAGTCCTAAATATCTTTTTCTGCAGCCTCTGTTATAAGTGAACAGGAAGCCTCTATACTGAGTTCTCCAGTCCATTCATAAATTGAGGGGATAGTATCAGTTACTATATCCACAATCATGAATGACCTGGAAGTGATGAAGAGCTGTCTCCTCACCGCACTGCCCCGCTCGGCCTCCTGGCAGGTTCTCTCCTCCCCGCCGATCCCTGCTGCCTCTGTCGACACTGTGGTGAGCTGCAAGGATTGGAGTGGACACAGACCAGCGGTGAGGAGAGAAACTAGAGAGGCACTGTATGCATTTTCCGCCGATTTTGATTCCGCCGCATTTTGCCCATAGTACCATCTTCACCCAGAATTTCGGTGCATCCCTACTCATAATCTAAAGCCTATGATCACATGATATTTTTTAAAAGACCGGGCCAGCCAGTGAAAACTTTGATCCTCCCCTTTAACAGATACCACGCGATCAAATGCCTTTTGTAGAGGACCAAGAGAATTTAGAGCAGCATTTTCTTCAAATAAGCCAAGCATTGTGTTACTTATTTGTTTACCCTGCAATACTCTTCACATAGCAATATAGAAAGCTAATATATTAACAGTAAAAAGGTGATAAAGGAGCAGATAGGCCACTCAAATACTATGTATGTAACTATGTAACTAATAGTAGCGTATGTATTTATTATTTAGTAAGTGTGCAGTTTGAATTATTGCAGTTCTATCTGACAGGAAAATATATGTGGTGTTTGCAGGCATTCAAGGAGTACACAAGCGATGATATGAATGTAGCTCCTGAGGACCGTGTCTGGGTGAGAGGATGGTTCCCCATTCTGTTTGAGTTGTCCTGCATCATCAACAGATGCAAATTAGATGTAAGAACCAGGTAACAATCAGTATTTGCATTCCAGTTTTAAGGTATTTATAATATTGCAATTGTGTATTTCTTCTCACATGTTTTTACTATAAGTTCTCAGTTGAACATTTGTATTGATGTAAATTAAGGACAGTATTGTGCTGAATAATAAAAAAAAAAAAAGCAGACCAAAGATTAATAGACAAGTGCAAGGTACATTAACTCTAACATTCATCATTCTTAGTCTTAAAGAGTCACTTCTCTTCACTTTACTTATTAAACAAGTCTAAATGGACTTCCCTAACATTATTGTATCCTTTTATGTATTATCTATTAGAGCAGAAACTGCACAATTTAATTATGGATAGAACAGTGTCTAGCAGCTCATATCAAACTGTCTTACATTAAGAGATCCTTGTATCAGCCAGTCTGATTAAAACCTACATTGGCAAATGTCAGGCAGATTGGCTGCTGTAGGGCAATACAGACAGTTAAATAAGGTCTTGTTTACTGTGTGATATAAGCAAGATAATTGAAAGATCCGTTTGCATTGATTGCTGTGGGTTACTTCACTTTACATATTGTGCTTTGTCTTAAAGCATATGTCAAGAAAAGAAACACATGCAGTACATCTCTGCAACACATGGACATTCCCCATGTTTTATCCTGTTATAGACCACTATAACGTATACACTAATGATTTGTAGTCCAAGAGGATTATTTGGCTCCTTGAGATATCACAGGATCTTTGATTAGGACAACTATGAATTTCTGGCATGATCAATAAGTATTTTTTATGCTTATTGAACAGATATAACAAAACGCTTTCAATTGTTTCTTTAACAGACCAAAAGGTGGCACATAAGAGGAGTTCATTGTAAGATTTTACTTTTGAAGGAATAAGTCCAGATTTATGTTAAGTAGCGGTCCACCCTAATAGCCAGGTGTCTATTCCCTCATGACTGATACTGCTGTGTAGTCTTTCTACCCAACAGTTATCTGTCAGTGCCAAAGTAAATCATAGGGTTAAATGAGCA
This sequence comes from Nanorana parkeri, assembly GCF_000935625.1. NCBI lineage: Eukaryota > Metazoa > Chordata > Amphibia > Anura > Dicroglossidae > Nanorana > Nanorana parkeri. The sequence continues at coordinate 1,211,456 of NW_017306415.1, forward strand.
AGCAGCTGAAAGGACTGCTCTGGCTTACATTCAGAGCCGAATTGACCATATTTGCATTTGTGGGTCCATGCAGGGTTAGAGGGTTCAGCAGAAAACATCGGAATTTTTCCTTAATTGTTTTCCTCATTTGTCCACATCTGGCCATTTGTGGCTACATTGAGGTAAAAGACTATAGAGAGAAGGAAGAGTAGATGATGTCTGAAGAACTGTTAATCGGAAGTATTAAATCGTCTCTTCTTTGGGTCTGTGTCGATGGGGTTTTGTTTATTTCAAGCAAGTTGTGCATTGCCATACAGATCTCTGGGAATCCTGAACCTGCTAGAAGGAGGTGAACTGCAGGTCAAATTCCCCAATCTATACATTTTTAACAATCTCAAACTAATACTGTTGACACATGCCTGTTATTTTGATTGGTATTCAGTATTGATGAGCTGGAGCTTGGTGCCAACTCAGTTTGCCTGAGCTCATCCAAGCCCGCTCAAAACTGTGACCAACACATTTCCCTCTCGGCCCAATGAGTTGCAGCAGGTGCTTTTCCCGGCCCGCAGCTCTATGTTACAAATGGACGGGAATGCCTATGATGCCACTCCCCTGAACTGATTTAGCAAGGGGTGAATGTCAGTCAGTTTTAAGTGGGCTTGGGTGAACGCAGACGAACAGGGCTCTCACCAAGCCCCAGCTCATCACTAGTAGTCAGTGTGAAAGCTGTTCGAGGTGTGGTTGTAGGAGAGTTTGATGTCCCATATGCTGATGTGGACACATCTCTATTGTACAATCTCAGCCCCTGGGGCTGGTAACAGGCCTTAAACACTTCCAAAGTACACTAACATCTTCATCACTAAAAGAACCAAGTACAATGTCTACCTCCCTTATTGTTGTGCTTCACAGATCTACAGTATGTTTTCAGCTAAATTACAGGGAGGTTTTAAGAGTCAGTGAAAATGTGTGTATTCATTCATGTTCTTGAAGATGGCAGTGTTTTCTTTTTTTATTGACAGGGGTCTGACCGTGATGTTTGAAGTGATGAAGACATATGGGCATACATTCGAGAAACACTGGTGGCAGGACTTGTTCCGAATTGTCTTCAGAATCTTTGATAACATGAAACTACCGGAGCAGCAGACTGAGGTGAGACAAGCTGCTGAGTCTGTCTAGTGAGCAGGAAATGTGTTTAAACAAAGCGTTGTATTAGTAATGCATATTGAAAATGATCTGAGACAAGAACTTCAACATAAGTATATTTTTTACATTTTAGAGGTCAGGGCCCACAGTGATGTCTTTATTCCAGGTGTCCATGGTTTGTTTCAGATGGAAAGCCTTGTTCACATCACATATATAGAAAGTGTTTATTGCATGTGTTTAACTGTAAATGCAATCATCTATTTTGGGAGCGTTAAATAGGCTAACCTAATATTGTAAGTGTAATCATCAGACCAGATCTGGAGCAGCCTCAGTCCTAAACAACCTGGAAACAGTCCCAGTCGCATCACTCTCTCTGCTATCATGTACTTGATTTAAAGGAGGGGGGGTAGCTAAGACAACTTGGTGAGCAATGTGCAGGATAACACAGACCAACCTCCCTGTATCTTAGAACTAGAGGTTGGTGGGGGTAAAAAGACACCAGCATGGTTCTAAAGCTATGATCTGGCGTTTACTGTTGTGTAGTATTTATTTGTCTGCCAAAATATACATTCCGTGCCTTCTTCCTTCAAGCCTAATTGAATGTTCTTTGAAAATTATGTAAATGTATTTAGAATGCATCAGATAGGTAAGTGCTCAAAGTCATACTATTGGTTTGTGATGTAAATCATCTCCAGCTCCTCTTATACAGCCTGTCCTCTGCTGGTAGTATGCAGCTATGGCTTTTTGTGAGAGCAGTGATCTCTCTGCCGAGGTCTGACATGCCCTCTGCTTAGTCGGAGCCAGAGCTCTCCAACCAGAAATGCTCATTCAGTGGGGAATATGCAGCACTCAGGAGAAATAATGCTGTTGGGAGTTTTTCAGTACATGTTTACAGCTATTTTTTTAGTTTGCCAGGTTTTCTATTAAGCAAATTCTACATTTTATTAAGGATCATGTGAATGGTGGGGACTGATTGTTAGCAGTCTACCTGCAGCATTCTCCAGCAACTGTAATGGTTTGAATTTGTATTCTTGTATTCTGCCACTTCCCACTCTGTGTGTCATAGATGAGCAAATCTAAACCAGGGGAAATGTTCCTGTGAACTGTCTTGTATCGCTTTGTATAATAAAGGGTGTGGGGAAGGGTGTCAAGCACTGGAATGCATAATCTCCTTGCAATGGGAGATTAGTGGATCTCCCATTGCAAGGAATGTAGCAAACAATGTACATGGGCAGCATTTCACTAAAAATAAATCAGTGTTCTCTCTGCCAGAAAAATATAACTGTACAGCAGTCTTAAAGAAGAAATCCAGGCATTTTTTAATTAACCCTTGGAGTGGGGCTACCCCCTCACTGCAAGGGTTGCTTGTTTTAGTCTAGGGAGGAAAATAACAAAGTTATACTCGTCCAATCCTCGGAGCTAGCTTGCTCTCAAACTGGCCCTTCTAGTGTCTCTCCCCCCTCCGCTGCAGCGGTCTAAGGTCCCTGAATCATCATATTCTATACACAGTGTATAGGACATGAGGACGCAGAGGGACATACAATGGAGGAGGAGATCGGCAGGAGGGAGCACTGTCCGGCTCGGAGGATCGGGGGAGTATAACTTTGAGGGTGTAGCCCCACTGCAAGGGTTAATACAAATTTTGCCTAACGTTGTTCTTTAAGTGTTAATCTCTTATTATTAATATGGCATAGTAATTTTCTGTCCACAGCCTACTATATTATTTAGGATTGATGTAAACTATGGTAATCTCTAAACTTGTTGTCTGCGTTCCATTGACTTGGGGTTATTCTCTCCCTGACTGAGCCTGTGAAATCATTCGTTATGCATCTTTCTGTAATTGTGCTTCCCAGACAGGTGTACAGGTTATTCTGGAGGATAGAAGCATGAATATTCATCGGGCTTCAATTAGTGCCACAGTATGATTTAACTCTGAATAGTTGATGGAATAAAATATTTCCACACCTTGTTTAATTAAACATTGGGATGTGTGCACAAGAGATTACTCTACATTTGGGTATACCCAAACCATTTGGTCATATCAGATATACAGAAATAAAGCCACAGATTTATGTGCTAACCCACAGATCATTAATGGCTAAGACAACTGACTTTCTCCAGAGGTTTCAACCATATTTCTACTTTTGCAGCCAAATTGAGATAACACCTACTTCATATTTCTTACATGTTTCTATTCACGTAGCATAACTTAAGACAATAATTACAACTTGCTGATTTTACTCACTCATTTTTTCTAGCTCCTTCCTATGTAATGTAAAGGAGGTGGCTGTGGAAATTTAAGTTTACTCTAATGAGCCCTGTCTGTACTGTGCTGGCAGATCCCATTATCAGTTGGAAACCAGATTTGAGCACTGTCTGTCCTAGCAGAGGGTCATGTATGTTAATGAGAGAAAACTCATTGGAGGTATTCAGTAAAGCATATACGACACCTTTCTGGTTGTATGATCCCTTTAAAACAACCTGCACTGCACCTAATTATTTGTGCCTGGTGACAGTTTTAGTTGCAGTGCGACATGTGCAACAGAATCAGGTAGTTCTTATTACCACCATTTTACCAACTGGTCGCTATGACTGCAACAGATTGAAAACAAATTGCCAGTTTATGGATTAGAAAACTGACGGTAATTAAGACCGGCTCTGAGAAGGTGTACAGAGAGATGCCCATGCTCAGAGTGTGGCATGTATGTGCTGGGAAGCCGTCATGGATGTGACAGCTTCACATTCATTGGTTGCTAGAACACCCAACTGCCAGCATCCTAGCAACCAATTATGCATGCCTGGCCCCATTTAGCTGTCAATGGATAGATTGCCCAGCCGTCTGCCATGGCTGACAGTGACGGCTGAGGCTGACAGTGGGTGGAGACTGATGGGGATGCCAGGGCACTAGTCACCCAATAGGTCTGCTCTGCTGCTGATTGACAGCAGGCAGTGGTCAGATTTCACAGCCAATAGCCTGTCTTGTATTGTCTTCTGCCCAGTATCTGCTGTCAGTCACAAGGGAGTCGGACCTGATGGGAAACTGCCTTTCAGAGTTCCCTATCAGACTCTGCCCACCTGCAACAAACGTTGTGCCTGCCAGTGTGACAGGTTTGTTGAACAGGCAGAGAGCTCAGTCACACTCAACCTGTGATTTTATCAGACTCAGCATTACCGATCTGCACTGAATTCCAGGGATTGCATCCCCAGTCTTTCTATGACGGCAGACTCGCTTTCAAATTGTTCAGAATAGTTTGCAGTCTGCACAAAGGCCTCCTCCAAAGAAACACTTAAAATGTAAGAAATGTTTATATAAAAATGATTTTTAGGTATTCTGTGTGAATGGGAACACATACAACATATAGTGGGGTTTTGAATGCAAAAATGGAAATACACTTCACATTTATGTTTGAAAATCTGCAGATTCCCTTTGAAGATTTAATTATGCTCTTATATTGATGTGTTTTTATGCCCATGTTTTCCTCTTGGTTCAAGGTGCAATGTTACACTCTGTTTACAACGTTTGTGTGTTACTAGACATTAGCAGTAGCAGCATCCTCTCCATAGATGACACAAGATCTGTCAGTGTTATGTAGACTTAGTCACACCCATCAAGCTAGGAATGCAGTTAATCCGATAATCTTCCTGTCAAACCCAGCTCAGAATTGATACTGTGTTACTTCTATTTAATGTTGTTCTAAGTGTGGATTTATTTTCTTCTGGGATTTCATCATACTCTAGACTGGAACAAAATTGAAGGAATAATTGGTTATTTATGCTTCTTTTAACTTATCTGTTTAAAAATGTGACAGCTTTTAATGCTGAGGTGATCTGTCTGGTGGATTATTAGTTCTCTGGAGTTGTCTGGCTCTGATAGTTTTAAGTCGGGTATACAGGGTTAGAATTTAATTTGAACATTATTTGTTCAGAATGTGCATCGGATTTTCTAATAGTTAATGGGGTCAATTCGGCAATCAGTGATTGATGACTGTAATGATGTAAAAAATTGAAGGAGCAGAATATTTAAAATTTTTGTTGAACAGACAAAATTCTAACAGTTAATGGTTTATCTTTGTGAAGTCTCTGATGGCATTATTGAATGTTCTGATGAGAATTTTTTTTTTTGTATGAAAATATACCAGCATATGGCCAGCTTTTATTTTCATTTATATGTCAAGTGGCATTTTTACCATAACCCGTTGATCTTTTGTGTATTGGATACACTTATTTATTTGTTGTGTATCTTCTCTATTTCCTTCAGCTGTGAAGGAAAATTGAATTCAACAAAATAACCAGCTTTAAAATCTCATGTAGAACCCCAGTAGTTTTGATCATAAATTAGAAATAAAGCTTTTCTTCTTTGGATACATGAGGGCAGTGGTATAGCCAAAGGCAGTGGTATGCCTTCACACTCATTTACAAGACAGCTGTACCTTGTATACTTTAGATAAAACACTTTAGCCTTCCTAAGCTGCTTTCTTACCTTAGTTCCAGAACTGCAGCCCACTCCTTTGTTTTCATCATTAGCGGAAAATGTTCTTCCGCCCTATCCTCATAGGCATGAATGGTGGTATACCACAGCCACCAAGGATGTAAACAAAGTAGCGGGCCGCAGTTCTGGAGCTAAAGCTGGGTTCACACCTTAGCGTATTGGAAACTCGCATTTGCCGCGCAGTTTTACCGCGATTTGCGGTAAATCATGCGGCAAACACGAGTTTGCGAGGGGGTATTCGGTTGTATCCTTATGGATACAGCCGGATACGTGCGTTAATACGCCCCAAAGAAGCTTCACCTGTTGCGCGGTAAAACGCTCAGGTGTGAACCGGGCCTAAGGTAAGCAACTGGGGTGGGTGTACTTAGTGCCGTTTAGCTGGAGGAGTGGGTGTACTGATGAGACGGGAGATTTATGGTATGCTGGTGTTAATGATGGATTTAACTGTTGGAGAGGGTGATAGTATGTTATCATTCCAGAAAAGAAAGCTGTCAGATTAATTATTGGCATCGCTCTTCTATGTACATCTGCCATGCTGATCACACAGATATATCTGTAGCAGTATGAAGAATCTGACCTCATTTAGCAGTGCTAGTGGCACATTGAAGGACCCCCATGTCTGGAGTCTATAATGTTCCATCTTTCAAACGTGATAAGATGTGCAGCTGGCTTCACAGGTGTCCTGAAGCTGGGGGATATGGAATGGGTGTCATCTATTTCTCACAGTAATTTTGCACCAATCAAAACCGTGAAAGAAAAGGTTGCTGTGGCAGACGGTAATATGCTTTTAGTTTGTGCCACAGCAAAGAGCTTTGCAGATTCGTTTTTAAGAAAGCTCTTAATTGGATATAATTAAAAGTGCCTCAGTGTCCTCATTAATCCCTATAATGTGATAGGAAATGTTATAATTTATCTCAGAAAAAAATGGCTGCTTTGTGCAGTTGACAGATACACGTTAAACATCATAGTGTGTAATTCTTACTATGTATCCATGCATTCAGAGAACAGTTTTACAATACAACCCAGTATCAGCGTGTACTGGTAAGTCCATTGCTTGTAATCGTGAATTAGAATTTGCACATACTCATTTTGTTTGTCCTTGTGTCATTCTAGAAAGCAGAATGGATGACAACTACATGCAACCATGCACTCTATGCAATATGTGATGTCTTCACACAGTACTTTGAGGTCCTCAGTGATGTCCTGCTAGATGATATTTTTGCTCAGCTATACTGGTGTGTGCAGCAAGGTGAGATCTGCTAGTTTTCTCCACAGCTTGTAAAACAGTGGTCACAACTCCGAAGCAACAGTGTATTACTCCCAATTTTCTACTGTTGTTGTATATATTATGTGTGCTGGAAATAATGCTTACTGGAACAGAGACATTGCTGTAATCTGTGTCTATTAAGCCATCAAAGTCACAATGGTGCTCAGGTTGTTTTGAGGAGTATTTTTCTTGGCCATTTGCCAAGCACCAGAACCGTCATGTAGGAAACTTAGGAGGTGCGTTCTCCACCACATCCCATAAGTACTAGACAGTGGCGGAGCTAAGGAACAAAGGGCCCTGGTGCAAGATTTTTTTTTTGGGCCCCCCCCAAAAAAAAAACACAAACACAGCGCTCTCCTCCCGCAGCGCTCGGCCGGCTGTCACTTTCTCTCCTCACCTTCCTGAGTTTACAGCATCTGCATTAAAGGCAAGTTGCTTGGGCGAAGCACAGGCTCATTTTAAGGCCTCATTCACAGGGACGTGCATGGCCATACAACCTGTACACACATGCAGAAACCTGCATCCGAGAGGGACAGCTGGTGCATGTAGCCCTATGCAGCCACCTGTACAACTCAATAGCAGGATGTGGTTACACGCTGACCCGAACTTGCACATCCATACAGGTTCAGATGCACACCCTTGGACGCAGACTGTGTCTGTGTCCTAGGGGTGTGCATCCATACCTGTACGGATGTGCAAGTTCGGGTCAGCGTGTAACCACAGCCTGTCATTGAGTTGTACAGGCCGCTGCACAACCCAGCTGTCCCTCATGGATACAGGTTTCTGTATAACGTGCACAATGTACCAGTCTGTGTGAATGAATCCTTAGAGCTCACCTTCTTCTCCTTCACATTTGTCATGTGTCCAATTTTCCATTTAATAATGCAGAAATGTGTTTTATTTTACAGACAATGAACAGCTGGCTAGATCTGGAACCAACTGCCTAGAAAACGTTGTTATTCTAAATGGAGAGAAATTTACTCTTGAAATCTGGGATAAAACTGGCAACTGTATGCTAGATATCTTCAAGACCACCATCCCACATGCGTGAGTGTTCAGTCTCTGGTTTCTTGATGAAGAAAGCCACATAACCACATACAGTAGGCTATTTGTATTATCAGAGGAATGGATAATATTAGTCAGGGGAGTTCAGAGCTTCTATTGCTTAGAAATGGAGGTCACCATCGTAATGGTTTTTTCAGGGACCACATGTTACTGAACATGATTTCCAATAAAGTCTTTAAAATAACTTTGAATACATTTACTGTGTGTGAGGAACAACCATGTTGTACAAAAAGAGAATGTCCAATTTTCAAGTGTGCCTCCTCCCTCTTGGTAAAAGGCAGCATAAGCAGTTAAAAATCACCGGTAGGTGGGCAAATAAGATATTCTACTAACCTTTCCCCCAGCTTCTTTGCTGCAGAGGGTGACATCATCCAGCTGCCAAAGAGATCCTGGGAAATGGTTTGTGCTTAAAATCCAGTGAGAAGGTGTTGCAGAATAGTGCTGGGTGCATCTTCTCTGCCAGATTTGTACTGTACATGCCCCAGATCTTGCTGGAAGGAGGATGACATCAGCCTCATCTAGTTGTTTGAGGCGGGAGCTTGGTAAGTATACTCTCTCTAACTTTTGCTCCCCCCAAAGGTTTTGATTTTTTTTTGTTTTTTTAAACTGCTTTTTGCACCTTCTTTTGCAGGAGCAATATGCAAGGTCAGCCTTCTGTATGCACTCCTTCAGTTATCCTTTGAGCAGGCCAACTGAAGGGATTTACAAGGCAGTCTGACAACACTGCTGCTGATAGTATCGTCAGCCTGTAACAGGAAGTGCTGGCAGCGGTACTTTGCAACAAATTCACCAGCGACTTTTGGCTAAAGGAAAACTATACAGTGAGCCATGGTGGCCAACATACTGAAAAATCGATTTAGGGTTTAAATACGCTTTAATGGAGATATTAGTTTCAGCATTCATCTGTAACGGTGTGGCCTTTATAAATTGTGGCAAGGTAAGCATATATGGAAATTATTCCAGAAGTCATTTTATAGAGAGAATCTTGCTTCTATTCACTGCCCCGGTATAGTTTAGTCTGCTAGGGAAACCATGTGTGATTGATTGGTTTTGAAGTCGCATCATTTTTGCTGCTTCTGTGAAACTCTGTAGAATTTGATCTGGCACAGTGTGTCAGCGTGCGATGTGCTCCTTATCCCTTCCTCTGTCTCTCTCTGCTTAGGTTATTGACGTGGAAACCTGCTGCTGGAGATGCAGATATAAGCGCTCAGTCTGACAAGCAGTTGGTAAGTGTTTCAGAATAATAGTAGTCATTCTTTTGTAGTGTGTGAATGTATAAAGAGGAAACATCATTAAATCACACCAAAGCACTTTCTCTAATAATATCTCCTTCAGATTAATGTCGAATCCTAAGTATCATCAATCCCAGGGTCTCCATAAACTGGCTCTTGTGCCACTCCTATGGTATTTATCAAGCCTTACATTGGTTTGTGGAGCCTAAAGTACGCTTGTACTTATCCCATGCAAACTACCAACCTCTGTGGCTGCGTACACTCAATTACCGCTGTGTTTTGTCTCGGGGAGAAAAGGATCTTACCTGGTACTTCCAGATATGAAAAGCAAGTAACTGTTTTTTCCACCTGATAGCGCGCTTGTGGTTCGAAATTGGCTGCTCAGGCTCCTAGAACTTACACATGGGGTGGGGAAAGAGTCCTCAGTCCTGACCTGGAGACTTCCAAGACTTCCACTCCTTGCTCTCAGTGGCTGAACAGCAGGGTGGGGAGTGAAAGGTAAATAAGTGTCTGCACCTAGGGCAGTCAACTGAACCTGCTGCTTTACCCTGCATAGATAAGTAATCCATCACACAGTGCAGTGAGGGTCACTCGGTGACCTGAGGGAAGCACTCAGATTCTGTTGTGAGATGTGACGGAGGACATGCCTGTTCTTGACTTTCATAAAGCTGATATTTGTATCATAATTTTTAACACCTGATAGTGTGGAAAATTCTGTTTTTAATAAAAAGCCAATTATGTTTTTAAGTCCTTTTAGGAATGATGGCACTCTGTCAATAAACACATGAGAAAAGGCAGACATAAGAAATTGGCTGGTCATGTTATTTGGTGTTACTGATTTTTACCATTAGTGCTCAGCGATGACATTTCACTGTAAGTTAATTGTAGCCTATCAATGTGCTTGTACACGTACTGTATGTGCTACTTTTCTTTCATTTGAAGTTATTTTTCAGGCTATGCTTTCGGGGCTCTACCCTCCTCCTTCTAGGTTCAAACAGTATTGCGTTTAAATACTGCTTGGACCTAGTAGGAGGTAGAGCCCTAAAAGCATGTTCTGAAAATGTAACTGTTATGGCAAATAAAAATAAAAAAAGTACCACTTACAGGACTAAATTGCAGTTAAGATAAATGCATGGATTCATGTACTTTCCCATAGTAAGGTTTTAGTGCTTCTGTGTGATTATCAACAGCCATCCTAATAGTGTCCATGTGCATGTTCCAGGATTCTGTATCCCAGAAGTCTGTGGATATTCATGACTCTATACAGCCCCGAACAGCAGACGGAAGGAGAATCGCCCAGTCGGGGATGACAACAGTCACCCATGAGGAGTTGTACTGGAAATCTGGGACAAGTGAGTCTATCGTTTTTACTGTACTGGTGGATTACTACTGGATCATTTTACTGTCCTTCGCTTGTGGTTAATATTTAGTCAGAGCCTTAACCAATAGGCTTTGTTCCGCTTCTTCCCAGAACAATTTAGAGAATTCCAATACTTCAGACTTTATTGAAATTCACAGCCGATCCATTATAACAGTGAATATTCATGTAACAGGCTTATTCATAGAAGCCTACAGGTGAAACATGTGAGAGGTTGTAGCTGGTTGGGGGTGCGCAGTGCTGGTATTTGCTGCTTTATACACTTTTATTCACTGTTATACTGAATTTGCTGGGAATTTCAATAAGTATTGGAATTCTCTGGATAGTGCGGTCTGTTCGTATACTACTACATTCCAAGGTGGAGACGCACCTATTACACCAGCACCTGGGGAGTCCTGATGGCGGCTAAGGAATTGAAGCAGTGGGATTTCCTTTGGTTTCCCAGAACAATTGTTTAATTTTGGAGATATATTGGTTTGGCTCAAAATGAATGTTTTTTTTTTCCCAATACTGTATAATATGCAGTAACCTTTGCTAGCCGATTTGAATAAATGTCCATGTTTTAGAAGAATGATTAGGAAACAAATCGAATATATAGGATTCCTGTGCATTTTCCTATGTAGTCAGCCCAGTGCTGGAAATGTAGCCTGAAATGTAATAATTATTAAGTTCTATGTTCACATCCGTGCTTTAACATTAAAAGAAGTTTGCCCCATTTCTGATTTGTTGATCAGAAATGGGGCAATGCAAGTCTTTCTATATTTGCTATGAAAATGTTGAATGATGTTAATATAACTGTCAATGTCCTACACCATAGATAGCAGGTCACCACACGGTTTTGTTTATTTTCTTTTTACCGTGCTGATATAGGTCTTATTGACCCCCCACTTGCATCAAAAGGTCGCATGTAATTGCAATTTCTGTGTTATCCAGAAGCATGCAATCACTCTTTACAGTGATGTATTACTGCAGGGGAAACTGTGCACAGCTTGAAACGCAACTCTAGGCTGGTCTGTAAAAAATAAGTCAAGGCAGCTGGACTTGCTGTATTTTTCTTGAAGATGTTTCACTGGAAACTGATACCACAGGGGAATGGAAGGCGCACTGGACATCGGGGGTCTACACCTATCGAGACTATTAGTCTCCCTTCCTCCCAATGATGACTCTCCAGGTGCCTAGGAATACACTGTTGAATTACACAAGACCCTTCCCCCGCAGGGCCACATACTTGCTAGCCCACGGGCGAGTGTGCTAACAGGGGAGGCCTTATTTCTTTAACTACCTTGGGGTTGTATCACTGTTAATGTATATGTGGTGGTTTTATATGGTGGCTGCGTCCACTACCTTTCAACCAGGGGTCTATTCCCCCATGTTCAGTACCAATACTTGTAATTTTGAAAAACTTGCCAAATAAAAGATTTTTTTTTTTTAAAAACAGCATTGTATATTGCAGACAATAGATGTCACCCGCTTCTCCATTTTTGCATATATGACCTCTTTCATACAATGCTGTTTTAACACCTCTCTCTGGGCAGGTTAATAACACCTCCTAGACTCCGATTAACCTCTCTCTGGGCAGGTTAATAACACCTCCTAGACTTTGATTATGCAAATGTCATCAACACCTGGTTGTGACTAACAGATTATGTGGATTGGAGCAACATTCACCATATTTATTCCCAGATAGTTTTTGTACAAGTCATTCTGAATTGAGAAATCTGGTCGGATGACCAGTGAAACGTCTTCAAGAAAAATACAACAAGTCCAGTTGCTTGACTTATTTTTTACAGATATACCATGGCCTGGATGAATGAGAACCTTCACAGACAACTCTCGGCTGGGGTTCTGTCCCCATTTCCTGGCTCTTTGGTCCTGCCATGGGTCTTCTTTTTCCTCCTACAGTTTTGAGCGATCCTGGATGTTGCTGAGACATGGCATTCTCCTGTGAGCCCAAGGCAATTTGATGATGTACTCCCAGGGGACATGTCCTTGATGCTCTGGGCTCAGAAGAAGTGGGTTGAATGATGTTTGATGTCATTCAGCCCGATAGAGGACTATTTTATTTGAAGCTAAAGATGGGTTTTTATCAGTTCTGTTCTTCTCCAATAAAGGCTTGCAGTGTTAGCCTAGGTAACTTCCATAAGTAGCCTGGAATCTTGGGCTTAGCATTGGACCCTGGCCACAAGCATTTTGCAATTGAAATCGATATAAACTGTCTGCTCGTCACAGACGAGCAGACGAGTGGATTTTCGAGCCCTGTATATATATATATATTTCTCTGAGGCTGGTACACATGGCTGAAAAATTGTCCGTGAAACCTATGAGCAGTTTCAGTTCAGCAAACAGCACAATGTTGTATAAGAGCTCCAGATGATGTTTGCCTTTTTGTATGTGGAACTGTGTTCCTGTTCATTCATAACATGAGGACCGAGTGTTTACTATAACTACAATCTACAATGAATGAACAGGAGGTGATGTAGATCACTTCCCATTCATTCATAATTGGGGATATAGTAACAGTACTATGTCCTCAATTATGTACAAACACTCAGCGATCAGTGATCCCTGAGTGTTTGTACCGCTCTCCATCCTGACAGCTGTCACAGGAGTGAGAGGTGCGGGGAGGAGAGCTCAGCCTCCTGTGACAGCGCGGGCTGTCTGCGCCCACGCACCGCTCTGATGGACTGTGATAGGAGGCTGAGCAATGTGGGAGGAGAGACACCGGCCGCTCACAGCGCTCTCCTCCCGCAGCGCTCGGCCGGCTGTCACACTTTCTCTCCTCCCGCTGGGCAGCGCCCAGCGGGGAGGAAAGAAAGCAGGGATGCGCCGATTTATCGGCACGAAAACTGCACTTCCAGCATTTAGCAAAATGTGCCATTTTCGGCCGATATATGTTTCGGCGGCTGATATATCGGTGCATCCCTACTGAAAACTTAGCCACAAGAAAACCTCTTGTGTGACCCTAACTGTAATCAGCCTGACCGATTCTGACACATTCCTGAGTATATAAAGGGAGGAATACTATGCCTGTCATTTACCATTCTGTGTAATTAAGGAGCATTCAAGTACTTGTTGCAGAATGCCTGTGAGAAGACTGTGATGGAAATAACTCTTCCCCCAGATCATAGACATTATACTAGTTCCAGGGCAGCGAGTCCCTGAATAGCTTTAGCTACACTGCCCCAGAACTAGTATGCAGCACATGGATTGGGGAATGGCTGCTTTTCCTACTGCTTCACTGGTCATTCCAGTCATTCCCTGCTAGTGTACTGATAAGCTGCATTAACATTGTTGATTTGTTCTTGTATGTATTGTATATCTATCACTTTCAGAGATGGGAGAAATGTTTTTGTTCATGAGTTGATTTTGATTGATTGCAAGGTGCTTTAAACTTGAAGAGATTGTCTTCCTGGCAAGTAATCATTTTGCTGGCTTTGTATCTTTCTAGAACTTCCAGATCAGAAGCTGTTCTCAGCACTTTTAATAAAGTGTGTGGTCCAATTGGAGCTCATTCAGACCATTGACAACATTGTGTTCTTTCCGGCAACCAGTAGGAAGGAGGATGCTGAGAACCTGGCAGCAGCTCAGGTGAGTAACATCTTGTGTAACATGGCAGCCATGTCTTGCTTAATATAGCTATGATCACAAAAAGATCTCTTTCTCAGGTTTGGACTATAGTAAAGCTACAGAACAACAACTCCCAACATGCATTGCTAGGAAAGTGACAGAACCTGCTGGGTCTTCTGCAGATTGCCAAGCTATGCTTTATGCAAAGCTTTACCAAATGCTGTCAAAAATTGAACTCCAGGAAAATCACAACATTCCCCTTGCAGTAAGGTAACCCCCGCACTGTTAAATGCTCCGTTAGGTCTAGGCTACCTGGGCTGGAGGCCTGCTGACTTCATCATGTACAATGTAAGGCCCATTGCCCTACGTTATACATTAGGACAATGAGAGACAGTCCATAGCTGGAGCATAGGGGAGACATGGTGAGTACTGACTGCCAGGGGAAGTGGGGATCAGGTAAGTAAAACTGCTATTTCTGATACCTCTGACCTAAATGAGCATTTAACTCTTGCAGTATGTGGGCAGCCCCACTGTAAGGGAAGTTTTATGGTTTCCCCAGAGATTGGTTTTAATGAATGTGAAGCATAGATATAAATACAGCCCAAAACAGCATCAGTTTCAACTAATTATAGAGAGAAAAGTGAAAAAATGTAACAAATCTATGATGGGCAGGTAATTTTATGGTGTTTAATCACCTTTAACGTGCAATTATGTCCAGTAACCTTTAGCGGCCTTTCAGATCTAAGCTCTCAGTCTTCATTATGGTAATTATGTTGAATGGTGACTGCTTGCTGGGTTTTACTGAACATTATTAGCCCAATAAAATATAGCAGTGATTTTAACAATCCCAGTATGAAAACCTGTGTCTGGATAGACTGGAGTTTAATCATTATCACTGGCTGTCATTCCTAAAGTGACCCTATTATTTCTATACCAAAAACTGAAATAGTGGCAACCTGTAAATGAAGAACAGCTATATTTACCCTTCTGGCGGGTGGTATGTGTAATCCTCGCACTCCTGAAGAGCTTCAGCCTCTGCTGCTATCCACCACTTCAGGTGTATTGGATTGGCTGTGTACTGTTGGCCGCATTGCGTTCTCAGGCTGGCTGCTACATCACTGCTATGTTGTATAGTAAGGTAGATAGGATGAACCACTGCAGCCGCTGGGGACATACTATCAGATACACCTAGAAGTGCCGGATAGCAGCAGTGGCCAGAGCTGTGCAAGAGTGTGAAACTTGGACACGCCGACTACTAGAAAAGTAAGTATTACTATTCTTTTACAGGCTGCCACTGTTCCAGCTTGTATATAGTAATGGCAGGGTCACTTAGGATTGCAGGTTACTTGACAATATACATTGAAGGGAATTGATCAAAATCTAGAGCAGATTTGCACTGCAACCAATCAGCTTCTCTCTTTCATTTTCAAATCTTACCTGAGCAAACTTAAGAGAGAAGCTGATTGGTTGCCATGCACAGCTGCTCCAGATTTTGTCTGCTCCAGTTTTGATAAAGTCCCCTCAGTGTGTATAGAATTCAGGTGCCAGTTAGTCCAGGTTGGAAAGCTGGAATGCCTTCTTATGGATACAGTAGAAAGACTCCAGAAAGTTATGTTGCAGCCATGATTGTTTTGGGTGCAGTCTCAGCTTGGCATCTAGGGTTTGTCCAGCCTTCCAGTCTGGGCAGAAAATGAAAACATCTGCCTGAGCTGTCTGCATTGCAAATAACATTAGTGATGGCCATCCCGAGGTTTCTAATTAGTGTTATTATCTTCTGTCCTTCCAGGTTAGTTCTTCTAGTATACAGTCAGAGGTCAGGCTCAGTTTAATAATGGCTGACAGACTGAAGAAAATGAATGCTTATTAGAAGTAATTGGTCTTTTCTCATCAGTTTTTCTGCAGTCGTGCTAACATTGCATTGACATTGTCCCTCCTTTCTGTATAGAAAATGTGGTGATCAAAAAATGGGATTCAAATAGAAATGATGAAAATATACTTTAGTTTCCGTGTGGATGGTCTGCAGATCATAAAGTGTAGCTCTGTGTATATGACTGTAGAGGGGTTATGCTGGCCATACACCAGTGGAAGTTCATTTTCAGACCATTTGTTGGTTTTTCTAATAGTTAATGGAGTCCAAATGACGATTGTTTTTTAGCTGTAGTGAGGGGGAAAAAAGCAGGACAGAAAATTTTTGGGAACAAACATAATTCTAACAGTGAATGTGATTTTTGATTGATTTCCAAAACCGAATGTTGAAATCCAACAAAATTTTGAATGAAATTTGTCAAGTCTCTGACGGCGTTATTGGATGTTCTGAGATTTTTCATCTGAACATCTACCAGTGTATGGTCAGCTTTAGTCAGCCTCCCCCTCCTGCAGTGTCTTCCTTTGTTCTTGTGGCGGATGACTGACAGCTGCTGATCTAAAGCTTCTATCCTTTGCAGAGGGACGCGCTTCATTTTGATGTGCACGTTGATACTGAAGATCAAGGCATGTATCGCTTCCTCACATCTCAGCAGCTCTTCAAACTCCTCGATTGTTTGCTCGAATCTCACAGATTTGCAAAAGCTTTTAACTCTAATAATGAGCAGAGAACGGCGCTATGGAAAGCAGGTCAGTGCCTCCGATGTCAATATTAAGTTCATATGGGTGATTTGCAGAGATACCACGGCACTGTTGTCTTTGTAGCACGCACATACATGGGCTCTCTATAATGTAAGGAGACCTTCATAATAACAGTGCAGTGTAGTATACCATGAATATTCTGTCCCTGTTTGGTGGTGCTTATCTTTATCCATGGATGCAGCTGGCTAAATAAAGTGTATTTAGGTCCAAGAATAAAAATGTCATATAGTGCAGTGTATCGGTCCTTAGGTGTGTGGTCTGCATTGCTTTGATTTTCGCAGGACTTTTTTCCTTTGTTGTCACCTTGTAATCCTGCCAGTAACTTGGGTGACAACGCTCACTTACATTACTGTATCTGTGGAGGAGCGATGTTGTCACTATAGGCTGCTCTCCTGACTTTGGACTGCAGAACACCTCCACCACTCCTCATCTCCATAACTTGGTGGTGGTTGAATAAATCTAACGAAATGCATGCAATGGTTTCTATAAAAAAACAAAAAGGAGCAAATGTGGGAAGTTTATTGTAAAGGTAAACTCCTAACTGAGAATGTAAGGCTGTGCTTTTTCTTCGAAGCAGTAGGAGAAGCCTGGGGTGGGTTGTAGTATGAAGAACCGATCAGGTTCATTTACACATCTATTGTACATGAGCATTTAGAGTGGATGTATTCACCCTTGAACATGGTCAACATGAAATGTATACACATCGCAGAACAAACTAGCTGACCATAATCTACTTTATTCTTAAGGTTTTAAGGGCAAATCGAAGCCAAACCTTCTAAAGCAGGAGACGAGCAGTCTGGCCTGTGGGTTGCGGATCCTGTTCCGCATGTACATGGATGAGAGTCGGAAGAGTGCTTGGGACGAGATCCAGCATCGGTTACTGAAGTAAGTCAAACTTTCAGATCTCACAAGAAATCCTCTGCCAGAAATTTGGAACACAAAACTACATGTAATACTGTGTGTAAGCTGTCGCTACTGTTGTCTTCTGAAAATGCTATTTGCCTGGCTTTCCCTGGCTTTTATGCTTTGTGAGTCACAGACCCAGAACAAATGCGAAGCACGTTAAGTTAGAAAAGATGTGCAAACTTGGTGTGGGCCCGTGACTCAAAATGTTAATGCCATTGGATCAGTAGGACAACCAGGCAGTCGCATTGTAAGAAGAGGAGGTCAGCAATGGCAGCCTGCATTTCTTTGATTGTTTCCAGGTATCCCTCAAGCTGTTGCATTATAAATATCGTACTTCTGCTAGGCTGACAAGACTGGTTAGAGGGATTATAGGAAAACAGTCAGATCGATGTGTATCTTCCTTAATAAAGCAGTCCTATAATCCTTCACTTACCACTTCACATATGTGTGTATATCTTAGATATATAAGTAAATGAACTTTGCGCCAATATCTACTTTTTAAGCTGCAAGCACTCATTTCGTGTGATACCAAATAGTAATAAACAAAAATTAAAAATGTGCCGCGCTGTATCCAAACCACTATAAATGTATATATAAATCATATTAATAAATCAAACTTCGCAGCAAATGATGCAACCCTATGTAACATCGTAATTGTGAAAACAAATGTGACACTTATATTTCAACAAACATATAAAAGTTCTTCAGAAACTACTCCTTCAATCCGTGGTTTCCACCATCCTTTCACATCTGTTGACAGTTCTGACATCAAAAAACCTCCACCAATCCACCCTTCAGAGTGACGCTCACCTGGCAAGCAGACCCAAATTCTAGGTTTACAAAGCTCGCACACCTATAACGCTTTCAGATGATCCTCCCCGGTTGTTATCCCTCGACAGCAGTAGTACAGACACCTAGATGTAGGAAGTGGTTCTCCTTATATTCATGTACTCCCACATGTAATCGTGTATATAGTCCCACATTCATGTGTAAAACCAATGAAAAACACACAGCGCACCCCGCCAGTAATAGCCCAAACTTGTTTATTAAGGAGAACTCGCATGCATCCAATAGAAATCTTTACATCACCAGCTGCAATCACAATCTCGTTCCTCGACAATCCCCACTCGATTCTGACAGTCTTCAGCTGCACCCTACGTATGTCAGGGGTATCTATGGATGTGTATGAATATCCTACTTCTTTCAACAGCTTTGAGAGCTTCTTCTTTGAGAGCTTCTGAAATGACCAGCTTGCTTTGTAGATTATCCCTGTAAGAGTAGCAGTAGAATCTTACAGAACATGAATGCATTATGGCTTTTCTGTTTGTTTTTCAGTGTTTGTAGTGAAGCTTTGAGTTACTTTTTAACCCTTACATCAGAAAGTCACCGAGAGGCCTGGACAAACCTTCTACTACTGTTTCTTACTAAAGTTCTGAAAATCAGCGATGAGCGAGTAAGTACTATGAGTCTTGTGTTCCCAATTTAGCAATAGGCCTATTGACTGGCAGTACTTCTGTCTGTACTCCTCATATCCAAGTTCTACATACACTGTTTTGGGGGACTAATGATGTTATTGTATTTGTTGCGTAGTTATTGAAATAAGTTACACATAGGCTGCGGGAGAAATACTGGTCTACACAGTTAAAGATTGTAGACTAAAGTCCTCATTTGCTGGGTGGGACAATAGACAGTGAAACGGATCTCTCCAATGAATCATTGATGAAATTGCACTTCCAATTGTGACTTGGCTGGCCAGTCCAGACAGCAGATGTGTTTTGTAAATGGTTTCCGGACCAGTACTTCAATTATTTGCCCGCAAGAATTGTACACGGTGGTTGTATGTGTCCCCATAGAGGAGATTGTCACCTGAATGAAATTGGCTAAAACTAGTATTAAACTCTCCAATTATCTTCAATAATGAATCCAAAATAAATATAAATTGCCCAGGAAAGGATTTCTTTACATTTTTTGCCCAAACACTTAGTCATCATAGTTCAAGACAGCTGGCTCCAACTCTTTTAGCTCCACTTCCCTGCGCTTCCTGTCCAGTACAAGATCACAAGGAATAACACAGTCTGCAGCAGCTGCCCATCTACTAGCTTGAAAAAGGGAAGAGGGAGGAGTGGGAAGCGGGGAGGAAGAGTGTAGCTTGCCTTGCTGTACCTGTGTGTTGAGACACACGGCTTACGGGCACACCCATGTAGTTTCTTAGGACCCAGTAGGGAAAGGAGCCCCCATAAACAGGGGACAGCTGATTCTGCAGGAAACTAAAACTTTTAAACATCAAGGAGCAGCATCCATTGTAAGTGATTTTATTCAGCATTGGAAATGGCCTAAAAGCTCTTTTGACTTTCCTATCACTGTAAAATGTATAAAAGGTGAAACGTGTGGTTGATATGTGCAGGAAATAGAGCCGCACATACTGATAAATGTATTTTCTGTTTTACTTGCAGTTTAAAGCTCACGCCTCCTGTTATTACCCCCTGCTGTGTGAAACCATTCAGTTTGACTTGATTCCCGAACTGCGTGCAATCCTCAGAAGGTTTTTCCACCGCATTGGGCTTGTTTTTAAAATCTCCCTCCCCGTGGACCAGGACCAAGAAAGATCAGGACAAAACGTAGAGCTTGCCGACGTCCCGTTTCAAGGGGGCGAGAGGCAGAAGGGCGCCCATGAAAATAACCTCTGAATCGGGAAGAGTTTTCTATTGCGGTTTTAATGGTACAGCTGCTGAATATGACGCTTCATTACACTCCAGACTGTCTCCCTTCTGGATCATTTCTAGCACACAGCTGGATCCTCTGTATCCAGAGCCCTAGCTGTTGTATATAGTACAGCAGATAAGGGGAGAACACAAAACACATTCACGCCATACAGAACTTGAGGAAGCCCTGATCTCTAGTGGGCTGAGCGGGCGAATTCACCTTGTACAGATGTGCAGGTCTGTAATATAAAGGATAAAACACTATATGCCGATCTTCCTGCGATATTTGATTTCCTCACTGATTTGCTGCAGATCCCATTCTGTTCTCATTTATGGAATGCACTAGGTTTTTTTGAGATTTGAAAGAATAAATATTTTTTTAGTTTTCTTTAATACTCTATTTTAGCCCTGATGTTACTGCTGCTGACTTTTCCAAGCAGAGGCTGACAATACTGCATTTGACTTCTCTGTAAAATAATTGTAGGGCTTTGAATAAAATGAAGAACGATTTTTTTTCCTCTCGGGCAACCTGGGACTTGAATCAGTGTAGCCAAGTCTGCTGTTATTATAATGACGACGCTCCCTCGTTTGATGTAGATTTTACTCTGTACAGAAATTAATGTTAAATATATTAAAAGTAACAAATCTGGCTTCGGTTTGGCCTGTGGGAAAATTTTTGTTTTTTGGGGGGCGGGTGGAATTTGGGGCAGGGGAACTATATCACTACTGTGAATTGTGCTTCAATGGTAACAAAACAAAGAAAGCGATTCTTGTGGAGTATTCCTTCTTGCGGTGGATGTAGAATTATTCATGGACAACATGTATATGGTACAGACCTGTAAAGTTTTCTATGTCAAATTCTGTACAACTTTCTGTACTATATTGGTTCTCATCTGGCATATTCTAATCAGGTTATAGGTCAATAAAGTTTTTGAATTCTTTAATTATTGCAAACCAAGAAAGAGTCCTGATGCCCTTCTTGTGTATCAGGGAGAAAGCATTTGAGCACATGAATTGTCTTCTGTTTTTGACCCATAACCAATGATTTCCTTCTGGAAAGCTGTAAACTAAAAACCAGGCAGGTATTCTTTTCTTTTTTACCTGTTATAAAGTTATCATTATTTTGCAATGCTGTGTTTCCTGTTTCCTATTTAGTATTGCAGCATGCTACAGATTTCATCCGAGTGACTGTTTTTTAAATGGTAGTCAATAGGCAGAAATCTCATTTCATATGGTCCAAATCGATCATCTTTGCTTCTTCTGATGATTTAAATACAAATGAGCTAGAATGAACCAGAATTAAAGGAGAACTATGAGGTGAGTGATTTTCACTCAGCCTCATAATCTGAGCCGACCTGTGACAATGAGACTGTCACACGTCGGCTCAGATGATCAGGAAGTGAATGTCCCTCTGGATAGGCAGAGCCAGCTGTCAATCCCGCAGCTGGGTGGATCCAGACAGCAATGTCGGGATCCATTCCAGCTGTGGCGTCTCAGTATACCTCGAGCTGTAGCTCGCGGTATACTGAGATTTGGGTAACGGGAGGACGCTAGTTTGTGTTCTCCCGTTACCCTAAGGAGAACTATGGGGAAAAGCCCTAACCCCATAGTTCTCCTTTAAACATACAATATCATCATCTGTTTATGGTTTCATTTTTATCTCTGCTTTTTATACGGGAATAAAACTGTCTATGAACACACTAGTATGCATTATATCCCGCTCTGCACCTCAACTGGACTGACCAATGTTGCTATTTTCTGCATGCACACCACAGCCTTGAAAGTTTGTAAAAGACACCTGCCAACAATATACAGGGTTATTCACAAAAGGGTGAAGAGTTTGGAGAAGGCAGGAGAAGTGAACAATCTAGGACAACATATCAGAACTGGAAAGTAAGCCGAAATGGAGAATTTTTCTAAATCAGCTATTTTGTCCTAGATTGTTGACTTCTCCTGCCTTCTCCAAACTCTTCACCCTTTTTGAGTAACCCTGTGAGTTTCTTTAAATATGGACCATATAGAATCCATGGGACATATAGAAAACAAAAACAAATGGTAGCAGTAGTTTTTACATCCCTTGATGGATTCATAAATGTTCATCAAAACAGATTTGAATAGAATTACAATTTCTTTTTTATTTATTTTGTACCTCCCTTTGAAAATATGTATCTGGCTGTTTTGTTGCTCAATGTGCTTCAGTACTATAAATCACTGATCCAGAACAAGTATTTAAAGTGTATTTCAGGGCAAAAAGAAACATTCTCAAACCATCTCCTAAATTCCTGCTGTCCTTCCTTCTGGAGGGTGGCTACTTTTGTTCCCCATGGTCCCTGTGTGTGTTGTAAAATAGCCACCGCACCAACCTCACTCCCATGATGGACTACAATCTCATGTTTACTTACTGATTTGTATTGAGATTGTAGTACATCACGGGAGCAAGTGTGGTGACTACAACACACACAGGGACCATGGGGAACAAAAGTAGCCACCCTCCAGAAGGAAGGACAGTGTCAGCACCAATTCAGAGATGATTGGAGGATCTGCAGCCAAGTGGTACACAAATAAGATACATTTATGTTAATAGTTCAGGCACTATAGTTCAGTTTAGTGTCACTTTAAAGGAGATTGTTTTAGCTCAGTGTTCACCATTCTGAAAAAAGAGAATTAGCTTGTTGCTTCTACTACCAGCCTGTGGTCATATAGGGCCCCCAACATCAGAGACCTTCCCTTTGCACCCCCTTTTCCAACTGTTTCTGTACAAAGATTGAAAGTGCCCTGATCTGTTGTTTGCTTCCCCTAAACACTTGATGGCCCTGTATCTGTTTGGTGTAGATTTTGTTAAGTGTTTAGATCTGGCCTTTTCTTGCCTTAACAAGGCGGCTGCTAATATGGTGGAGGATGCATCTGTCTTTAAGGATCCTACCAATAAGCAGTTAGAGGTCCTTTCAAGAACTCTATTCCCCCTGTTAGGTCCCACCTTGCACCAATTTCTGGCTGACCATGTCTGACTGCGCAAAATCTTTAACATAAATCTAACCATTGCTGCCATTGACCAGCCATTGGTTTAACACATGGAGTAGATGGCTGTGAATTTGAAGTTTAGCTTTGCTGGCTGCATAAGCCCAAGAAGCACTTCTACATTTAGTTAAGTGCATCTGGACAGAAAAGGGTAGCACCTGATCCTGAAGACCATAAGTTTAGATGATGGTGTGCCTAAAAAACTTAAAGATGGTGAACAGAAATGCCAAGGTCCCCTTACCGGTTCCATCCAGCATGTAAAAAGAATCAATCATTCTGAAGAAGCAGTGGTTGAGAAAGAGACTATCTCCGAACCATGACTAGAAAATTAAAGGAAATGTTCTTTTGGTGAAGAGCTGACGCTGGGCAGAGGAATGGGAGATCAATGTCCTAGTTGAGGGGAAACTACCTTAGGCAGAAAGGAAGTCCTGGGCCTCAACACCATCTTGTTCCTAAGCAAAACCAGAAAGGATAAGGCCGGCAGTTCAGACACTTCCCATAGAGCTGATGGCTACAAAAAAATAAATCACCTTGTTGGTGAGTGTATAGAGAGGGATGTCTCTAATAGGTGTCACACAGTGATAATTAATGGGCAGAGAGAACCAGATCCAACACCCACAGAAGAGCTACCCCGTAGAAAGGTCTGAAAACAAAACTTGAAAAATGCTGAGAGCTAAACTCTGATCCAGCTCCAGAAAAAGAGAATCTGTCCCACGAAGAAACTCCTAGGGTGGAAGCCCTGAGACTCACACCAGATAAAGTATGCCTGCCATGTTCAATTATAGGAAGTAGCCTTCGTAGCTGTTGGCATCATAGGAAACACAAATCCATAGATGCCCCCGTCCCTCAGAACCTGGCCTTCAACAGCCATGCACTGAAAACCTGTACTTGGGATAAAGGCCATGGAGTGTCTGCCAGGCGTCTTACCAGGTCAGTGTACCACATCCGCCTGGGTAATTTGGAGTAATGAGGATCACCAGAATGACCTTTATCTCAATCCTGCAAAGCGGACAAGGAAGACGTTTCAGGGGAGGAAAAGAAACAAGGTATAACTATCCCACAACGTCAGTAGAGCATCCACTGCTTCTGCTAGAGAATCCCCATACCTAGAGACAAACCGAGCCAGGAGGTCCTCATTCAGCATCCCTCACCTGGAACACCTCTGAGTGTAGGGATCACTCCCCTGGTCTAGGTGCTGCCGACTTAGGAAGTCCACCTGCCCGTTGCCTACACTTAGGCTAAGCAAAAGTGTGATGTTCTGCCCAAGAGATAAGTCTTGCCGCGATTGTTCAGATAATTGTATGCTGCAGCAGTGTTGTCCAATTGAATCTGGATCTGATGACCTTCCAGCAGGACGTTCAAATCCTGCACAGCAGCAGGGGGCACTGGGCTCCTCTCCGGCTGGACAGGCTGACATCCATTTTGAGGCTCTCAAAATATGGGAATGAAGGAATTCCCTGATTTTCTGCAGAAGTATAGTGGGAAAAGCATATGCAGAATGCAAAAACCAAAGCAATTTCCAGGCAACCTTCTTTTCCAGAGAGTAAAGTGTTTATTGGATCCCAGAAATAGTTGACACATCCACATCCGATATATCTTGCACACTTAATACAAATGCCCCATAACCTACAACACCAGATTCCAGAGTAAGCTTTCTGAGCCACCAAGCCAGGGACAATATTGGTGCTAAACAAATTGATCTGTCCAGGGACCTGACTGATTTCTCCCCTGGCTAGAGAATGTAGTGGGCTGGAGTGTTACTGGACAAATAGAATAGAACTTGTGTAGAAGGAGGCTATCATCAGGCCCACTATGCTGAACCACTGCAACGTCTGGACAATCGATCAATAGAAGGCTGCACCAACTGTTTCCTCAATAGGAGGTTGTCTAACAGTCTCGCAATGGGAATGCCATAAAAGCGCAACAGGCCCAATACTAGGCTAACACTTTGGGGAACCCCTGAGGTGCAGATGAACATTCAAATGTCAGGGTCCTGAACTGATGAGTTGGGGCCACAAGCAAAATTAAATCTGACACGCAGGTACACGTCCCTAAAGAGAGGCAGTGACAGATAGAGAATTTTAATACGGAATGTGTAGATTCTAATAATGTCCTTCAGAACTTGGGATCCAAGATGGTGTGCATAGGAACGGGGAACAAGTTGGAGGAAAAACTCCTGAAACATTTTCACAAGGAAGGTTGTAGGTGAGCATCTAAGGATGAGGCAGGGCGCTGAGGTCCTGTGGTGTACATATGTATGCAAAGCAAACCAAACCAACTTCTGTTAACCAGAGATAGAAGTGACTTTTATTTTATTTTACTTTTTTATATGTTACTTTTATTTTTTTTTATTTATATATATATTTTTTGCACTTATTGTTATTGCAAAAATAAAGGAGAAAAACAAGCACATATAGACGATCGGCGGGCTATGGAGCCGCCGATCGTCTATATGTGAAACACCCGGTAACGGGTGTGTGCAATGGTCGGGTCTTTTCTGCCCGTGTGTGCCCGCGCGAGCAGAAAAAAAATGCCGTCTGGAGACGGCAACCCGCAAATGCTGCAGTGCCGTCCGTCCGTCCGTTTTTTTACAACAGGCGGACGGCAAGTGGTAGAACTTGTTTTGTGTCGAGATACGCTACATAAGGCAATCCTTTCATTTTCAATGGGCTATCAGTACACCTCAACACACTAAATGTACCACCACAATGCACAAATAGTGCGCATGTGTGTGTTGCTGTGTGCTGGCTGCCAAATGAAGGGAACCACAACCCATCGCACATAGCTCCCCGCATTGTGGTAATGTGCCCGTTTTATTACACATTACTGCAATCTACCAGTGTGAAGGGGCTATAATATTGTAGCAATCGTCATTTAAAGGCAGCAAACATTTCATGAAAAATATACTTTTATTAAGTTAGAAAACATACTTCATTACAATATACTTTCAGTCAACAAAAACATTACAAAACACAAATAAAACATTCAGTGCAGAAAGGCAAATGGGCTACGTAACAGTTTTCAGGTTAATCAATTCCTTATGAAGCTCAGGAGTCATCTGGCTCCAGTCACTAGACAGGTAAACTAGTAACAGTCCATGCTGCTACACGTGTACATCATTTCTAGAGCTTTGTGTCCCTTGGAAATCCAAGTATATAAGACCTGAAATTGTAGACATTAGAATACGGCTCTATGAACGCCACCCATATGGTGTATCTAGAATAGAACATGGATCATGTCAGACAGTTGGCGTGCTGAAATGCTGACTCAAGCAGCGTGTGGTCCCATTGGTGCCCCTCTGCTTAAAAGTCAATGGACTTTTGTTGAAGGAGTCGGTCTGAAAATTCTCATCCAGTGATTGCAGTATTGGGTGTAGTCACTGTCCGGGTATTCTATCAGGAGCATGCCCACCACTGTCAGGATAGGACAGCCCAGCATGGGGGATTCCCCTATCCACGCTTTTTGGGGGGGGGGAAATTCTGGTTACCCCTTCCATGCTATTCAGCCTGCGAGGCTGAACAAACATAAATCACTGACAACATCAATAACCACAAAACATCCCCAGATAGCCCGCCACTTATAAATATACCTGACTGTGAAGGATTTAAGAAGTCATGGAAGCCCTGTGGATAACATGGAGTGCTGACACTGCTGCAAGTCTGGAATGGTGCCGAGTGCAGCTGTTGGTGGGTATCTGGTACATGATTTCATGCCATCGGGACGGACAATCATGGTACTTATCTGGAAGCAGTAGGTGTCCATAAGAAGCATCTTTGATTGGACGGAGATTGTCTAGCGCTTTGTGATAATGATATAAAATGGCTGGTTTTGGTGGTCTCGTTACGTGACTGCGGATACCGCCACCAGTGATGGAGAGGCTGGCGATGGTACATATCAGGTTTTTTTATTGAGGTGTTTAAATGAATGATAGAAGTTAGCATTGCGTCATAGCTTGGTGGTGCAATATATTATATATATCTGGGGACTTGTTCCTTGTGGTTCTAAATATGTTTTTCCCCAAAGAAAGGTAACGTAATACTTTCATTTTCATGAATGTGAGGCTGGAAATCTGGAGACCTTTATAATGTATAATAGACACATTATATTTATACCTTTGTTAGCACTGCACGCCTCATGTTATATTGTAGATTTAGCACGGTCTATAGCCAAATGTATGACACCAATACTACAAACTTTTACTATAATAATCAAACTTCAGCTGTATTTGTAGCTTAGACCAGTGATTGGAAGGGTTAGAACCTCTGTCAATTGAATGACAAGGAGTGGGGTGTAATGCAATGCAATGGGCCACGTGGCTTAATCTCAGCTTGTGAGGAACTCCTGTGTACCTTCAGAGAAGAACATCCAGCTACTCTCCCAACACAAAGGAGCTGAATGAATTCTATCAGTAGTGTTTACACTCTGGTGGACATGGCGGGTTCCTGCTACATGAGCCATTTACTACCAATTATCTTCCGATTCTCTCTAACAGCCATCACATTCAACGTTTCTCAACCTTGCAACTGGACAAGACTTCCCAGAATCCTCACCTTGCTACTGCAATTGTCTCACTTCCTGTCCCATGTGTCAGTGCAAGTACAGGAAGTGTGATGCATACTGTGTATATAGCATGCCTGGCAATGTCCTTAGGATCTCAGCCCTGGAATGTCATCTCTCTCACTTAACTAGCAACAGCAGTTGGATTTTCCATTGATTTCATTCCAATGACTTTGCTGTGTGAGCCCCCTCCCTGTATTTCGCTGTTTTCCTGGGTCCAGCTCAACAAAGTCAGACTAAGTTTCAGTTAATGGTGGAATACAGCAAAGTACATATGCTGTGTAGCAGCGTCAGAAGGAATAGAACACAAGAAGGTTCATTGTCTACTGTTTTCCCTCTAAAGTTTTCTTCACAAAAATATGAAATTAAATTATTATTGTAACATTCATCAGCAACAAAATAAGGAGGAAAGTGCTTCAGTGATGAACATTAGTCCTATAAAAGGCACACGCAGGGCTGTGCTAAGGACTGGATCTGAGAAATCGCAGAGGAAATATTGTGCATCATTTTCACTGGCCTTAAAAAAAAGAGACTAGCATAGAAGGCGTAAAGGTTGTCACAGATCACCGCCCAGTACAGCAGACTTACACTGCTGATGTTCACCCGTGAGCAGTAGACAAGCCCTGCCAGTTGAAGGTTAAGGCATTTTCATTGGTTGATGTCTCCTGGTTCATCTGGCCAGCCATAAACCTCTTAAGTGTCTCCGATGTGCCGGGGCGCATCCAAGGCTCTGTCGCTACGGTGTCCACAGACTGCGGTCTGCCACTAAACTTTGTAGTGTAGCCTTTAAGGATGTCATCTGCATTTCCAAAGCCATCGGGATCTCCATCTTGAAATGTAAGAAATATAAATTAGTATTTAAGAACGCATATGATAGCTCTGCCGCTCCTCTCACATGTCCTTTAGTACAATTACAGTACAAGATTAACTCTGTGAAGATGTGAGCCAAGGAAACATGTGCACACTTAGAGAGTGCACTACAGCACAAGTACAAGATAAAAGGAAACTTTGAGGCCCATTAATAAAGCAGCTTGTAAGAGACAAAACCGTTTCATTGATAAAGCACAGCGCGTGTTTAGTCCTCCAAATCCCTATTCATTTCAATGGATGGGCGGGGGAGTGCTGAAAGGAGGGGAACCCATTCACATGACCTGTCAAAGTCATGTGACCAGCCTCTCTTCCAAGCACAGAATGTTCTCTGCAGCATTCTGCGGAATACTCTATGAGACACCGCAGGCTCCACAACACTCTCTACATTTTATAAATAAAGCACCAAATGCAGATATGGTGTGCGGAGCACACGGCGAGGCTTAACAGAGCGCAGATAGCTGTGTCCTCTCTCTTTTATAACTAAGCCCCTTTGTGTCAGGAATATAACGTCTGACCCCGATCTGTCACATCTTGTCCTGGGTGGCGTTTTCCACACTGTCCCCAAAACCACCATTTTCCTGTTCATTTTAGCACAGTGCAGTGAAGAGAAAGTTACACCAAGCGCACATACGCAGCTATTTGTCTCAATGGGCTATACTGGCCTCTGCTGTTTGCTATTCAGGAAACTGAGCAATCTGTCTCATTCTCGGTTTAGGTGTATACATTAATACATTCATTGCTTCTGAATGGAAAATGACTCAGAAACTTGGGCAAGTGAGAGGTTCCGTGTCTAAAGGATGAGCCAATAGATGTTTACTTTTATTCTATATGTGCAATGTGGAGCTACTATAGGCAACAAAACCAGGCCTGCCTTTTCATACACAATGCTCACCTATGCTCACGGTGCTTTTCCGAAGATTACTCAGCCTTCTCAGACGCTCCTCATTCCTGATCTGCAGTTCTTCAACATTAAAGCTGGAGGCAGAGTTGACAGAGAGGGTGTCTGGCTGGGTTAGGCGGAGTGGTGGCACAGGAGGGATGTCATTCTGCGGACAGAGATATCATTGTTTATAACCCCCAAAACCATAATGAACCCCAACTGAGAAAAGAAGAAACATTTCCACCACTAGATACAAGGAATCTCATCATACATCTAAGTCCATGGTGAGCTGCTTGTGTCGTCTTCGCTCCCTGGCTGCAGAGAATGGATCAGTGTAGGCAGCATATGGCTCTCCATTCTCACCTTTAAAAAAAATCAGAAACATGTATTTAAAGGTGAACTCCCGCCTTCCCCCACACTTGTAGTAAGTCCTCTCCTGTGCTGGAACGGAATACTCTCAATTCCCTGCAAAAGTACGTCTCCACATATAACTCTGGGAACAGTTATCCTGAGCCCACCTTCATTTCCCTGTCTGAATGACTTCAATCATTCATGAATCCCCTCTCCTCCTGATCTTTTCTGTTGTCCGCCTGCCTCTCACAGCTATTAACTTTCTCTGACATCCATTATTTTTTTCAGAGCATTATAGGAAAAAACACAACCTAGCTATTGCGCTGCCGTCTGTCAATCAGCAGATGAGGACCTGAAGGAGAACTTTCTCCTTCAGTTCCCTCCTTTGCTGATTGACAGCAGGCAGTGGGCGGGTGCAATAGCCAGCCTGCTATTGGCTATTGCAATTTTCAATATCCAATAGCAGGCTGGCTATTGCTCCGAGCCACTGCCTGGTATGTTTACATTCAGGTGCCTCAACAGGCAGCTGTCATTCCCCAACTAAAGCTACTGAAGTGGAAAGGTGACACTAGAGATCTAATAGACCCCTTAAAAATAGACACCTTAAAAAGAACCTGTCATCTCCAATGTGCTATCACATAGGGGGCTTGTGAGGCCCCCCTCTCCCATGTGATAGCAATTAGGAAAAAAGTTTTAAAAAATGAAGTTAAATACAATAAAAATACCAAAAAAGAAAATGTAAAGTCCCCTCCCATGTGAACGCTCACTTACTAACGGAAACATAAGTTATGTGCACCTGCGTACGAATACGAAGATTGTGTTACGCGTCAGGTATCGCCGCGTGTGCCAATTAAAACTGTAACTGAAAACTGTCGTTGAAAATAAAGCTTTTAAACTTTTAAACAAAAAAACTGGCTCCTAACTTTTTTAGCTGGAGGTATTTTGGCACCAGAAACAAGCCTGCACAGTGGAAACGGCAATTCTCCAATAATGGGGGAGGGGCAGCTGCATTTAGAATCACACATTGCTGCATTGCTCAGTGTATAGATAACCTGATAGACTGAATAAGACACGGTGTGACGTTACCTATAAAAGCACTCTCTGACTCCAGCAATGACGTTTTCAGGAGGTCTTTTGTCGGATCTTTAAGCTGTAATGGTGGAAAAAAAACAAAAAATGAGTTAATCTGTTACACTCCTATCTATGGTAGGTCCAAAGCAGCTAGTGACTAAACATTAGGGATGCACCGATACCGGTATTTCGGTACAGAGTACCAATATTTTTTTTCGGTGCTCTCCAATACCGAATACCGAGTACCGGAAGTCCCATTCAGGAAGTCAGGCGGCGTGTAAAGACTCGCTACCCGGCTTCCCCGTTAGCAAGGAAGCCGTACCCATGCTTCTCGTCACTATGCGACGAGAAAGCATGAAGCCGGCTTGCTGGCCAATCATGGAAGCCGGGCGCCGTGAAATGACGCGGCGCCTGGCTTCCTGATCGGCCAGGAAGCCGGCTCCATGCTCCCTCGTCATGAGGTGACGAGGGAGCATGAAGCCGGCTTCCCGGCCAATCAAAAAACCGGGCGCTACGTCATTACACATCGCCCGGCTTCCTGATTGGCCAGCTTCCCGACCAATCAGGATGCCGGGCAGTGCAT
This sequence comes from Nanorana parkeri, assembly GCF_000935625.1. Taxonomy (NCBI): domain Eukaryota; kingdom Metazoa; phylum Chordata; class Amphibia; order Anura; family Dicroglossidae; genus Nanorana; species Nanorana parkeri. The sequence goes on from NW_017306415.1 coordinate 1,243,139, forward strand.
CATTACACTCCCGCGTCACTCACAAGTGACGAGGGATCAGGAAGCCGTGACACGCTTCGAGTACTCGCCCAAATACTCGGTATCGGCACCGATAACCAATCGGTGTATCCCTACTAAACATGATTGGAGAATGTCATGCTGCACTATACTTGCGTTATCAGAGGCAGAGTAAAGTCAGGAATATTATAGTATCGTATAATAACCAATCATCATTTTCGGCAGCTCCTTACCGCTTCAGTGTGATGAAGACTGTATGCAGGAAACGGCTCCAAAGCTGTAATAAAAAGCCAGAAAAACAAATTAGGCTGCTGGTCAAATCACCTACTGCACCTCGTAGTGATGATTCATATAACTAAAGGCATTTTTTTTAGATTTGAATAGAGTAGTAACGGATTAGAACCCCAGTCAGATTTTTTGACACCGGTGTCGTTATGAGGATTCACTCTCTCTAATTGTCCTGATCACAAATGTCACAGGGACTGAAATCCAACATTTTGAGTTGTCACCAGGACAGGAATAGAGTGGAAATCTTCCAATTAGAACACTTGTTCCCGTGACAACTGTAAAGATATCCTCTCACTTTCTGATGAGTCTACAGGATAGGAAGTGAAAGAAAATGAGACATCAATTGGAAAAAAACTAAACTGAAAACGGTTTTTAATGTTCCCCTTCTCTGTCCAAAATGTAGAAAAATGTTTTGGCTTTAGTTGAATTCAGGGGTAGTTGGAAGCTCTGCCCCTGTGTGGACTCTCCTCACCATCAGGTATCCCTGGTCTCCTTTTCATTCTGTTCAGGTTCCTCTGCTGCTCTCGAAGCAAGGCTTGCTGCTGGATCTCCAGGGATTGGTCATCCTTTGGAGGGTCAGGAAACATAAACCTCACTCCTTCGCGGGTCTCGGTATCTGTTCCACATTATAGACAAGTGAAGTCAGAGCAAGATACAACATTGAGGCAAAGCATTGAGCACATTAGCCCTGCAGTGTTTTTGTCCTGGGTTCAGTTCTCACAAGTGGCACTGTGTGCATGGAGGCTTATGTGAGTTTTCTCTATGTGCTCCTGGTAGGCTAAGCGCCTTTTAATGAAACTAGCACTAGAGGACATTTGTGGGTGTGCACTGTAAGCTAATGTGATTGGTTCTACATACTCCCCACAAATCACACTCACAAGTGGCACTGGTCATTACTTACTAGGTCTTTATTGAGTCTATAAAGAAAGAGTTACAATCTCTGCTTTATATCATCCTACACACAGAGGACCTCAGACAGCATTGCTGGTCTAGGAATTGTATGCATAATAAAAAAGCATTCTATGCTACCTCAAACCTGTGACTGGTCATGAGAAGGAGAAGCATGACATAGTACAAGGTTGCCATGTATGTTTAGCTTGGCTGTAATTGGTGTGAGTGGGGGGGGGGGGCGCT
>NW_017306415.1:1245306-1259359 GCF_000935625.1 Nanorana parkeri
CTCTGGGGGCCTCAGCATGCATTTGCTGGGTCTCCCATGCATCTCTGTGCATTAAGGAGGAGTGGGCTCCCTCCAGGCATACCTGCATTCAATTTATCTACTGCTATATATGCTCCAAGATGGAGGCTCCCATAGATTAGAGTTAGGACCACACTACACAGAGGAGCCTTGACGAGGCAGTGTGTGGCCTCCACATATTTTGCAAAAGTTTGTGCAACTAAATCAGCTGTTTTTAAACGCATATTGTTAGACAGTGTCATTTGTTTTGTTGCAGGCTAGCCGGTAAGTGCACTGGGAAACTTCTGTATTTTGTATAGGAGCAGCATACCAATCTGTTACTCTGCTCTCTCTCCTATCAGCATGCTTCTTGCACTGCAGCACACTTGATTGGCTCCTTGTGCTGCTTCTGCCTCCCCCTCCCTTAGCTCTGCTGTACAGTAGATTACAATAGGCAGATACTAAATCTATTCAGGCACTTACACTGCTTGCATCTGCAAAATATTTATTGGTGAATTAATAATTACAGAGCTGCATTTTTTCTTTCTATTACATCTGCCTGAAGTTCAACTTTAAATTGCACACATGCTGTTATCGGGGTTATGCAATTTTAGTCTATGACATTAATGGCATATATGTAATATAACGTTATAGTAGTGATGGAATTGGGTTAAACCGTTTTGGAAAATGACACCAATGTGGGATTTATCTTCACAGAAAGCAATCGAAAAAGTCAAGCTATTTTTAAATAGTTTTGATACAACCAAATGGCAGTTTATGTGTCTGTGTTACTAAAGTCTGTGTATTGGTGTATTCACATCCTGACCTGAGCACTCTGTGTGATAATTATAACGCGCGGAACTCTAAAGACTTATTACAGTAAAACTGGTTCAGTGGTGTTTTCTGTCTGTACGTATTAGATTGCAGCTTTCATTAAGATAATACAACTTAACATTCAGAATTGGTAGATAACATAGGATAGTCATTTGCACCCACCTAGACTGAGAATACACATTTAATATTAGTATTCCATTTGTGCTGCTCTGCTTAGGCTTTAGTACGAATATCAAAGGCCCTGCTGCGCTTTTCATTCTGCATTTTTAGTAAAGGCTATAAATAGGCTATAAATATATTATACAGATCTGCCATGACAGCTTCTTACCCTCTACCTGAATTAATTAGACATGTCTGTATTTACACAGCTCACCTCGGTACTTGAGGTCATTAAATTCTCGAATATTCTGCATATTCACATTCTCCAGTCCCTTTAATGAAGGTCTTCGTACTGTAGCCTGGAGCCTCTGCCTGGCCAATTCAAAGATATCTGCAGAGCCCTTCTCCCTCCTCTGTCTGAATAGAAAAGAGCAACTTCCATCAGCATGCCAAAGTTTTAAAATACAGCGGTACATATATGTTCTTTCTGCCAGCAAGTAGGGATGTTGTCTGCTCACCAATATAGCATTCCAATATCCGCTTTTATTAAGTCACGTTCCAGGGCCACACAGCGTCTGCTCTTTCTATAGTAAAGATTTTGGCTTAAAAAGTCGGGTCATCATGAGGAGAAAATGACCACCTCCCTCATAAATACCACTGATGGACACAGGAAGTCTTTACCCTTCGAGTTATACTGCGGACTACAGAAGGACTGTAAACTGGCAAACAAAAACTGTAGGCTAGGCCAGTCCAGGATTACCGCCCCCTTGCCCACTACCACTATACATCAGTTCTGTAGCAAAGCAATACCGAGAGCAGAATCATTAACACATAGGTTGAGACCTGGTAGGACCTCAATAGACACCAAGGAAAAAATTTTATGACTACAAAAAAAAATCCTTTTTTTATTTGTCCACTGAGGGACACCAGAAGTGTTTAGCTTCCGGATGTCCAAAAACAGTCCATCTGAGGGGTAGGCAACACAGAAAACAAATGATACCAAGCCAAAGAAAACAGAGAACTGCAGAATGCCTGCAGCTCAGAAAACCACCTGAAAGACCTTATGCCAGAAGCCGGCATAAGATCTGCCCAAAACAACCATCTGGTAAAAGTTAGAGAAGGTGTGAACAGAAGACCAGATGGCAGCATTGCAAATCTAGGAAGCAGTTGCTTGGTGCTTAGAACCCCAAGTAGCACTCACAGATCTAGTACTAGAGTGCTACATGCAGGAAAAGGTAGAACCCGATCCTTGAGACCATAAGTATGAATGGCGGTCTGCCTTAGCCACCTAGAAATAGTGCATCTAGAAGCTGGAGCACCATTCTGGAGTCCATCTGGAATGAAAACAAAATATCAGACTTTCTCTTAAAAAAAGCAGTAGCTGAGTGAGAGAGAGATTCTCACAGCCCATATCCAGGCAATGAAAGAAAATGTCCTTTCTATGAACTGAAGCCAGATAGAGAGACAAATGAACAATGTCGTGGTTGAGGTGAAAGGCAGAAACTACCTTTATGCAAGAAGGAATATCGGAGCCTCAACACAACCTAGTGCTTATGCAAAACCAGAAAAGGGTTTCTTGAAGGAGAAACCTTCCGTTTCAGACACTCGTCTCACAGAGGTGATGGTTCTAAGGAATACCAAAATGTGGGTGAAAGAAGGGATCTAATAGATTCAAATGGCGGTTTCTGAAGCACAGAGATAAACAGATTCAGATCCTATGAAGTCACAGAGAATCAAACAGTGTGAGATCAGATTTACAAAAGGTCTTACTCAAGGAGTAAGAGGCCATTGGTCTCTGAAACAGCATAGAAGTGGCAGACACCCGGCCTTTGATAGTGCTGAGAGCCAAACGCTGGTCCAGACGCGGCTGCAGGAAGGAGAGGATATGCCCCAGGGAGAACACCTAGGGTGAAAGCTCTGAGACCAAATGAAGTATGTCAATGAAGGCTTGTCCAAGGATTTGGCAGACTTTGAATGTCAGACGTGGTGGGCAGACTGGGAACCGCGTTTGGAGGGCCTAGACAAGGAGGCCAAGACCTTGGAGAAATGAAAGGAACGTTTCTTTTGATTTAGAGAGGGGAAGACTTCCCAATCTGTTCTTCAAGTTTCTTCAACTGAGGAAGATGGGGGCTCTTGCTACCAGTACAATCCTTGATGATAGTTTCAAGAGTCAGTTCGAAGAGATGTTGCCCCTCGTAGATCATATGGATCCAACGCTTCTAGTACAAAGCTTTTGCAGTCCAGCAGTCCACGCATGTGCGCTGACATGAGACCCATGCAAGAAAAGAAGCTTTTAACAGACTGTCACAACCACATTTTAAAGATATAGCCATTTGCTCCATACGTTCAATGAGCAAGGGATCAACTGTAGTAGCAGTTACACCTCTTTTGAGAGATTTTTTTTTATCAGTCAGACATGTTTGAGCAAGAACAATAAAAACAGAGTTCTAGAGCTTATCTAGTTCTAGGGCTTATCGAATTGGTCCTTAAAGGAGAACTATGAGGTGAGGGAAAATCACTCACCTCATAGTTCTAGCCGACCTGTGACAGTCTCATTGTCACAGGTCGGCTAGAACTATGAGGGGAGTGAAAATCACTCACCTCATAGTTCTAGCCGACCTGTGACAGTCTCATTGTCACAGGTCGGCTAGAACTATGAGGGGAGTGAAAATCACTCACCTCATAGTTCTAGCCGACCTGTGACAGTCTCATTGTCACAGGTCGGCTAGAACTATGAGGGGAGTGAAAATCACTCACCTCATAGTTCTAGCCGACCTGTGACAGTCTCATTGTCACAGGTCGGCTAGAACTATGAGGGGAGTGAAAATCACTCACCTCATAGTTCTAGCCGACCTGTGACAGTCTCATTGTCACAGGTCGGCTAGAACTATGAGGGGAGTGAAAATCACTCACCTCATAGTTCTAGCCGACCTGTGACAGTCTCATTGTCACAGGTCGGCTAGAACTATGAGGGGAGTGAAAATCACTCACCTCATAGTTCTCCTTTAAGGACAGGCACGTCTTCTACCAGAAAAGTGAGCGCCTTGTTAAGGCCAAGATATCGCCGGATGCACAGTGGGAACAGAGCACTTCTGCACAAAGTCTTCCCCAAACAGGTACAAGGCAAATGGGAGCTTGGGAGGGAGAAAACTGCTTATCAGAGTGTTTCCAATCTTTAATGAGGAAGAGTTAAAAAAAGTGGGGGCAAAGGGAAAGTCTTCACAGTCTTAAGAGTTTTAAATGACTGCTGAGCGCAACTGGACTACTCACAGAGTCTTTAGAGACAGGGCAAGTACTGGGGCAATGCCAGTGGCTTTGGACCTGGAAAGCCCTCCATATCTAACTTTTACAAGAACAAAGACTGGAAAGCACCCCATGCAGATACCAGTGCCAGAAGGTCATTTCCAAACTATCCCTGCAACGTCCAGTGCAGCAGGATCTGTGCTAAAGTACCATAGAAGTGTGGTTCAGTGATATAGAGGTATAGTAGAACGCATACCCGCTCCTGGAGGGGAGAGACTCATCATCTCTGTCAGTATCTTGTAAACGGCCCTCTAAACGTCTCTGCTCACTGCGCAGCTGCTTCCTCAGCTCAGTCAGCTCAGTAATCACATTCTTCTTCTCTTCTGAAGTGAAAACCCAAGAATGTCACAATAAAACAATTAACTGGGACTTATGTACAAAACATTACCAGCTCTACATAGAGGCTGGGATTTATAGACAAGAAATATCCGGCATAATATAAGAAAAATAGGATTTCTCACTTACCAGTTAAATCCGTTTCTTGAAGCATAGTACAAGGCACAGGCAGATTCAGAGACGAATATGCAGTTATCAGGTGATTAGACACTGGCCAGAGCTGTGAGGACCTACCTATAGACCCTCCCTCTCCCAAGAATACGCAGTTTTTTATCAAGCAATAGAGGACATAGAGGGGAGGGTCCTGTATCCTGTACTGTACTCCAAGAAACAGATTTTACTGCCAAGTTAAAAATCCTATTTTCTTGATTGTATAGTACAGAGATGACTGGGACGTACAGTACAAAAGCAATAAAACAGAGGGGTGGGCAACATAGCATAGAACTGCCAGCAGGCCCACATAACAGAAACAAGGGAAACCCTAACTTATATACCTTACAGTCAAAAGTAGCATGAGCAGAGGCCTGGAAATCCACATGATAGAACTTAATGTGACAAGAAAACCAGGTGGTGGCCTTACAATTCTGTAGAGCACATGTTTGACGCTGAAAAGCCCAAGAGGCACTGAAAGGTCTAGTAGAGTGTGCATGCCTATTGTGCTAAAGTTAGGGCTCTACCATTTCCTGTGAAGGCACAATGGCCTGTCAAACCTACTAGGCATGATGGAACAAGACCCAGGGAGCCCTCAGTTAGGTCCTTCAGAAAGCACAAAGAAACTGAACGAAGCCTTAGCTCAGATGGATGGCTCTAACCACATCCAGGCAGTGGAGGCAAACCTCCCTAGGATGTTTCAGAGCCGGACAAAAAGAAAGAAGGACAAAGCCCTGCTTAAGATAAAACGAGTACATCATCTTAGGCAAAAAAAGAATCCTTAGTCCCAATAGCCACTTTATGTTTATGAAGAAGAAACAGTTCTTCTAAAGGCTAGGACGTGAAGCTCTGCCCAGGCCGCTTCTTTTTGAACCATGTGACTTCTGGTTACCCCTTAATGGATGAAGTATGCCACAGCCATGGCATTGCCAGAACGGACCCCAGAAGACAGCTCGTCCAGTGCTGCAGGGAGAGCTGAATAGCTGTAAGACCCAGTACATTGATGGATTGTCTGAGTTCCCTCGTCGATTGATGTTCCCTGTACAGTCAAGGTCCCTAGGGCACCTCCCCAGTCCAACAAGCTTGTGTCCATTGTCAGTACCGCAGTGGAAGGAAAGACTTCCAGGACTTCACGTTTTGTCTGACAGATGCACAGGACGATCTAGAGAGTGAGTTTTTTTGTCCCACTCAGCTAGAATGCTCAGCTAAAGTTGTCTGGAGTGAAACTGAGTACTGCCTTGAAGGAGGCCACATCAAACCCAGGACCCTCATGCGGAACCTCGCTGAGGGCTAGTCCCTGGTTTGATGGGTCTGCACCTGTGAATACAAAGACAGAATCTTTGATAGGCGAATAAACACCGGGGGCCTGGTATGTGTCCAGGAGAAGACCCATGTACTCCAGATGATGAATGGGGTCCACCGACTACTACCAAAGGCTGAAGATCTACTTGAAACGCTGCAGCGTCAGAATCATTCTCTAAATGTTGGTCGACAGAGTCTGTTCAGACTCAGCCTTCAACATCAGAACGCAAGAGAGCAAGAATGGGAGCTAGTATCTTTGTGAACACCCATGGGGCTGTGTAAAGGCCAAATGGAAGAAGCACAAATTGTGGAGGAAAACTTGGTACATCCATGATGTCCACTAAAGCAAGAACATCCCCTGTTGGAGGGAAGCAATCACTAAGCCTTCCAATTCCATGCGGAACTTGCTAACCAGCAGAAAATTGTTGAAGGATTTCAGGTCCACGATGGCATGCACCCCTCTGTTCAGTTTGGAAACCATAAACAGATGGTAGTAGAACCCCTGGAACTTTTTCTCCTAAAGAACAGGGCAATGACCCCTGAGGAAAACACTTGCTGTATCACCCTCTGCAGACCATCTTTTGGAAGAGAGCAGATTAGAATGCATAAAGCAAGTAGGAGGGCAGGGACAAGATTCCAGTTTGCAACACTGGGAACCACAGGGTGAACCCACAAATACTGGATGTCTCGAACCTTAACTGCCACAACAGCCAACAGACGTCCCTCCACTTTTGAAAGTGGGGGTGACCTGTCATTGTCAAAGAGGACATGGTTCCAGGTTTGGCCAGTTTAGGGGTCTAGGGCTTGCATCTGAAGTGGAAGCCAGCCTTTGCCTTGGTGAAGGTGGAAGCCTGAGAGGTTTAAAAGAAGCTCTTTCTGGCTGAGACTGAGGTGGGCCTACTGGGAGGAACTTTAGTTTTTTTGTTTTCTGGGTAAAAGCATGCTCTTATCACCCGTGACCTTCTTAATAAATGTGCCCAGGTCTTCTTTGAAAAAGTTGTTCTGCCATGAAGGGAATCCTCTCAAGTTGCTTCTTACAAGCTGGTCCTGCTGACCAGTGCTTAAGCCAAAAAGACTATGCATTTAGACTGAAAGAAATGCCAGCCTGGAAAGCCGACAGTCAGCCAGGCCATGTACATAGTAGCCTGGCCTCTGTTGTTCTCACGTCAAGTGAGTATACCTGGGTCTTCAGGGACAGGGTCATACCAGTGTGGATATACCACTGTCCTGGAACTGTGTAGCAACCTATGGTGGGTGCCTAACACAGGATGAAGTGCCCAAAGTGAAATTACAGGCCGGCCCTGCTCCTTCCATCCAGTGGGGTCCGGTCCCTGGGGCTATTGCCGTGGGGCACCAATCCAAAAGCTGTGTGGTTGCCGCTGTGGCGTGATGCAGCCAGAGAAGCTTGATTTTCCAATCACCAGAAATAAGGTAAGAAACCCTACATACATTTCCATCAGTAGAGAAAAGGCATCCATCAACTAAGGACACTAGCAAAAAACTGAGGATTCTTGGTCGTGTGAGGGGTTATATCAGGGTTTGACCAGTGTCCAATCACCTGTTGATACCTGCATATTACCCAGTGGTCTCTGAATCTGCCTAAATGAACATGAAATTAGAGTTCCACAACCAAATAAAACATGACCATTTGTATAATGTCTCACATTTAGGAAAAAGTTTAATGACAAATATATAATCATACATAAGCACACATACATACATACACACACACACAACACAATATAAATGAGTGATTCCCTATAATACACAGTTTTCAGTCATGATCCCAAATCAAAAAGGTTTGGAATAACTTACCATAAGCTCTGAGTTGAGTGCGCCTTGCAGGAACCGGTGGAGATATTGTACGGGTCCTGGGCTCATCCTGTGCCAGAAAAAGGACATCTGACATTATAACAATATTGTGTAATGCACGGATCACTACCTGATAATGTTGTATTATACATGTACCCACCTAGGCAAAACCCTACCACTGACCATGAATCATCATGAAATGGTGAATTCTGGATTTTATTGGTACACTGCAGTCAAACATAAAAATGTTGCATTTAAACTGTTTGAAAGTAAATCTGATCTGGCCTACAATTAAACTAAGGTAACAACAGAGCTGAATCGCAGGTGCAATGAGGTACCTGAATGTGACTAGGTTAGTATTCTGTGTGTTCATTGTGACACTGTGGTGCCTCCTTGATATTCGGCTGTATACAGACACTTGAAATCTGGCCAAGTTAAGCTTAATAAGACACTGTCCCCAGACCGCACTTTTAAAATGGATATTAACGGAGAACTATGGGGGTCCGGGCTTTTCCCCATAGTTCTCCTTAGGGTAACGGGAGGACACAAACTAGCGTCCTCCCGTCACCCTAAGCTCAGTATACCGCGAGCTACAGCTTGCGGTATACTGAGACGCCGCAGCCGGAGCGGATCCCGACATTGATGTCGAGATCCGCCCAGCTGCGTGAGTGACAGCTGGCTCTGCCTATCTAGAGGCAGAGCCAGCTGTACCCGCCCCCTCCCCCGTCCATCCTGCCAGTCAGCGCTGGCGGATCGGAGCGGGGAATCCATCCCCTCCCCTGTAACGGCAGAGAGCCGTGACAGGATCGAGAAGTGAGCGAACACCGGCATGTTCGCTCACCTCCCAATCTACTGATTGTGTTCGCTCACCTCCCAATCTACTGAGCCGACCTGTGATAGTCTCATTGTCACACGTCGGCTAGAACTATGAGGTGAGTGAAAAGCACTCACCTCATAGTTCTCCATTAAGCATTTGCATGATTCCCAAAAATGAGGCAGAATGGGGAGGGTTCCTCACATTAAGTTTTTCAAACAGGCTTGGGAGAGGCTGCACATGGCCTAGAGGTATGACAAGGAAAAGGTTATTTTGCCAAACCTGAGCATTTGTGGGGTTTTTATATACTGGGGACACTTGAATGCATGAGCAATTTTTTTAGGAAAGGTGAACTAACCATTTTTTAATAGTTCACTGAGTGATTTGACTTTTTGGCTAAGCTAAGGTAATTAATTTAAAAAAAGTCCACTTACTGCAATTATTGTTTTAAAAATAATTTATGAAGGACAAGAACAAAACCAGCAACTTTTTGCAAGTTTTACAGTTTGGGAAAAATAAAAACATAATTCAGTAAGATGGAAAAAAAAACCCCACTGGAAATACATACATGTGATTTGATGGACACTTCGCTCTCAGCAGTTGGCGGTCTCGGTGTACGGGAGGTTAGTTTGTGCCGTAAGGTAGGGATCACTGGAGATGGCAGCCTTGGAGACTGTAACTACAAAATAAAAAATATAACATGTCAGGCTGAGGACATAGAGCGAGGTGTGGAAGCACTGCTCACAACACTACAATTATCAGACCGTACGTGTTGATTACCTAGAGTCTATTAGGCTATACTGAACTGTAATTGCACCAAACAAAAAAAACAAAAACAAGTTCCCGGTCTAAAGCATGCTTGGGTTTGCCCGTAACAAGTGATAAGAGCCAAATTTTCTCTAATCTACACGTAGGGAGAGCAGTGTCTCATGTTTTCCATACAACATAAGTGGAATTGTAGAGGTGAGAATGAGGCTTGTACAAGCCTGAAGACAAAATAAAACATATCACTACATATAACTACTTACCTTCTCTTTCTCTTCAGTCACATCGGCTGCCTTCTGCTCTTCATAAAAGTGTTTCAGTTCCACCTCCTGTTTTGCCTCTTCCTCTTTTTTCCTTCTTCCAGCTTCTTTACGTTTTTCATCTGCGAGACGAACCAACTCTTCATTTGTCTGCCTTTGCTGATACAATATTGCAATACTATTAGTATCTAAGCTCCTGGAAGTGGGCCCCACTTAATGTGTCAAAATACATAACCCGATCCATGGATAGATAATTACACATTTATCAATGTCCCATATCTACCAATAAACATTCACATTATCAGTGAGCCCTGGTTCACACCTAATAATAAGTACTATCCTTGTCGCACTCCTTGCCGATATGTCCCTTGTAGTGGGGGGTGCTTGCAGTGACTGCGGATGGCGACGCGAATGTCAGCAAAATTGTAGGAATGTCACCAGCACACCAGTCTTTTTAGGATAGCAAAAGCTTCATTTATTGAAGTTTTTTTGTCATATGACCAACAAGCGCTTTCGGGAGCGCACATGGTCCCTTCATCAGGCTAAAGCCTGATGAAGGCTTATGGTCAATGCTAAAGCCTTATGAAGGGACCCTGTGCGGTCCCAAAAGCGCTTGTTGGTCATATTTCAAAAAAATAAGCTTTTGCTAGCCTAAAAGGACTGGTGTGCTAATGACATTCCTACAATTTTGCTGGTTCACACCTAGGCGGCACCGTTTTTGTGCGTTAGGTTATTTGCATGTTTGTGCGCGTTGTGCACTTTTGTATGCGCGTTTTAACGCGCGTACATGAAGGCGCGCGTTTTGATAGCCAGCTCATAAACCATTGTGGCCAATGGAAGAACGCGCATATAAACGCGCAAAAACGCTCACGAAAATATGCAACATGCTTCTGTTGCGCGTTTTTGGGCATTTCCAATGAAGTTTATAGGGAGGAAAAGCGCTTTTAACTGCCCAAAGAAGCTCCTGTATCTTTTCAGGCATCTGGAATTTTCCTGCTAGTGTTTTTCTGCTCAGGTGCCCAGGGCCATTGAAGTAATGGGATTTCTTGTGTTGGACAGTTTTCGAACTGCTCAAAACGCCTAGGTGTGAACGAGGGCTAAGAGTGACTGAAAAAAACGAATCCACTTGTTGTGGGACAATACAGTATGTCTGAGAGGAGTCTTGCTCCATAGCAATGAAAATGTCAAAGCAAAATAAAGATTGAAATGGAAATGTCTTGGTGATGTAGCAATTTCTAAACATCTAAAATAGTAAAATAAAGTGCTTTTCACATAAATAATGAAAACAAAGCAATGAAGATGTTCCTACAAAAAACATGTCTCAAACTATTTAAGTGGCCTTCAATGAACACCACAGCATGTTAACATCAGATTTGCAGTTGAACCAAATATGTTGGAATTCACCTGAGCGGGCATCAGAATGCCAATATCAAGTTTTCAGACTATGTAATGCATCACTGAAAGAATCTTAATCACTAAATGAGATGGGGGAAAGAGGAGTATAACTTTGTATGGAAGATGGTTGACGCGCAGGCCTCCAAAAAATAAAACTCAATCCATGTATAACCAATTTTGTCCAGAGCTTTCCACATAATTGGACATTTATACAAACACTACTGTCCGCCCCATAACTAATCCCAAATAAGTGTGAAATTCCATTACTTCCTCCTCTTTAAGCTTTTTCCTATTCTGCTCCTCTTCATATTCTCGCTGAATTTTGGCCCTTTGTTCAGCAACACGCTTCTCTTCTCTTTCATCTTCCATACGAATTTGTTCTTTCTCCTCTTCTTCTTTACGTCTTTTCTCTTCAATCTGTTCATGGAATTAATGTTTTTGTTATTCTTTCATAGATTGAAGATGATGTTTTTACCCAAAGCACTGCCAAATAGAGCTGGCAGTCTGAATTAAACAGTTACCTGTTGGCGTAAGAAGTTCTTGTAGGATTCCTGCTGATGCACCTGCTGTTCAGTGGGGGGCTCATTGAACACACTGCCTCTTGCAAACTGAGATTGATTTGCAAATGAAAACCCTGGCAAGACAAATGAACAGAGGGGCTGAACAGCACTACTTGTATCTATACATTGCTGGTCAGGAGGCGTGAGTGAGTCTACCCAGCTGCAAAGACACCGCTCTGGAGTTTACCCAACGGAGCAATCATCTCATTCAGAGTGAGATTTGTGTAGGCAGAGAGTGTAATAGCACCACAGGGACTGACGGATATGGACTGTTGTGTATAACACTATTTATCTGAATAATTACCAGCGAAGCCATTTCATTGTCTCTGTAATAACACTACCTGCCCGTGTTATACTTCCAGAATTACCTGGTATTTTTCCAGTGGATGATGTATGATCAGCCAGGCTTGTGTCCACTACTACAACAGCTCTCTTGTCTTCAAATGCTTTTAATTCTGGATTCTGAGAAGCATTTTCATTCTGCTTATGCATGCGCTTGAGATCAGCTGTAAGGGAACAAGCAGACATAAAATGTAGTTTACTGAATGAAAGGGAATATATGGTGTTTTTGGAAGTAATTCCTTTATTGTGTTAATAAAATTAGTCAGTAAATATGTAAATATGAAATACTGCAATGCATATACTTCATATTTAGCCCTTGCATCCAGCAAATGGCACTCCAGGCTATGTTCCCCTTTTTACCTGGTCACCTTTACTAATTTGCTGCAAATAGCCTGTGTTGTGAAAGTCTTCAATAGCCTGAGCTCACATTACTTCCTTACTGTGATATACAATGTTCATGTAAGCTAGTCAGAACCTAGAAGCTCTACAACACATAGAATTACATAGAACACCTGTAGAATTTTCATTCCGTAAACACTTACTGATGAGATTTCCCTTTTCATCCTTGAGTGGAGCCCCTCCTCCTCCTTTACCCCAGGGGTTGTAACTCCTCATTTCGGCTTCCAGCTTAGATTCATATCGCTCGTGCTCTTCTTTCTCTTTTCTGCGCTTCTCATTCCGATCTCTTATCTGCAGACAAATAACAGGTACCCTTTCTTTTAATACTGCTGTGGATAACCAGCTGCTGGACATTATATCTCACTGAATTCCAGCAGCAGTGGAAGCCAATGAAGATATGAAATTATACCTGCTGATCCAGGTCTTTCTGATAAGATTGAGCAACCTGCCGATTCTGATGAGCTTTTTCTTCTGGAAATGATCCTAAACTGGCCATTTTTGCAGCCTCTGCTCTCTGCTTATAGCCCCTAAAAATACATTAATTGAGTAAATGTTAGTACATATACAATATACTATACAGCACAGGTAAACAGTGTGCATTATTAAAGCTTGATATAACCCCTTTTGTTAAATCCAGGTGATAGTACAGTGCTTGACATCCTACTTTCATTTCTTTATCTTTTTTGATATGTATGTTTTGGTAGGACAAGAGCCCACCGGGTGTATAAAGGTGCGTCTGCATCTGATCAAGATATAGGCATAAGCAATTTTACACTACATTCTGTTGTTTGTTTTTTTTATTTAAAAAAAAAAAAAAAAGAAGATGTGCAAGTCCCGGTCACATTTTTGCAGATGTCAAAGTGTGAAGTTGGTTTCACCTTTTTTCAGTTACTTACACAGTGTGCTCCTGTGAATGACCCGGGACGGGATACATTGAGGGCATGCCGACACCTGGAGCTGGCTGCCCGCCTATTGTGCCTACAGGATCTGTATGAGGAAAGGATAATCAATACCTGATGGACTCATATGAGCTTATCACATAAAAAAACAACAAAAAGCAGTAATAAGGCTTAAAGTCATTGACATCAATCAGTAATTTAACTGTAGTCAGATTAGTGTAAAATAAATTCCGATTGGTGTATGGGTCACTGACGATTGCAACACCATACTGAAAAAGCTTGAAGCTTAATATTATTCTAGTGAGAAAAAAGGAAAGCTGTTAGCTTGCTGTGCCCTAATCTTATGTACAATACTCAATATGTGGAATTGTAAGAGGAGCAGTATCAGACAGTATAATCCAATCATAACAAGGAGAGTGGACATTAGAGAAGGAATCAGCAGGTAAAATCTTACTATCAATTTAGTCATTCCCATGTATGTCACAGTGTTAGTACCCCTATTGATCTGGGTAGGACGCACGTTCACAGAGGTATATTAACAGTGATTTCTGACTTTCACATATAGTTGCAAACTTATGCAACTAAGGCCCTTAATCAAATGTTTAGGGCTGCAACAACTAATCGACAATAATCGATGATGAGAATAGTTGCCAACTATTCTCATCATCAATTAGTTGTTTAGAGAGGGAGGGGGGGAGAGAGGGAGGAAGAGAGGGAGACGGAGGGGGGGAGAGAGGGAGGAAGAGAGGGAGACGGAGGGGGGGAGAGAGGGAGGAAGAGAGGGAG
>NW_017306415.1:1259694-1280062 GCF_000935625.1 Nanorana parkeri
AGGGAGAGAGGGAGGGAGGGCGAGGGAGGGAGGGCGAGGGAGAGAGGACCCTCATAACCCTCCGGTATTGAAATTGTAAGCCTTATTTGCTAAAGCTCTGTGCAAACTGTTGGAGCAACAAAAATCATGAATATTAATAATATTAATAGATTTAATTTAACTTAATAAAAATATTAAAAGTTGGGATGTTCCCTGAATAATATACAGTATGTATCTGGAACAATCGGAATATTAACGTACTAATGTTGCCTATTCATATTTTACATCTTGCGTTTTATTAATGGATTCTAGGTAGTAACATAACAGCCATAGTGGCTAAATTCATGGCTTCTCCTGGTCAGTTCACTGCAGGGGCCTACAAGCCTGTTGATGCTGCCTTACTTCTTTCTAAACAGTTACCAGAATGATTTTTTCAGGTCGTTAAAACCGGAGACTACTGTCCAGTCTGCTCATTCATACTGAAGCTGCACCCACCAGGATCGGTTAGATCCAAATAAAACACAAGATGGGCACAGAAGGGAGCTGCATACCTAAGCTGAGTAGCCCTGGATGGCAGCAGATGAAGGTCCTGTTGAAGGTCTGCTGTCGCAAATAATAGGAGAACCTAACAATCCAGAATTAGGGGGCACCAAGTCTACGGAACAACAAGGCCACTAGCAAGCAATATAAAGGGACCGTTTTTCAAGGGAAGTAGGCCACTGGTCACCATTAGGTTATGTTTGTAGGAGCAATGAAATACTCATAACCAATACAAAGAGGTTTGTAGGGGCAATGAAATACTCATAACCAATACAAAGAGGTTTGTAGGGGCAATGAACCACTCATAACCAATAAAAGGAGCTGGTTTGTAGGGGAAATGAACCACTATTACGAATAAAAGGGGTAGGTTTATATAGGCAATAGGCTAGTTACTGGATTAAAAGGGTGACCAAAGCAGAAAACTAAGCAGCCAAAAAAGATCATACATATGGACATACCAATCCGTATTTAAATAACCAATGAATGATAGTTAACCCTAGCTCATGTAGAAATCATTTTATGTATAGTTTAAGCACAATATAAACAGGTGCTATGCTGAAAGCACGTCGCTGTCACATGAAAAGCCATGGGTTATCCAACAATAAGTTACAAACTTCCATTAATGACATTCTCATCTGTTGCTATCCTAGCCAGCACTACAGTAAGCTTACAGTATTAGGATAATAAAGTCACGTTGAATAGTGAGGGTGGATTTGGTCATTACAGTTATGCTGGGTAGACCTTCATTGTTACCTGTCCAGTCAAAGCTGCTGTTGGATATATCTCAGTGACCATATGCTTTAATTCATATTTTGGACAGTGTATGCTATAGCAGCAGGAGACATTTCACTTACAGTAGGCTAGGTTTGGATCCAGTGGGTTCCGAGCACCATAGTAATAGTAGGCATCATCATAAGGTGTTCGATAATGGTCTACCAGGACTGGTGGTTGAGGTGGAGGAACAGCTGCAATCCTAAAAGCATATGTATGAAATATAACACTGTTAGTTTGGTAATATTCCCTAGCTCAGGATAATGTTATTGCTGCTACTGATAGTGCAGCTGCATAAAATAAATAGTGTATCATTTATATTCAGAACATGCAAAGCAAAAGCTGTTCAGAATTCTGGAATTTTACATCTGATGACAGTTATTTACAGAATGAATACTGTCTAGCCTGACAGTACCAGCAAGCACATTGTGGCAATGTCAGTGAGCACATTCTGATAAAGGTATTGCGCAATCTCATTGTTTATATCTGGAACAATGACCTGCTTTCCTGACACAAACATCAGGAGCACAAGACAGGCTTCTGAGACTGACCATGTATATCACAGTGACTGATCACATAGCTTACCTGGGGGCAACTATTTCTCCCAGTGTGCTCAATATTCCTCGGTGGAAATCCTCTTGTGCTGGATTGTAGGCTACAGCATATCCACTTCCAGTGACAGCTGGCTCAGGGACGGGAGTCTGGAAAGCCACTCTTGGTCTTTCAGGTGGAGCCTTCTCTTCAATGACTGGCTTATTCTCGACCCTTCTGCCTGTCTTAAATGAAATACTCATAACCAATACAAAGAGGTTTGTAGGGGCAATGAACCACTCATAACCAATAAAAGGAGCTGGTTTGTAGGGGAAATGAACCACTATTACGAATAAAAGGGGTAGGTTTATATAGGCAATAGGCTAGTTACTGGATTAAAAGGGTGACCAAAGCAGAAAACTAAGCAGCCAAAAAAGATCATACATATGGACATACCAATCCGTATTTAAATAACCAATGAATGATAGTTAACCCTAGCTCATGTAGAAATCATTTTATGTATAGTTTAAGCACAATATAAACAGGTGCTATGCTGAAAGCACGTCGCTGTCACATGAAAAGCCATGGGTTATCCAACAATAAGTTACAAACTTCCATTAATGACATTCTCATCTGTTGCTATCCTAGCCAGCACTACAGTAAGCTTACAGTATTAGGATAATAAAGTCACGTTGAATAGTGAGGGTGGATTTGGTCATTACAGTTATGCTGGGTAGACCTTCATTGTTACCTGTCCAGTCAAAGCTGCTGTTGGATATATCTCAGTGACCATATGCTTTAATTCATATTTTGGACAGTGTATGCTATAGCAGCAGGAGACATTTCACTTACAGTAGGCTAGGTTTGGATCCAGTGGGTTCCGAGCACCATAGTAATAGTAGGCATCATCATAAGGTGTTCGATAATGGTCTACCAGGACTGGTGGTTGAGGTGGAGGAACAGCTGCAATCCTAAAAGCATATGTATGAAATATAACACTGTTAGTTTGGTAATATTCCCTAGCTCAGGATAATGTTATTGCTGCTACTGATAGTGCAGCTGCATAAAATAAATAGTGTATCATTTATATTCAGAACATGCAAAGCAAAAGCTGTTCAGAATTCTGGAATTTTACATCTGATGACAGTTATTTACAGAATGAATACTGTCTAGCCTGACAGTACCAGCAAGCACATTGTGGCAATGTCAGTGAGCACATTCTGATAAAGGTATTGCGCAATCTCATTGTTTATATCTGGAACAATGACCTGCTTTCCTGACACAAACATCAGGAGCACAAGACAGGCTTCTGAGACTGACCATGTATATCACAGTGACTGATCACATAGCTTACCTGGGGGCAACTATTTCTCCCAGTGTGCTCAATATTCCTCGGTGGAAATCCTCTTGTGCTGGATTGTAGGCTACAGCATATCCACTTCCAGTGACAGCTGGCTCAGGGACGGGAGTCTGGAAAGCCACTCTTGGTCTTTCAGGTGGAGCCTTCTCTTCAATGACTGGCTTATTCTCGACCCTTCTGCCTGTCTTCTCCGAGTCAATGAGCACTCCAGGTCGAAAGGGAACATTTCTATCAGGCATATCCTGCTGACGATTTATTGCTCCAAACTGTCTCAACCTGTCTGGCTATCAAGAGAAGAAAAACAAAGACCACAATTTCATCAAATTAATCATTTTAGTTTTGATATACAAGAGATATTGAAAAGAAGACAATGGTAATAGATTGTGTCCAGTATGCATTATCCTACCATTTATATTATGCATATTTTATTCTTCATTTTACAATCACTGCCATAGATATAGAAAAAAAAACATTTTTATTACAGAATCGAAAGATGTAGAAGACCTTCACTCTACAGAGTTCACCTTAAAGTCTTTTTTCATAATCTTCTTTCCGAAGTGGTTCTCCACTAGGGAAGGCAGAAATGGAAAACCGTCCAGTTTTGGTCACCAGTCAACAGAAAGGATGTCCTTGAGCTGGCGATAGTCCAGAGACGGGCAACTAAACTAATTAAGGGGATGGAGGACCAAAGCTATGAGAAAAGGTTATTAAACTTAAACTTGTTCATGCTGGAAGAGAGGAGACTAAGAGGGGACATGATTTTGATGTACAAAATGTTTAGTGGTGATAGCAACACCAGCAATAAACTTGTTACTGTAAACTCCGTAACAAGGACTAGAGACCACCACCTAAAATTGGTGGGGAAAAGATTTAACCACAAGGGGCTTCTTTTCAGTTAGAGCGGTTAGGGTCTGGAACTCGCAGCCACAAGCAGTGGTATCAGCGGAGAGTATTGAATCATTCAAAAAGCATTTAGGTACCTTCCTCGGAGACCATAACATACAGGGGTACAGGTACTCTTAAAAACTTGAACACACAGGGACTCGTGTACAATCACATACAGACACACAAAGTTTGAACTTGAAGGACCTGTGTCTTTATTCAACCTCAAATACTATGTAACTAAACTTTACCTGGCCTAAAGGCCAAGGATAGCAACAGGGTTAAAGTGCAGTACAAGTGCCTGTGTGAAAGTGAAAAAGGGTTTGCCAAATAAAGGCAGTTGGATGGCAAAGGACAAGTCACCAGTATTGCCTGTGGTCTTCACTTCAACTGATCTTTTCCCGCTACTAACATACCATCCTTGTTCTGCATTGTGTCTCTGTCAGGAGGTGACTATCTTGGTAGAGGCAGAGTTTTGCTTCCTCATGTCAGAGCATCAAGCAAAAACAACAGCTGGACATCACCAAATCTCACTGCAAATCTCCTAAGTCAGAGGCAGCAGTGCCTTATATCTCACACTATACATACACAGCTATGAGACTGTGGGCACATTAGTGCCTGGGCACCTGGACATATCAGGAAGTGGACTGCTATTTTTCAGGAGGAATTCCAGACAAAAGGTAGAGTTTTGTCTGGGCACAATTGACACTTTTATATGTTCTCGATAACATAGTAAATCTTTACTTTTTGAGTTGTTTTTCTTTAAGCTAGCTATACATATTTAAAGGGTACAGATGTACGGATATTACACCCGCACCGGCATAGGGGAAGGGTAAGTATAGTGGGGGGCAGAGGGGGGCCAGATTGGAAGGGGTAATTCCATTTTCCAAAATTCACCTGGGAAAGTGGAATTACCCTTTAAGAGTATCTAAGGCCATGTATACAGCCCGAGCCCTGGATGTAAGTGACTACCCAGGAACACAAAAACTTAATTTGAAACCTCTAGCTGCCCATAATCACAATGTGATCAAACAAGCTACGTTAAACTTGACAACAACTATGTAGCAAGAGTCCCATAAAGGGAAACTAAATTAGTTTTGAGTCAGCTTCATTTTATTGCCTTTCATTTTTTTAAATTTAAAAGGTTTTTAAACTCACCTTTTAACTTTCTTTTTACTATATATACAATATTTGTTGAACAAATTAGCATCTAAGACATAACAAAGGATTCCCTGAGCAACATTTTCTAAAGAGACAGCACAGCAGATGCTGCATGCTTTCAGGCACAATTCAAACTAATCCAACCAACAAGGAGTCACTGGAATGTGTCGTCTACTTGTGTGTGTACATTTAAAAGGTATGTAAACAACAGAATCTTCAAACACAGGTAAAACAAATTGACAAAAATACATAAAAATAATCTAAAGCTTCACTTGCCGGCATACATAATTGTTGGTAAATCTAAATAGATTGTACAATCACATTTGAAAGCACAAAGCCAACTTTAGTCTTCAAATCAATCAGTGCATTCCTATAGAGCCTCTTGGATGCTCGGCACAGGCTGTACACAGAGCCTCAATTTCCCACAGCAGTCAAACTTGAACCCTTTCTGGAACTAAGCCACATCCATTCAATTGTGAAATGCTAGAACCTCGGTGAGTGGTAAAGGTTCCCGCATTTGAAAGCTGAATGACAGGAATCATTTACCACCAAAAAATAGGATTTTGGTACTCACCGTAAAATCCTTTTCTCTCCGTTCATTGAAGGACACAGAGGGGATTAATATGGACAATGAGAAGTCAAAGCCCTGAACACATTTGGCTTAGCATTAAAGGGGCTCCATTAAAAGACTAAAGCAGGTACTCACAGGCATTATAAGGTGCTACACTTCAGCAGTACTTCCACCTTAGGCCAAGGCAAATACATGCTTACATTTATTGATATTAATATATTCTCAATCATTTCTCACCTAAATACATAAAACGTTTCAGACATGTATCACAGCTGAAGATACACTATATAAAATGAACGTGATAAGACAGAGATGTGTTTCTAATCGCATAGTTGGATTCTTGCCCACTAATTCCAAGGAATAAACACTGCCGGTCGCTCCAATGTCTCCTTTAGTTTCATAACACAACTAAAATATAATAATAAGCTTCATGGCAATTATAACATAATGGAGGTGAAATATATGCTTTCTGTTTCATGTTTGTTGGCCCTTGAAACTTACTGAGCCCTTTTTACATTGCATCCTGTTTATCTTCTGACCTTTTGTAATGAGATTCTAATTAGGAAAATGTACTTCAGCTAATATAATTGACTGAAAGCGGGCAGAACAAGGTTCCTGTACACAGCGATTTTCTTCCCAAATAAACTACTTGGTGTCCTGGAAGACCTTTAACCTATGTGAATGCTTTATGTAAATCCAAATTAAAGGAGAACTATGAGGTGAGTGAAAATCACTCAGACATAGTTCGAGCCGACGTGTGACAATGAAACTGTCACACGTCAGCTCAATAGATCGGGAAGTAAGCCAGCACGTACCGTCGCTCGCTCACTTCTCGATCATCTCCCTGCAGAGAGCCGTGACTGTCGCTCACCGCTCCCCGCAGAGATTCACCCCCTCCCTGCTCTGATCCTCCAGTGCTGACTGGAGGAACGGACGGGGAGAGGCGGGGCAGAACGGACTGCAAGAACGGACGGGGGAGGGGGCGGGTACAGCTGGCTCTGCCACTAGATAGGCAGAGTAAGCTGTCACTCACGCAGCTGGGTGGATCTCAACAGAATTGTCAGGATCCGTCCCGGCTGCGTCGGTCTCAGTATATCGTGAGCTGTAGCTCGCGGTATACTGAGCTTTGGGTCACAGGAGGAGGTTAGTATATGTCCTCCCGTGACCCTTAAGAGAACTATGGGGGAAAAACACTTACCCCATAGTTCTCTTTTAACCCTATTTGGAAAAGTGCATACAGAAGATATTCCAGAAGGTACACCTGCTCCGAATGCAATGTGTGCCTCTGTGAGATGCAAAAATTCTAGTGTAGAATTGGGGGGAGCTTGTCTAAGTGTGGGCCTGGACTTTGTTTTATAATTGGATATAGCTTGCGGGGTCTGCAGAACTTGTAGAAGACAATGGTATGTACTAGTCGGAGAAGTAGGAAATGTACACAGTGCCTTCTACTTTTGCACCACATTAGGAATGATTGACTTTGCTCTGGTAGGTCTTCCTCGGTCCTCTGTTTTATAATCAGTTTACACATTTTAAAAATCCATGCAGATGTTAAACACATGCGTCATTCTATGTTGTCCAAACTGCTACGGGCATGCAAGGAAAGAGAAAAAGGGAAGAAAATGTGAAGATATGGAACAAATGTTCATAGAAAAGAAGATGGAATGTTTTGGAGAAAAAACAAATGGATTTACCTCTTCTTCATTTAGCTAGAAAAAGCATTGAAGAGAATTAGGAAGCAAAGCACCCGTTCTATACAAATCACATCACACCAGCATGAAAGCTCCAATACTAATCCCATCAAATTTCAGAGCTGGGGAATATAAGAAGCATTAGCTGCAATTGCTGGACTGAAGTCATGTGGTTCTGCCAGTATGCTCATTCCTTTAGGCAAAGCCCAAACAAGTCTTGGGGTGAAGGCAAAGGAGATTGTGACAAAGTGAGGCACCCTCATAGTCCCACAGCTCTCTGATAACAGCAGATATCTGCCATGAGGGCTTATCAGCGGGACCAGTGGGAGGGCTTTGTGCTCGGACTACGGTGTGTAGCATGTCTTGTGGTTTTATTGATAGATTGGGACAGAGAGGCAGTGATATTCAGCTCCCCATCATTATGTACACCTTGATGTCTGGGTGCGTGTGTGCATGTGATGTCTGGGTGCGTGTGTGCATGTGTGCATGTGATGTCTGGGTGCGTGTGTGCATGTGATGTCTGGGTGCATGTACAAACACAAAACCCAGACTACATGTTAAATACTGCACACTACTAACACAAAGTGCATGGTGCACACTGTTCCATGTGTATAATATGTGATCAGATTGTAAATTAGAGATTGTCCAATCAGATAGGACTAGAGATTGGATTGTAAATCAGGGTCCATTAACTACCTCCCGGCCAGCCGCTGTGTATACACGGCCTGCCGGGAGCTTCTTGGATGTAACTGGGCGTGTATACACGTCCTGTTACATCCGCGCGCGCGAGCGGGAAATCCCCGCTATTTGAAAAGAGGCAGCGATGCCCGTTAATATACAAGCGATCCGCCGGCTATAGAGCCGGCGGATCGCTTGTATGAAGCCCCGAGACGTGCGCCCCTCCCGCTGTCAAGCTGGTCCCGGGCTCCGGTGTGAGCCCGGGACCAGCATAGTGCCTCTGTCACAGGGGATCAGAGGGAGCTCGGTACACGAGCTCCCTCCGGTCCCCTCTCCGCTGTCAGAATGCGGAAGTGTTGTATATTACATCACTTCCGCATTCTTGTGTCACTCTCCAGCTTCAGATGCTGGAGAGAAGCTGATGAAGCAGATCTCTGCTTCATCAGCTTCTTCAGGGGGGTCCTAGGTGACATTAGGGGTCTTGGAGACCCCCTGATGTCTCCATAAAGAGGACCTGTCACCTCTTTTGCTATCACATAAGGGGGTTTCTCAGCCCCCTCTGTGATAGCAATAAAGTTAAGTGAAAAAAAAAAAATAGTACAAAAATTTAAAGTTTCCCCCCCAATTTTTTTAAAGTTACACAAAAAAGAATTAAAAAAAACAATTTTTTTTTAAAAGTCCCCACCCCTACATACACGCATGTAAACATGCGTCAGGTGCGCATACCTGCGAAAACGACGATTGCACCCATTACGCCGCACATGTTACATATCGCCGCGAACGTCGGAATGAGAGCAATAGTTCTAGGGCCATCAATCACTGATAACACTAAACTGATGAGCGGTAAAAGCTTTTAAAGCGTCGCCTATGGCCAATTTTGGGTATGCTAGTTTTTTGCGATTTTGCGAGTGCGCGCAATTTTTACGCTTGACATGTTTGGTGTCTATTTACCCGACGTGACCCCATCTTTTATATTTTACCAAAAAAGTGGGTAATATTAGTTGTTTTATAGCATAATGTAAAAAAATTTCAGTAATTTCTCCTGAATATAGTAAAAAATAAAACCCGCAGTGGTGATTAAATACCACCAAAAGAAAGCTCTATCTGTCCCCAAAAAATGGTATAAAATTCATTTCAGTACAGCGCTGCATGACGGAATAAACTTCAGTCAAAGTACCGCAGCGCTGAACACTGAAAAATGGCCTGGCCAGGAAGGGGGTCTAAACACCTGGTCTTGAAGTGGTTAAGATTGTCCAATCTTTAACTTACAATCTAATTGTCCGATCTGATTGGACCAATCTGACTGGACAATTGGTCCAATGTGATTGGGCGATCAGATTGGTCCAATCTGAGTGAACAATCTGATCAGATGGTCTGACTGGTCCAATCTGATCGGACGATCTGATTGGACAAATCAGCTCGGACCAATCAAATCGCCCAATGAGATTGAACCAATCAGATTGGGTCAATCAGAATGAACCAATCAGATTGCACCAATTAGATTGGACCAATCAGATTGTTCAATAAAACACTACAACACAT
The DNA here is from genome assembly GCF_000935625.1 of Nanorana parkeri. Taxonomy (NCBI): domain Eukaryota; kingdom Metazoa; phylum Chordata; class Amphibia; order Anura; family Dicroglossidae; genus Nanorana; species Nanorana parkeri. The sequence goes on from NW_017306415.1 coordinate 1,269,398, forward strand.
GTTTGGACGATCAGATTGCACAATCTGATTGGACAATAATTGATCAGTTGATGGGAACCCAACAATTTGTTTTCTGGATTGTACCTTGCAATTCGACTGTCTAATCTATACCTTACAATCTGATTGGATGATCAGATTGGACAATCGCTCACTCACAATCTGATTGTCCAATCTGTACCTTGCAATTTAGGTTCAGTCTGATGACAATCTCTTACTTACAATCAGATTGCTCATAGGCTTTTAGGCACCCTGTGCGAGAAAGCTTTGCAGTGCCCCTCAGTAACCACACCCCTCTGTAACCCCGCCCCTCAGTATAGGGTGTTGTTTTTTTTAATTATTTCTTTTTATTTGACTGTTTGGGGAGCTTTGGTAAAATATCTGGGGACTAAACAGATCACTTTTGAAAAAGAAATTGAGGTCATGGAGTCCCCAATCTATTTTTCAGCACTCAATGAATGGAAAGCACTCAGCACAGAGACTTCCCATTCATTCACAAACTGGAGATAGTAAATATTTATAGCCTCTGTACTGAGCTGCTTCTAGCCAATTCAGAAACTCATGAATGAACAGGAAGTGATGTTAAGCACTTCCTGTTCATTCATAAAGGAGGACACATAGCACTCATTTGCAATGAGACAGAAAGAAATAAGAGAGTCAGATACATTTACAAATACAATTTTAAAAAAACTCTACTCACTTGCTTCTCAGGATCTATCGCTCCAGTTGCTGCAACTTTCAGCTCCAATTCTTTCTCCCTAAAAAGGACAAATTTGTGTTTAAAAATTCGATGTAAATGACCCGAGCTCACAATGGCAGCTAATAACCTAAAATGGCAGCTGAATCTGATTATACAATCCAATCAGCCTCCAGCAGTGAGACTGGCCAGTGAATCTATAGGCAGTTACAGTATTTTACCTGGCCAATCAATACTCACTCCAACAGCAACCAGCTGGGTAAGGTTGGGAGCTCTGAATGTACAATGGATCCAGCCACACCACGAGACTGTGTCATCTTAGGTCATGGAAAACCAGCCTCAAATGGGCTTTTGTAATAATCCTAATTTCTAGTATACTAGTACAAAGAACCATCACCACTTCACCCAACACCGAGCCTCCAACACCCAGACACCATAAGGCTAAAAACTGCCAATACACTGAGACTCTCCACCTAGAAGCCGCCCGCTCTAATGCATTTCATCCATTTAGGGCTTAATCCTAGAGACACAGGTGAAACGCGTTACAGCAGGCAGCTTCTAGGTGGGGAGTCTCTGTGTACTGGCAGTTTTTAGCCCTGTCAATTAAAAATGTGTTGTTACTGTTGGACTGCAGTGAGCGGCTTCTTCCTTTGAATCTTAATTTCTACTCTTGACTTGAAGTGGAATGCAACACTGGCAAAGTCTTGCCACGCATTCAATCGCACTGCGGGTGGGGAGAGGGGGGCGTGGAAGCGCTGCCATTGAATTTAATGCACCGCCACGCCCCCTCCCGCCCCAAAACGCGGGAAGAAGTTTCTTGTGTTCCAGCAGCTACCGCTCTGGAACGCACCTGCTTTCGGTGGGAACAAGGCCTTCATCATTTCTAACTTGTAAATCATTTCTGTTTGTTCTAGTTGAGCATAAAATCTGAAAACAAACACTTACAGTCTTTTATTTCTCTGTTGTTCCACCATTTGTTCCATAAGTTCCTGTCTATATCGTTCCTTTCGTCTCTTCTGAGCCTCATCTTTATCGGACCCACCTAGGGTAAAAAAAAGGGAACAACTAGTAAGCTTTTAAGAAGCAAATAACACTAACCTATTCTGAACTGGAAACCCTAAAGTTATTAGTTCAAGGCTAGATAAAGCCCAGGAGCCTGGTAGCCATCAACCTTGTAATGGTCAGCTGACAATTAGATTTACTTCAGCATTCTCTGCACTTTCCAATGGAAGTGTATGTGCCCTAAGTCCTAATTATTGCATCCAACATATGGTGATGTGTGAGAGTGTTTACAAAGAAGATCTTTTAAGGAAAATCTTCCCTTTCCCTTAGGATATAAACATCAAATTGGCACCTTCCTAATCTGTTCCATATGCCCTTCTTCTCTCCCCACACTCACAGCCTAAGCATACTAAAGAGTGTTTTTACTGGTATGGAAATTATGACTTTTTGTGAAATGTCAACAAATAAGCCTTCATCTCCATCTGTAACCGCTTCCCATGGCCACTCAAGTATAGAGAAAGCAGTAACATCTAATGGCACAGGTAGAGATGAAGTGTCTTAGACATGCAGGCTGTGGCTTTCAGCCTGGCTTCATTTTTACTAGGGATGCCCCGATAACAGTATTGGTGCCGATACTAAGCATTTGGGTGAGTACTTGTACTCACCCAAATGCTCCCGATGCCTAGCCCAATACCAGACCTTCATTCAACCATTACACACTGCCCGGCTTCCTGATTGGCCGGGAAGCCAGCTCTATGGCCAATCAGGAAGCCGGTCGGCATGTAATGACTCGCCACCTGGCTTCCTAATTAGCCGGGAAGCCGTGCAGCGTGTAATGACCCGCCCCTGGCTTCCTGATTGGCCAGAAAGTTGGCTCCATGCTTCGTCACCTGGTGACAAGGGAACATGGAGATGGCTTCCCAGCTAATCGGGAAGCCGATTTGCAAGTCATTGCACACCGCACGGCTTGAAGCTGGGTGGCAAGTCATTACACTCCGCCTGGCTTCCTTAATGGGACTTCCGGTATCGGTATGCTGTATCGGCGAATACCGAAAAAAAATATCAACACCGAAATACCAGTATCGTTGCATCCCTAATTTTTACTATGCTGTGCAAGAGGAGACCAGCAGCACCAAAGGGGGGTTATTATTGAGTTACTGAGGACAGAGTGGAGCAGAGTTTCTATTGACTGATTATGTACCAGTGAGGTGTGTGATCAGAATATTAGGTCAGCTGACTGACCGGGTCGGACGAAACAGGGAAGGTGACAGGAAAATAATGTGACAAATGGATATAAAGGGCGAAAAACCAATGAACAGCTGAGGAAACAAAAGGATGATATCCTCTGGTCCCACGATCTAAAATGTAAGTGCTCATCCTTTTGTTTCCTCAGCTGTTCATTGGTTTTTCGCCCTTTATATCCATTTGTCACATTATTTTCCCTGTCACCTTCCCTGTTTCGTCCGACCCAGTCAGTCAGCTGACCTAGTGTTGCGCCCTTTTGGTTTTCTGTTTCTGGTTTGCATATCCACAGGCACTCCTCCTGGGTTTCAGGGCTGCATACTAGTTAGGGTCACATTATCTACCCTCTCCATATCATAACAAGAGCGCTGTTTGTACGATTTGTGTTTTTGAAAAGAATATTGTGACCATACAAATAATTACACAAAAACACACAAATTAGCAAACTTCTAGCCCTACAGCTTCCATATAGGGCATTGTATACATGTCTCTGTACACTGGCGGAACTACCAGGGTCGCAGCGGTCGCAATTGCGACCGGGCCCTGGCGTTCCGCCAATTGGGGGGGGGCCCAGCGAGGAAGAAGAGGCCCCCCCCGGAGAGTGCCGCTCATTCCCTGCCGAGATTCCGCCGGCATGTATTGCCGTCCCGTCTGCACGCACTCAGACGGGCACAGTTCCTTGCGGCCGCGGCTGCAAGGAACTGTGCCCGTCTGAGCTGCTTCTCTCCTCTCTGCCTCTTAGCTCCAGGGTCTCAGAGAGAGCAGAGTGATCTCTCTGTGACTCCGGAGCGATGAGTCATCTGCAGCGTCCTGTCATTGGTAGGCGGGGCTTGCCTCGTGTTGGAGTCCCGGCAGCGCTGTTTGTGGAGGTAAGATGGCACTGTGTAGTCTTCCCCCCCCCCCCTTTCCTCTCTGCCCCCCCCTCTCCTCTGTCTCTCTGCTTGTATTGTCATCTAAAACAAACTATTGCTCAGTCTTATACAATCACTAGAAATTCATGTGATTGTATAAGACTGAGCAATTACAGTGACCCTCTGCACCCCCCGACACCCCTCTGCGCCCCTCCTGACACCCTCTGCGCCCCTCCTGACACCCTCTGCGCCCCTCATGACACCCTCTGCGCCCCTCATGACACCCACCGCACCCCTCCTAAGACCTTCCGCACCCCTCCTGGTACATTCCGCACCCCTCATGACACCCCCTGTACCCCTCCTGAGGCCCTCCGCACCCCTCCTGGGACATTACGCACCCCTCATGACACCCTCTGTACCCCTCCTGAGGCCCTCCGCACCCCTCCCGGGGCATTCCGCACCCCTCCTGAGGCCCTCCGCACCCCTCCCGGGGCATTCCGCACCCCTCCCGACACCCTCTGCGCCCTTCCTGACACCCTCTGCGCCCCTCATGACACCCCTCCTAAGACCTTCCGCACCCCTCATGACACCCTCTGTACCCCTCCTGACAACCTCCACACCCCTCCTGAAACTACCTCTGTGGATGATTACAGTAAGTTGAAAATAAAAACAGAAATGGTTTAATGTTTTATATATTGGGGGGAAAAAAGGTATCAATGGTTTTCTTGCACCGGGGCCCTGAGGGTTCTAGTTACGCCTCTGTCTCTGTAACAACAGTACATAAACCATATACATCGTAAAAATGAGAAAGGGTGAAGGGAAGCCATACCAAACACAAGACCAGTGGAAAAGTTCTCTTCCTTAGTCTTTGCAGACTTAGACCGCTCTGTGGGTTGTACTGGTTTCTCCACTTTAGGCCTAGGAAGAGTATTAACACTAGTATCATAACACTGGCACAACAGTATCAGTGCAGCATGACACAATACGCAGCATGACACAATACGCAACAGACATACTGTAAATGTTCATAAACAATTTTATCATTTCCAGAAAATATCGTGTAAAGTGAATATACCTTTTAAAACAAAATGACATTTTCCCACCTTTTACAGGATTAGATGGAAGCCATGTTAATTAATTGCCGTATAAGGCGACTGGGCATATAAGACGACCCCCTAATTTTTCTGTTAAAATATAGGTTTTGGGCTATCGTCGTATAAGACGAACATAGCCCAAAATAATGTTTAAATACACCCACTAACCTCCATTTCGGTATTCCCGAGTGTGGCTCGGGGTTCATTTTCATTACCATAAGCGGTAACCCAGAGCCACACTCAGGATTACAGTCTCTTACCTTGTCCCCGATCCCCGCTGTGTCCACCGTCTTACGGGTCCCGTCCCTTGCGAGCGGCTGCGTCGCAGGGGGCGGAACCGGCGGCAATTTTAAAAGTAAAAAAAAAAAAAATGAAGAAATAAAATAATCATTTCCTCACGGAGGCTAATCTGTCAGCCCCCTGGATGTGCGGTAATACTGTATGTACGATAGCTTTGGCTACATACAGTATACCGCGCTGAGCCAATCACGGCAGGCTTTGTATTCATTAATAGAATACATCGCTCGCCGTGATTGGCTCAGCGCGGTATACTGTATGCAGCCGAAGCTACCATACATACAGTATTACCGCACATCCAGCGCACATTGTATTGTGTACCCGGCGTATAAGACGACACCCGATTTTCGGGGGATGTTTTCAAGACTAAAAACTTGTCTTATATCCCGCCAAATACGGTAATGTCAGCATATTCACTGACATCTTAATTATAAACTAATGAGGCTGATGATGTTTCATTCCTATACTGGTGAGCACACATGATTTTGCTAAAGAGGAATCTGACATACATAAGCAATTATTAAGGAAAAGCAGATATGATATCATAAACAAAGTGCCAGCATGGATATTCCATTTGGTCACAAACACAGATGGTCCAATAAGATAAGACCTACCTACTCTCAGGTAAGAACGGGGTTCCAGAATGCTATTTGCATCAAAGGGCAAACAAAAGCAAATCACAGCATGGTGACACAATCTGCCAGAGATCATGTGGCCACCTACGATTGTATATATGTAATACACTATATACATCACATTACTCATAAAATCAATGTGGAAAGTTAGTTTTAAATGGTATGTGTCCAACAATGATGACACAAAGAAACATTATTAACATTAATCTTTATTAGATTGCGAGTAAATATTTTATTTGATTGAATTTGATAAATACATGATCCACAATAGAGAAAAAGAGATAGCGCAGTGTCTTTTGTCCACAATAAGCTGAGACCAGAGTTACCTGCCCTTTGTGAGTGTAGTCTTTGGTCTTCGATTTGACTGTTCCCTAAAATCATCTTCATAATCCACTGGAGGTTCTCGAACTCTCCTGTCTCTGAAAGGCCTGCGGGGTATAGAATAAACTTTTTAGCCTCCTTCCTTGATGCAGCAGAAGGAGGAGTCACACAAAGCAGTTAGATGTATGGGAAAATGTGAATGTGTTGCCATACCAATGAATGTAAAATGTTCAAAGTCTAATATTAAAAAATACTGGCCATTTAGATACAAACAGTGCTTCGTGGTGTTTTCATACAAGCAAGACAGAAGTAATGCTGACAATAGTTTTAATTTTTGCTCAATAGAAACTATCAACAAATGGCAGTAAACTACCCGGCTTCCTCTTAACACTAACTAATCCTGAAAACTTAAAGCAGAACTAAACCCACTGATTTACGTATGTACCAAAACAGTTACATTCAAGGAATGCCACTAGTGATAAGTGTCAAAGTTGCCAATGTGCTTCTGTCACCTCTCAACTAAACTTTCAAGCCTCACAAGCCCCTGATGTGATAGCACTTTAATGGTGAAAGGTTCTCTTTAAAGGAGGCAATAGGGGTCTATTAGACCCCTAATGTAACCTTTGCAGACCACTGAAGCTGATCAAGCACAGATCGTCCAGGCAGTGAAGAGAAATTCCCTTCTGATGTACTGGACCTGGACTGAGAGATGGAAAAGGGCTCTTTACAAGATAAAGCCACCATATCAAACACGTGTCTTGCAAAGTTAATAGCCAAAAGTAATGGAACATTGTGACCTGGTGTCTATTCACTGAAATACTGTGCGACTCCCTGTGCTTGTAAGGGGCAGCAGTAGCACAGGAGCTGATCAGCCCCTAGGCTTGGTGCTGGACTACAGCTGTTGCTAACAGCCGGTTCAAACAACAAAGCCCACCAGAGCTGCTGTCACTCAACATAAAGACCGCTGTGCTCTAAACATGATTAGAGGTCTGTAACACAGCAGGCCACACATTGGTTGCTAGCGGGCTGCTTGTTGGGCACCCAGCCCTAAAGTAACCCCTACATAGCTGCTGTGCAAATTCTCGGTAAATGAGTACGAGGATCAGATCTAAGTTTCAGGACAGTCAGAAAAAGAAGCAACTTTATCTAATTCCAACAGCAAAACAAGAATGCTCTAATAATCCTTTGTCATGCACTAAAAATGTATTTATTAAACAAAGAATGTACATAACTTTTTGCATACCGCTTTGTTTGTGCTCTTTTATGTCTCTGTCATGTGTACGGGTCTTTTTCAGTTTATTTTATTAGTTTACTTATTCATTCTGATTTTCAAGACAGAAATCGTTCCACCTTCTTAGAAATGTTTTACCTACCTGTGATCACTTCTTTCTATCTGAAAGTATGATGCTTCATCTGGCATGTATTCAAGTTTCTCTAAAACATCTGCACGCCGAGGCAGAACTCTGCAAATCAATCACAATCCATTTTATTGGCTGTTTTTTCATAAATCAGATATACCTTTTACACTTTTTTAAATACTTAAAGGGTTATTAAACCCTTGCATGTTTTTGAATATATCTACTGCTAGCAAGCAGTAGATATATGCAAAACGATTAACCCCAAAAAAACTTTTTCAAAAGGGTTAATACTTACCTGTGTCTCCGCCGTGCGCTCCCATCCGAACATCTGAAAATTTCTCGAGCGGCGACAAAGGATCTTGGGGCGGGCGCATGCGCAGTTCAGATGTTCGGCCGGGAGACAAGGAGAGACACAAGGTAAGTCTATGGATAAGTGTGCACCCGCACAGACACCGTGGACATCAGAGAAGAGGAGGGCAGAGGAGTCAGTGCTGGATCAGAGACCCGCACCCAGCGCTGAAGGGACAGCTGAAAAGGACAGGAAAAAAGAAGATCAAATTAAGAGACATCATTTAATCCTACAGTAGGATTGGTAGTCAGCGCTGCATCGGAGACCCACACCAACCCTGGAGGGACAGCTAAAAACTACAGGAAAGAAGAAGATGATCGGATTAAGTGACATAATTTAAGGTAAGTCCTTACATTAGCACTGTGTGTGTTTTGGGGGGATTTTGCCTTAATGCCACTTTAAACAAAATGAGCACTTAGCCCTTGCAACTGAAGAATATATTAAACTTTGATGGAGTTCATTCTTGCAGTTAGGGGACAAAATAAATTAATGTTTTCTTAAGAGTCATTACAAAAGAATGGACACAAAGAAATAAAAGAAATAAAACGGGGTATCAAACAGTCACCTATTTATAGGAGAACTATGGGGTGAGTGAGTCACACCGACGTGCGATATGGAAACTGTCACACGTTGGCTCTATTGATCAGGAAGTGAGAGAATACATACCACCGCTCGCTCACTTCCCAATCATCCCCCTGCAGATAGCGGTGACAGTCACCGCTAGCCGCCGGGATTCCCCTAGACCAGAGGCTTTTGCCCGCTATAAGCCGAGAGCATCACAGCCAGGGCGGATCCCAACAATACTGTTGAGATCCGTCCTGGCAGCAAAGCCACTGAGATTTGAGTCATGGGAGGATGTTAGTATATGTCCTCGAATGACCCTAATGAAAACTATGGGATAAAAAGGTTACCCCATAGTTCTCTTTTAAAATAAAAAAAACAGAAGAAAAATGCATAGTAAAAGGAGTAAATTAATGAAGGAATGCAAGAAAAAGGAGAAGTGCATTTCAGGTAATTAAGATGAAAGCAGTGATGAGTACCTCATTAAAGCGTACATTTTACCCCAAATTGAACAAATCTTCTTTGTCATTCTAATCTCCATTTCTGAAAATATATGTCCCTAGAGGCTACAGGCAGGTCTCAAACATGAAATAACTAAACCTCACAGGCTTTCACCAATCATACTGACTTTTGATTGTACATGCAGAGAGGTGGATCTCTCTGCATGTATAATCTCACAAGATTTCGATTGTACACACAGAAAAATGCACATATATAATTTGTATGCATCTCTGTGCATCTACAATTAAATTAGCATTAGTTTGGCGATAGAGATTTTGCTATTACATTCCTGATATCTGCTTGCAGCCTCTAGTGCCTTGATCTTCCCAACAGGCTGTGGGAAGGCACTGACTACTTCATCAGTGGCTAAACAAAAGGCCTGGCAAGCCGAAATATGATCAAAGGTAGTGCTGTATTAAATAAATGATGCCGTTTTGCTTTTACATAGCTTCTGTGAAGGGGGAATTAGGATGACAATCAAAGATGATTCGTTCAATATGTGGAAGGTCCGATTTAAAATGCTACTATCTGAGTCGCCTTTAAGAGGATTCAACCCTTTATGTGTCCTGGCGACCACTATCACAGGGGCACAAAGTGATGGGAAATCCAACAGAAAAGTAATAGATGGGAATTCTTTAAATTGAGACACCTGTTTAAGTGACAACTAAGAAAGTATTTCCCTAACTTGAAGAGATTTCACAGATGACAAAATAACCTAGCAGCATGGATTTTAGCCTCTCCCTACTCTATCAAAAATATTTTGGCTTTAGGTATACTTGAAGACATCTTGCAACTTAAAACAAATTTGAATAATTACTGGGACTTTAGGCTGTGGCTAAACAGGAGCTGGGGAGCAACAGGAGGGAACAAGAAGCTCGGACACTACCTGTAGGTGTCAAAGCTTTTCCCATGCTGCTGTGGGTACCTGCATTTACACTTATTATTGTTATATAGGATTTATATAGCGCCAACAGTTTGAGCAGTGCTTTACAATATAAGAAAGACATTACAATACAAGACAAGATGATAAGGAGGGCCCTGCCCCTGAGGGCTTACAATCTAAAAGGGAGGGGCAAGTGATACATGAGGAGGTGGCTGTGTGGGGATGAATTGTTTGAGAAAGGGATAGTTCAGTGGTTAGGTTGTGGTGGGATAAGGCTTCCCTGAAGAGATGAGTCTTAAGGGATTGCCTAAAGGCAGTCAGTGTGGGAGATAGACGGACAGGTTGGGGTAGAGAGTTTCATAGGATGGGAGAGACGCTAGTGAAATCGTGGAGGCGAGCATGGGAAGAGTTGACAAGGGAGCTGGAAAGCAGGAGGTCTTTGGAAGAGCGGAGGGGACGGTTAGGGAGATACTTTGAGACAAGGTTTGAGATATAGCTGAGGGCAGAGATGTGGATGGCCTTGTAAGTGGTTGTTATTTTGAATTTGATCCTTTGGGCTATTGGAAGCCAGTGTAGGGATTGACAGAGGGGGGGTTGCAGACACTGAGCGGTTGGTTAGGTGAATGAGTCTAGCAGCTGCATTCATGATAGACTGAAGGGGGGATAGCCTGTTTAGAGGTAGGCCAATGAGGAGGGAGCAATAGTCAAGACGAGAGATAACAAGGGAGTGGATGAGTAATTTTGCGGTTTCTTTGGTGAGGAAGGGGCGTATTTTGGAGATGTTACGAAGGTGAAGGCGGCAGGATTTGGATAGTGATTGGATGTGGGGAAGAAAGGTGAGGTCCGAGTCAAGGATGACACCTAGGACCTTGGCATG
>NW_017306415.1:1280229-1303023 GCF_000935625.1 Nanorana parkeri
TACATTAGCACTGTGTGTGTTTTGGGGGGGGGGGGGGGGGACGTTTGCCCTTAATGTCACTTTAATCACTTTTTTGCAAGGTTATTTATTTTGCTGAAGAATATATTAAACTTTGATGGAGTTCATTCTTGCAGTTAGGGGACAAAATAAATTAATGTTTTCTTAAGAGTCATTACAAAAGAATGGACACAAAGAAATAAAAGAAATAAAACGGGGTATCAAACAGTCACCTATTTATAGGAGAACTATGGGGTGAGTGAGTCACACCGACGTGCGATATGGAAACTGTCACACGTTGGCTCTATTGATCAGGAAGTGAGAGAATACATACCACCGCTCGCTCACTTCCCAATCATCCCCCTGCAGATAGCGGTGACAGTCACCGCTAGCCGCCGGGATTCCCCTAGACCAGAGGCTTTTGCCCGCTATAAGCCGAGAGCATCACAGCCAGGGCGGATCCCAACAATACTGTTGAGATCCGTCCTGGCAGCAAAGCCACTGAGATTTGAGTCATGGGAGGATGTTAGTATATGTCCTCGAATGACCCTAATGAAAACTATGGGATAAAAAGGTTACCCCATAGTTCTCTTTTAAAATAAAAAAAACAGAAGAAAAATGCATAGTAAAAGGAGTAAATTAATGAAGGAATGCAAGAAAAAGGAGAAGTGCATTTCAGGTAATTAAGATGAAAGCAGTGATGAGTACCTCATTAAAGCGTACATTTTACCCCAAATTGAACAAATCTTCTTTGTCATTCTAATCTCCATTTCTGAAAATATATGTCCCTAGAGGCTACAGGCAGGTCTCAAACATGAAATAACTAAACCTCACAGGCTTTCACCAATCATACTGACTTTTGATTGTACATGCAGAGAGGTGGATCTCTCTGCATGTATAATCTCACAAGATTTCGATTGTACACACAGAAAAATGCACATATATAATTTGTATGCATCTCTGTGCATCTACAATTAAATTAGCATTAGTTTGGCGATAGAGATTTTGCTATTACATTCCTGATATCTGCTTGCAGCCTCTAGTGCCTTGATCTTCCCAACAGGCTGTGGGAAGGCACTGACTACTTCATCAGTGGCTAAACAAAAGGCCTGGCAAGCCGAAATATGATCAAAGGTAGTGCTGTATTAAATAAATGATGCCGTTTTGCTTTTACATAGCTTCTGTGAAGGGGGAATTAGGATGACAATCAAAGATGATTCGTTCAATATGTGGAAGGTCCGATTTAAAATGCTACTATCTGAGTCGCCTTTAAGAGGATTCAACCCTTTATGTGTCCTGGCGACCACTATCACAGGGGCACAAAGTGATGGGAAATCCAACAGAAAAGTAATAGATGGGAATTCTTTAAATTGAGACACCTGTTTAAGTGACAACTAAGAAAGTATTTCCCTAACTTGAAGAGATTTCACAGATGACAAAATAACCTAGCAGCATGGATTTTAGCCTCTCCCTACTCTATCAAAAATATTTTGGCTTTAGGTATACTTGAAGACATCTTGCAACTTAAAACAAATTTGAATAATTACTGGGACTTTAGGCTGTGGCTAAACAGGAGCTGGGGAGCAACAGGAGGGAACAAGAAGCTCGGACACTACCTGTAGGTGTCAAAGCTTTTCCCATGCTGCTGTGGGTACCTGCATTTACACTTATTATTGTTATATAGGATTTATATAGCGCCAACAGTTTGAGCAGTGCTTTACAATATAAGAAAGACATTACAATACAAGACAAGATGATAAGGAGGGCCCTGCCCCTGAGGGCTTACAATCTAAAAGGGAGGGGCAAGTGATACATGAGGAGGTGGCTGTGTGGGGATGAATTGTTTGAGAAAGGGATAGTTCAGTGGTTAGGTTGTGGTGGGATAAGGCTTCCCTGAAGAGATGAGTCTTAAGGGATTGCCTAAAGGCAGTCAGTGTGGGAGATAGACGGACAGGTTGGGGTAGAGAGTTTCATAGGATGGGAGAGACGCTAGTGAAATCGTGGAGGCGAGCATGGGAAGAGTTGACAAGGGAGCTGGAAAGCAGGAGGTCTTTGGAAGAGCGGAGGGGACGGTTAGGGAGATACTTTGAGACAAGGTTTGAGATATAGCTGAGGGCAGAGATGTGGATGGCCTTGTAAGTGGTTGTTATTTTGAATTTGATCCTTTGGGCTATTGGAAGCCAGTGTAGGGATTGACAGAGGGGGGGTTGCAGACACTGAGCGGTTGGTTAGGTGAATGAGTCTAGCAGCTGCATTCATGATAGACTGAAGGGGGGATAGCCTGTTTAGAGGTAGGCCAATGAGGAGGGAGCAATAGTCAAGACGAGAGATAACAAGGGAGTGGATGAGTAATTTTGCGGTTTCTTTGGTGAGGAAGGGGCGTATTTTGGAGATGTTACGAAGGTGAAGGCGGCAGGATTTGGATAGTGATTGGATGTGGGGAAGAAAGGTGAGGTCCGAGTCAAGGATGACACCTAGGACCTTGGCATGGGGGGAGCTTGCATGGGGGGCACTTGCTAGCAGCTTTGTTTGTTTTGTTTTTTTTATAAGTGTTGTTACAAAAAAAGAAAACATTTCTAGCATACCTTTCAGGAGGTGGGTTGTATCTTATTGGTCTTCTGTCATGCACATCTCCATCATATCTCCCTCTATAACTCAGAGGTTCATTGCTATCAGTAGCAAAATTTAATCTCAAACGTCTTCCTTCTGCTTCATAATCTTCATCAACATATCGGGGTCGATCTGTTCTGTCAGAATGCATTTCTGACCTCCAAGGGTTTTTACGTGAAACGGTGGTATCTTCCTCTTCTCTCCGAACAAACTTGTCCTCGGTTTCAGTTTCAACGTCCTGTCGTCTGGGTCTCCGAGTCTCAGCTCGTCTTTTATTGAGTAGCTGTTCATAGGCCTCCATGGAGGTGTAAGCATCCTTCTTGGGAAGATCCTGATCTCTATGCGATACTGGAGCTTCTTTGTATTGCTCTGCCTTCAGCCTGCTTTGTGTTTTATTCTGTAATTCACAACAGAAAAGAATAATTTATATTATACATATTAGTTAGTTCAAAGATGCTTATAAGCAAATGATTGTTGCTCAGTCTGGCGGGTTACTGTCAATTTTGGATATTACTGTTTACAGCAGGGGTCCCCAAACAAATTAGCTCATCCTCCCCCTTCATGAATGTCTACAGCAGGGGTCCTAAAACTCCTTAGCTCAATAACCCCTTAATGAAGGTTACAGAGGGGGCCCTCAAACTCCTCATCTCATGGACCCCCTCATGAAGGTCTACAGCAGGGGTGTAAAGCCAGCCAAAAAGAAGAACACTGATTGGTTATTGTGAGTAACTATACATTGAAACCTACCACACAAGCAAATAATCCAGGAAAATAACATGAAATTATATGATTATACATTTAGAAAGAATAAAATGATGTCAGTATAATCAATTATTTGTAGAGCTCCAATAAAGTAGATTATATCTGTGCATCTGTAGATCTAATGACCATGATTACCTGATTATATTTTTCTGCTGCAGCAAGCCTGTATGTCTCCTGCTCGTCCGCCTTCATCGTAAGGAACTGATTGTATTCACGGTTTCTCTCGTGGCGCAGTCTTTCCTAAGCACATGGATAGTATGAGTGTGATCATACAAATCTGACTACATTACAAACAAAGCATACATTTAGAATGAAAATGACTACCTCTACTCAATGTGCCTTACAGTTACAGTTAAAACTAGTGCATCACTTCTAAGGACTGGCAAGCTGAAATATATTCATTTTTCATCTTAGGTTTAGATATCCTTTAACCCGAATTCACACTGTTCCCTGTGATGATGCAGTGCATAGGTGTGAATGGACCCACATAGATTCCCTTTGCTGCAGATATAGAGCTATGAGGTTGTAAGCACAGAAGTGCCTAGGCACAATCACACACCAGGGAGTGCTCTATTTTCCTGGAGGAATTCAAGACAAAGGGTATATTTTTTAAAGGTACTGCTTAAACAAAATTAACATTTCTAGATGTTCTCTCTAACAGCAAATCTTCATTTTTTTTTAAGCTCAAGTCCACATTATTGCAGTGATTAAAACACTGAAAGCAGTTGAAGCAGTTTGGCTGGTTAGCTAAGTTGGTAGCAGTACAGTTTTACTAAAAGTAAGAGGAGATAGTAATGAAGACCACCACCATCAACACCTCTGTTGATCTTACTAATAGTAAGGGTTTTATCTGCATGTTACAACTGTCCAAGGTCCTGTAGCACACCTTACCAGAATTCCCATAGGTAAAAGTGGGGGCTCGAAATGACTGCGGATGGCGCCGCATTAACTCAGGATTAAAGTTAACTTTAAGCTCACTTTAAACCTGATGAAGGGGACCCTGCGCAGCCCCGAAAGCGCTTGACCCTACTTTGAGTGACCTCTTAAAAAATGGAGACTCACTTGTCATTCTGGAGTGCTGGTGACATATCCTCACAACCTTATCTGCATGTTAGACACACATTTTAACAAGACATACTTTTTCATTTTGTAATATAAAAATAAGACAGGAGTTTGTGTTACTATATTCCTAAAGGTTATCAGAAATTGTATTACAACTGCAAATTGTGCTAATGGCAATCAGTTACCAACATTACTCAAGGACAAGAAGTTCATAGTTTGCCTGAGACAAGACATACTGTTATGAGACCCTCGGAGTTGCTGGAGTACCTCTAGGGATCCAATGCTTGACATAAGGAAGCATAACCGCATCACACGCCTACCTTGCCTGACAGTCTCTCACCAATAGGAAGAGACAGGCCTTGAGTAGCTGGGTTCACTTCTCCTGTGCTTGCCAAGTGTTTCTAAACAAGAAGAAAATATAATGCAGATTATTGTCAGTACAGGAAAAGACGAGTTTGTTCTTACCGTAACATCCTTTTCTCTGAGTCCATTGAGGGACACATCTCTGAATAATTCTGATATGTAGGGTTAGGCTGTGCTCTAGGAGAAATGGACACTAGGCAAACAAAAGAAACTGAAAACCTGCCACTTTAAAGGGCATATCCCCTCACACCTGCCAGTTATAGTAAGCAGTATGAAAGGAAATGAGGGGAGCTGTGTCCCTCAATAGACTCAGACAAAAGAAGTTTACAATCCATTAAGGGATCCATTGATCTCTGAAGAATTCTGATATGTAGGGACGTTCAAGCAGTCCAAAACAGAGGGGCCGGCACCATAACAATTTGAAGAACCAGTTCAACAGCAAACAGAAACTGTAAAAATACCTTTACACAGATTCTTGAAGAACCTATCTGCCAAAACTAGCATCAGAAGACGAAGAAACATCAACTTTATAAAACTTTGCACAGTGTAAACAGAAGACCAAGTTGCAGCCTTGCAAATTTGAGAAACAGAAGCTTGATTTTGAAATGCCCAGGAAGTACCAACTGCCCTATTAGAATAAGCAGAAACTTATCCACTCAAAAATAGTGCATCTGAAAGCTGAACAGCCTTTTCTATGACCTTATGGAAGAACAAACAAAGTCTGACCATCGAAAAGAAGCTGTGGCTGACCCAGACAACATCCAAACAATGAAGAGAAATTTCCTTAGTATAACCAGAAGCTGGACAAAGTGAAGGTGACACAATGTCTTCATTTCAATGAAATGTTGAAACAACCTTGGTTCAAACAGAAACCTTCGATCTTAAAGCTACCTTGTCCTTATGAAGAATCAAATTGGGTTCTCTACACGACAAGGAAGAGAACTCGTAAACCCTTCTAGCTGAGGTAAGGGCCACAAAAATGGCAACCTGTTTGGTTAACAAAGACAAAGAAATGTCTCGTATAGGTTCAAAAGGAGGTTTTTGTAGAACAGAACACAAGCCACGTTCCAATCCTACGGTGGAAGAGGAGACCTAACAGGAGAAACCGATAATACGAAATCACCTGCACCCCATACAGCGTACAGACCTTGTTGAAAGGTTGGTGCTTGAAGAATACTAACAGGAGAAACAAAACATGTAACTCCCTAAATAAAAGTGTCAATCAAGGAATTAGTAGCCAGATGACATTGAAAAAGGACAGACAAAAATAGGATTTTTGTACTCACCGTAAAATCCTTTTCTCTCCATTCATTGAAGGACACAGGGCAACAGATCGTAGATCCTGAATGGTAGGGACGTCACCAAGCACTAACATACTGAGGGATGGGCAACAACAACAAAAACACCCAAAGGACCCCTCAAAGCGCCGCCTGCAACACTTTGCGCCTCAAACCAGCATCCGCCGATGCTAACATGTCCACCTTAAAAAAACGTAAACTTTGTTAAGTAAAACTTAACAAAGGTGTGAACAGAAGACCGAGTAGCGGCCTTACAAACTGAGAAACAGAGGCCCCATGGCGAAAGGCCCAGGAAGCCCCAACAGCCCTAGTAGAAGGGGCAGTGACAGGGAAAGGAGGCTCACGCCCCTTAAGGGCGTACGCCTGAATAACCACATAGGCAAAAAACTGGAGACTTGTCAGCAAGTGAGGGGTTGGGCCACCAGCAGGGGCCACCCCTAGGCTGTCTTGTCTTTTTGTTATGTGCCTAGCATCCTACTCCTGCAGGTGGCAACATACCCTACTATTCAGGATCTGTTGCCCTGTGTCCTTCAATGAACGGGAGAGAAAAAGTGACAGGCTTTTTATTTTTTGATTGCCTAGTGTCTATTTCTCCTAGTGGCAGCAACATAACCCTACGTATCATGAATCTCCGGAGCAAATAAAAATCTGCAATAATGGTTGGGAAAATCCTTGTGTCGTATATGGGCAGGAAGGGTTTGCTGGGTAATTTTTTATATCAATAAAGTGGAATTTCACTTTGAAGTGGAACTCCAGACTGGCTCAAAAAATTAAATGTGTCCCATTGCACACAGCACCTCTACTGTCCAGCATCAGGAGGTAGGTGTGCCCTTAATGGCATTATATACAATGCAGGACCAGTGGCGACTGCTGGTCCTGCATTGCACATGATGGATTTGACAAGTGGGACGGTAAAATGACTGGTCAGAGACCAACAGGAAGAGAGGCTTCAGGGAACCAGTTGTTACAATGAGAATCAGCAGTGAGGAAGACTACAGGACTGTGGATTAAGGTGAGTAATCCTCTATATTAAATCCCGCACTAAACAAATCAAGCATTATATTCTGCATATGCGGGCAGGACAGACATTTAATTTTTTTGTGTTGCTCTGTAGTTACCCTGCAAAGAAGACATTGGAATATTCACCTATCCTGCACTGCCTGATGCGGCTATTTTGAAAAGAAACCACTACCTAAAGACTTTTCAGAAACAGACACTTCCACAAGGGTTGCCTTCCAGGTCCCCCGCTGTGGTTGGATCAGCTGACCCCTACATCACCACTGTGTCCTGCAGTGATGCAGAGGTCAGTGCATTGAACCACATAGCACAGCCGAGGGACCTGGAAATGGAAATTCCTAGCTGTGTACCTTTCTGAGTATTTTTTAGGTGACCTTTCTTTTTAACACAACAATGATTGGCAGCGTGGGTGACAGACAGATGATTAATCCATCTCTTCTTTGTAGGTTCACCTGTTTAAGAAACCGTCACGTTAGCAACACGTTGGCTTTAAAAGATGATTGCTGAATTGAATTGCCCTGTCTAGTGTAATTGTATAATTAACCCACCAAATAATGTTTATTATCTTCTTTATGAAATATGTTCCTAATGATTACATAATCAGTGACCATTATTAGTCATTTCTGTACCATTTACAAGGATGATAGCATTTCAGGGGGACTAGCCGGCCTACAAATGTATCCTTTCGGCTAAGCATTTTCATGATGCTCGTCTTCCAAAAGGTCTCAATGGAACCTAGCTTTGACTGAATGGCTCCTCCATCCTAGAAGATTATGTCCATGTCTGTGCAATACCAATAAAATACAATGATATTAGCAGTCATCTATTATACTTGTATTAGGGTAAAGCTGCATATCAGTTCTCTTTTAAACCTGGTACAAAATTTCTAGTTTTTAATTACCAAATCATCAGTTCAAGCACTGTTACGGTAGCAGGGAAAACAAGTACATACAGTATTTATCAAAACATCAAGAAGAATAATATATATTACATATATATATATGTATATATTACATATATATATATGTATTGAAGTTCAATCCTTAGCAATGAAAGGGTCACATAAAAGCTGATATTTCAGTAAAGGGCAGATGATGAGTGGTTGAATAACCCAATGCCAAGATATAAAAAGCAGTCCAGCATTGTAAAACCCCCCCAAAAAAAGAAAAGAAAAAAAAAAGGTTTGGGTGGACAAACCCTTTAAAGCCAATAAAAAGTAAGGACCAGTTCACACTATAGTGTTGCGTGCATGCTATCAAAGCCCAATGCACTACATGCTGGGTGTGCTGGTGTGTTGCATTGCCATTCATTCTGAATGGCATGCCAACGCACCTCCTGGCAGCAATGCATGGTATCACAACAGTGCAAAATTGTGTGCTGCTTTTTTTTCACTGCAGGGCAAGGCAACACACTCTATTGGGGTACCATGCGCTGCAGCACAACCTACACCTGCCAGGAGGTACATTGGGGTGCAGCACAACCTACACCTGCCAGGAGGTACATTGGGGTACCATCCAGAATGAATAGCAATACAGTGCACCTAGGGTGTGGTGCATTGCGCTCTGAGATACCATATGCTAAAGGCATGGGTACCATACCTTTAACACAATGCTATAGTGTGAACCATCCCTCAATACTCCCAGCAAACAATACATTGCTCAGTAATCATAATGCTGTGCAAGCAGGCAAGCAGTGCACTGATTTCTTCATGCAGCTAAAAGACATATCATTGCCACTAATTACACATACTGGTGAGCACAAATGCAAATAATGATCAGAAGCAGGATGCACATTATGAATGTGTGGTAGAGAACATATAAGCAGCTGGGCTCATTTCTTGCATACAACTAAAAAGGTCAGCTAGAAATGTAAAGACATTTGTGTCATTTCTAAGCCAGACAGCCAAGCAAAGCAAACTAAATAAAATAAAGAGCGATTCTACCGATGATGGAATGGTTAGCGGAACAATACAAGACTCTGAATAGCCCATCCACACAAGCAGTAGTGTTCAGACTTACATACAGCGGTGGGCAAAACAGAACACAGGCCTCCTACCTTTCTTTTGGCCTGAGCATTTCCCTGGAAGTCAGGAAAATACATTACACTATTACAAGATAATGTCTGTGTTACTGCAACATATGTACACAGTGGGAATTCATTATTAGAACATCGGTGACTATCAATCAATGGGGTATTCAATCATTTTCTAACCTAAATGAGAAAATAACAGATGTACAAACCCAATTCCAAAACAGTTGGGACGCTGTGTAAAATCTACATGAAAACAGAATGCAATGATTTGTAAATCTCATAAACCAATATTTTATTCACAATAGAAAATAGAAAACATCAAATGTATAAACTGAGAAAATGTACAAATGAAAAAAAATAAAGGTACTTTTGAAATTGATGGCAGCAACACGCCTCAAAAAAGTTGGGACAGGGCCAAATTTATCACAGTGTTGCATCACCTCTTCTTTTAACAACTCTGTAAATGTCTGGGAACTGAAGGTTTATGGGGTTTTGGGAGAGGAATGTTGTCCCATTCTTGCCTGATATAGGATTCTAAGTGAACAACAATCCTGGGACTTCTTTGTTGTATTTTTCATTTCAAGATGTGCCAAATATTTGTAATTGGTGAAAGGTCTGGACTGCAGACAGAGGCCAGTTAAGCACCCGGATTTTTCTACTATGAAGCCATGCTGTTGCCATAGATGCAGTATGTGGTTTAGCATTGTCCTGCTGAAATATAAAAGGCCTTCCCTGAAAAAATTGTCATCTGGATGGGACCATATGCTGCTCTAAAACCTGGATATATCTTTCAGCATTGATGGTGCCCTTCCAGATGTGCAAGCTACCAATTCCATACCCACTAATGCACCCCCATACCATAAGAGATGCAGGCTTTTGAACTGAGCGCTGATAACAAGCCATAAGGTCCCTCTCCTCTTTAGTCTATAGAATGGAGGCGCCCATGGTTGCCAAAAACAATTTTCAAATTTTGATTTGTCTGACCACAGAACAGTTTTCCACTTTGCAACAGACCATTTTAAATCAGCTTTGGCCCAGAGAAGATGGCGGTGTTTCTAGATCATGTTCAGATATGGCTTCTTCTTTGCATGATAGAGCTTTAACTTGCATTTTTGAAAGGCACGCTGAACTGTGTCCACAGAAAGTGATTTTCGGAAGTATTCCTGAGCCCATGCAGTGATGTCCATCACAGAATCATGTTTTTAATGTAGTGCTTTCCGAGGGCCTGAAGATCACAGGCATCCAATATTGCGTTTTGGCCTTGTCCCTTGTGCACAGAAATTTCTCCAGATTCTCGGAATCTTTTAAAAGACATTATGTACTGTAGATGATAATATATTTAAAGTCTTTGCCATTTTACGTTGAGTAACATTATTCTGAAATTGTTCGACAATTTTTAGATGCAGCTTTTCACAGATTGGTGAACCTCTGCCCAGCTTTTTGTTGCCCTGTCCCAGCGTTTTTGAGAACTGTTGCTGCCATCAATTTCAAAAATACCTTTTTTTTTTTTTTTAAAGGTACATTTGATGTGCTTTCTATATTTGTATTGTGAATACAATACAGGTTTATGAGATTTGCAAATCATTGCATTCTGTTTTTATGTAGATTTTACACAGCGTCCCAACTTTTTTGGAATTGGAGTTGTAATTTAAGTGGCTGTACAACATTATTCCATCAATTACAAATACATTTTCTGTTCCCGTTTGTGTTGTACTGTATGACTGATGCAGACAATTATTTCTTTGAAGTTTCTAGCTACAGGTCTGTCATCTTTAGCCTTCCTTGACTGGCACTGTCCTGGAACAAGCATGTCTATATTAGATGCTGGGACACCTGAGAAGGACAATGAGTCAATGGCCCACTAAGTAGTAAAGCACAAGTAAGGATGATAGTCCTGGAGAAAACACCTTCAAAATATATTTATTACATTTTAAAGAGAGTGTATCCTCACTGAAAGTACAGTATACTCTCTATTGTCATTAAAGTGAACATGTCACCAACTTAAAAAATTGAAGATAAAAGCACAGAAAAATCAAGTACTTGAAATGCTTTCTTGCAGTGTTTTTCCTTCCATACCTCATTCGTATTCACTTGTACGTGGGCCTTTGTACTTACTAGACTGTGTGACTATTGCAGGAAGTCAATTCCCTATCAAAGCCCCCTCCTGCCCCTCTTTGCATGGCATAGACTTCTCTTGTTCTGGGATTGTCCAATTACTCTCTGTGCTGACCCAGCTTCTCTGCCACTCCTCTTACCTCCCTACATATCCTTATACATAGCTGCCAAGGGGGGGATGAAGACGAATACTACACTATACTGTCACTTAAATGACAGCTCTGATTCTGCTGACTTCACATCCAAGGCAGTGGCACCAAGGCAATCTCGGGGCTTTTGGACATCTACATTACACAAGGAAATATTTTACAGGTAATGAGCATTCCTAAAATGCAGTAAATGCACAAATAATCTTATGGAGAGAATTTTGTTGAAATTAATGGTCTGGCGACAGAGTCTCTTTAATTAAGTCATGCCAACTGTCTAATTTTTCCATTATTGTATTAAATATACAGATTTGTAGGTTAGCCACTGTAATCACTCTGACTGTTTAACAACTGTGTGATCAGCCACACGAACTGTAATACTTTTCAGTGACTCAAACATGACCCATGGACTGAACTGTGAAAAAAAAGGGCTCACACAACTACTGTGCACTATAACAATGTATTAGGAGCAGTCTGTATATGTAATGAGCAAGTATGGATGCCCCCACATGCATGTGTAATTATAAACTATTTGTATGAAAAAAAAATGTATTACAGTAAAACCAAATAGGTTTCATTCACAAAGGTAACACGCCAGGATAGGGATACTTATTTAAAAACATGACGGTTATTTTCAATTCTGTTTATTTACATCACAACAATGAGCAAAATAATGTTAAACTATATCATTCAGTAGGGTCATGGAGTCCCAAAGCCAAGTTATTTTTCCCATTCAGAACTCTCACCTTAGTGAGGTATCTTCGATAATCCTGGCGTAATTCTTCCTTCAGTTTATGCTTTTTCCTCTCATAGTCTTCTCCAAGAGGCAAACTCAATCCATAGCTGACATCTAGAAGAACAACACCAAAAGAAATCACCATGTGCAGTTCCGGCTGTCTTTACATGGACTGATTCAACCTTACAAAGGTTTGTAGTCCCACCGGAGTCTCCAAGTGTCATGGTTGCAAGGGACAGCAGCCAGCAACAAAGGCACCTTCCTCAAAGGCTGCTTAATTGTGGATTTGTGGTTTACACATTCACTCATGGTCATTTGTCCACCAACTTCTGTAAAAAAGACAATTCTCACGTTCTGCATCATATGCACCATTTAGCTATTACTTTGTTTTACTGGTTTTTGGAAACCTGACAACATATCAGCTGGCTTATGCAGAGAGAACTTGGGACTGGATCAATCAAAAGAAGTACTAAACTAGATGCTAGAGAAAGAGGATTTAGAAATATTACATATGACAACACAACCTTTACTGAGGCTACACAAGCATTCCGGATCATACCTTCTGACTGTATTACTTGAGCAGTCTCTTTCTGAGGATGTCTATCTGGGGGAATGTTTTCTTTTAAAGTGTAGGCCCTTGGTCTATCTGCATCACGTGTATTCTCCAGTCTCTTGCTCTGAAACATACAAACAAATGTGTAGAATTTATATACACAGATACCAGTTCCAGCTATAATTTCATTCTAAGGTTACAAAGGGAACATGATTGAGGAGTGCTATGGGCAACTTTATTTCCGTTGGAGGTCAGATGACAAACATGAACAAACATTCAGAAAGAGTTGTAGGGTGAATGGCTCTGCAAATTGTTTATAAATAGACCTCTAAATGTGTTTTTACATTCTGAAATATTCACACATTCATTCCGGCAGAAGCGAAGAGTGGCTATGACAGCTGCGGCCCTCATACACGGAACTTGCAGTGTTGTTTGTACGTCCCTCTCTCCCCTTTCCCATTCACAGAATTCTTTGTATTTTTTGAAAGGGTTTACAGAATACAAAACCTTCTGTGAGTGGGCAAGGGGAAAGGAAGGGCAGACAAACAACAGTGCAGCTTCAGTATATGAGAGCCACAGCCCTTCAGTCGCAGCACCAGATGTCTACTGAGAGTATACTACCTGGCCTGAATGAATGTGTAAATATGACAAAAAAAATCTCCACACAGCCTTCTTTTTCATTGCTTCTTAGTTCTTTATTTCTCAGCTCATTTTCATGTAACGTACAAGAGTTTGGGGCATCTTCATCCTTCCTCGGATTCAGCAATCAAATTGTGCAAATATTACAATAAAAACAAGCACATATAAAGTGACGGACATCTCACCTAACTTACATTTACACTGCAGATGTTTTTAAAATCCTGGAAGATTTTAAGAACATAATTCTTAAATGTTTCACTTCTTTGTGATTACAGAAAAAGAAAAGACCAACAAATACAAAACAGAACAAAATAGTGTGATGCTTATTTAAATTCTACTTTACATTTCTCTACTGCTAAAATAGAACTTTAGCCTCCCATTAACAAAAATAAAACGGGATGCAGTACTCAATTGTAAGTGCATCTGCACTTCCAGTTTTCCCAAAGTCCCCAAGTTGAGCCTCACAAATACCTGTTGATTCTGATAGTGAAGTCTGCTACATGCAGCTTCCTGTGATGAGGTGACAGTGCTGTTGCACTGCTCTTGAATTCAGAGCAGCATTGTCACTCATGTATGCGGTCTTCTTACACTACAGTGAGAAGAAAAAACACTGCAGAGGGTGTGTATTATCACTGACAGTTTACAAGCCTGTCAATCAGCACCTTGCCACACCTAGTCCCGCCCACTGCTTTCTGGATTGACAGCACTGCCTCTGCTACTGATTCCCTTCTACTATGAACATCAGTGTCTAGGAGGGACAGATGTTTGTGAAGCACAAATGAAGAAGGATTTGAATATGGGGAGGTAAAGGAAGTTTTTTTTTCTTCTTACTTTATGAAGCTTGTGCATCACCTGACTACTGGATTTTTGGTATAATATATTTTATTTCAAATTTACGTTAAAAAAAACCCCATATACATACACAGATACATATCTTCAGGTATAAACATTCAACATTGCTTTGTCACAAGTATCACATAGTTATATAACTCTACATTTATAGGTTTCTGCATTGCTTTACAATCAGCAAAGCTATGGACATTTTTATTTTATCTCACATAACCTGATTATTCTCCATTTCTTCATTTATACACTCTCTCCCATTATCTATTAACACAACCTCTGTCTGGGGGAAGAGGGGGAGATAAAGGCGCTGTGATTTCCCATATCCCCGTTCCTTATTAATACCCCCCCATGTCTTATGACCAACTTGTCCTCTTGTACTTTATCATCATAAATTCCACCTACTGTGCGTGCTCTCCTCTATATATGTGCTTCTCTTTATAAATTATTTACCCCGATATTCCCTCTCCCCCCGCCTAACTTCCTTTTAACCTATGTGGAGAGCCTAAATGCGATTCTTATTTCTAAATTTCCCCTACAATATTTTATATATTCCGATTAAGTGTATCCTATTAATTATTCTGCCATGTCCTAAGACCAACTTGCCCTTTTAAACCCTACTTTGTGTATACTCATCTAACTGAGTTCTATCCTATATTTGTGTTCTACTTTACTGACTACTGGATTTTGACCCTGATTGGACTGTCACACAAGAGGTCTCCTGCAGGCTTCAGAGGGAAATTCAACCTTTTTGAAAAAATAAAAATAAATGCACACTTCTTCAGAAAAGAAAAAATCTGAATGTATCATATTCTTTTGCATAGGAGCCAGTAAAGCATTGCAACTACGATCAGTGGATCATGGATCTCCTACAGACTCTTCCTCCTGTCCATGTTCCGACCAGGGTACTATTGCTGTTACTGTTATTTAGTAACATGGATGGGAGGAAGAATGAATGGACTGCAAGTGCAGTGCGACATGGCACATGTATTCCATTGAGAAATACAAGTCTCTCTGCCACGGTGGCTGATGGGACTTGAAGTTTCTCCATTCGCAGATCCTGTCAAATCTGTGATCTGTGAATGGATAATGCGGCTGTGTGGGAAGAGCCACTCACATCTGCGACAAATTAAAACATGTACAGAAGCCTGTGGGGAGAAGAACCCCACGATTCAGGTAAGTTGGAGGGGCTGAATAGGGATTTGCGATCTGAATACAGATACAGTTCCTCCCTGAATACAGGTTTAACAAAAAGCCACGTTCATACTTACACTACAGCGTTTTTGCGCTTATCTACACGGATCCTTGCTGTACGATTTTGCACCTTTTTGGACACGTTTCCATGCATATATTAAGTCATGCGGTTTTTTTGAGCAGTTTGTGACATATTGTTTTAAATGTGGAACGCATTAAACGTGCGCAAAATAATTCTGTCACGTGTTTCCAAGCATTTCCTATTGACTCTATGGGGACAAATCGCTCTCATCTGCCAAAAAAAATTTACTTTTTCCAGCGGCATGCGTTTTTCTACGCAAAAAGCTATGTTCAGGTGTAAACGGGAGCTATAGAAATAATTGGGATTTCTTGTCTTGTGCATTTCAGTGAGGACAAAACACCTTGGTGTGAACTGGGACTAAAAACATGGTCATAAAGGTAAACTTAGCTTTTCCACTAGTTCCTTTAATCCACTAGTTCCTTTAAAGACATATATTTATCTCAGATTTCAGTTTTTTATTTGTAAATCTAATCTAGTTTTCAGCAAAATGATACCAACAAGAACAAAGCCATATACTGATAAAACACAAGCAAAAGAGAGAGCAGAGGGCAGGACAGAAAGGAACAATGCAGGAAAAATATGAAATGTGTGACAACATACCATATCTTGGAAGGATAGCACATGTAAATAAGCACACAATAGCACACTCTGTCTTGAAAACAAAACATATGGATCATTTTTGCCCATAACAAAATGTTTCCATGAGTCTGTTATAACACTAGATGATTATCCCTCAAACAAATAAGTGTCACAATCCTGCTGTGCAATTTACATTCACTGTGTTCATTGCTGCCTTACACAAGGTACACAAAGCAATGTTGTTAATACACTTACAAGCAAGAACAATACTAATAAAGATTGCTAGTTCATTGTATATAAAATACATTTATAATTGGTTAATAAACACAATTAAAATAAATGTGTATTCTTTTTCTGTAGTTTTGATTGAGCAATCTTGAACACCACATACAGCCACACCACATACACCCATACTTTCCCATGTATAAAATGAAATTTGTGTGGCTGGTAGAATTCAAATATAATTATATTCATGAAAAGCACTGTTCTGATATTGACAAACCATCTAAATGTAACTAGAACCACTGCACTATACCTCCGAACGACTTAAAAAATTGTAAAGGTTTTGGCTAGTGTTGGCAATGATCCAACCCTAATAACTTTTTTCTGTCTGTATCCTTTACCTTCAATTTGTATTCTAGACACAGGAAGTAAAAGGACATTTCTCCAAAGTGGGATCCCCATGGTGACTAGTTGCACCTCTCTGAAAGGTTTCCCCTCACCTCCTGTTCTGGTGACAACTGTAGAATTTTTGATTTCTCATCATTTTCTGTCCAGTGACAATGTTCACCAAGACACACAGAGAAAGTGAATCTCTCCAGCTGGCACACAGATGACAATGAAAACCTGACATCTGTTCTAACACTTCCACATTCACAACCTTTAGAGCCCAAATCTGTGTACACTTTGCCCATCAATCCGATCATAAATGATCATGGCGCACCTACTTCTTCCATGACCCAAAAGACGGGACATTCACACCTAAATCTAGCTTAGAGGCACGCAGCACTCATCTCTACCTTTCAGGTTTTTTTATCTACCATATCAGTAATATCAGATGAAGTATAGAATTTATATCTCAAAGGAAATCCATTTCAGAAACCCATAAATCCTCCTTAGACTGAAGAAGAAATCCTTGCAACACAACAAAGACATTAGAAGTGTAATTTCTTTACCCTGATTTCCATGTATGGTGGATCCTTTTCCATTGCTGCTTTATCTTGTGCAAGCTTTGTCCTCTGCTCTTCAATAAAATGATCCAAATCGTCCCCCATTCCAGAGATATTTCTAATAAAGTAAACAAGATATTTATCAGAAAAAAACCATATAAACTAAATTACTGTCTTGCTTCACCTACTTAGAGGTTTGTTTATAGAAGTTGCTGTTCACACAGCACTAGCTCCCGTAGATGAGGAATTCCCTATACTCGTCAGCGCCATTCTAGGGGCACCAGTGCTGTGTGAATGACATCCCTTGCTTGTCAAAAATAAAACAGACAAAATTCTTTGTTTACATCTTGCTGCTGGTTGGCGGCTAGATTCCGCAGTCAACAGCAGAATGTGATCAATGGGAAGCGATAGCCAACCGGCTATTGGATATTTCAAAATCAGTCGCGCCGGGCGGATCAAGCGGTTTCCCACTGCGATTTCTGCCTGTGCAATCGCATGTCGCAAAAAAGGTACATGTAAGAATAAGAATTAAGTTTTTTTTCTACCTCTACATTCAGTACAGAAAGGTTAAAAGGAGAACTATGGGGTCAGGGCTTTTCCCCATAGTTCTCCTTAGGGTAACGGGAGGACACAAACCAGCGTCCTCCCGTCACCCTAGGCTCAGTATACCGCGAGCTACAGCTCGCGGTATACTGAGACGCCGGAGCGGATCCCGACATCGATGTCTGGATCCGCCCAGCTGCGTGAGTGACAGCTGGCTCCGCCTATCTAGAGGCAGAGCCGGATGTACCCGCCCCCTCCCCCGTCCATTCCGCCAGTCAGCGCTGGCGGATCGGTGCGGGGAGTGGGGAATCCAGCCCCCTGCCACGGCAGAGAGCTGTGACAGGATCGAGAGGTGAGCGAACGCCGCTATGTGTTCGCTCACCTCCCGATCCACTGAGCCGACCTGTGACAGTCTCATTGTCACAGGTCGGCTAGAACTATGAGGTGAGTGAAAAGCAATCACCTCATAGTTCTCCTTTAAGTTACACACAGTAAAGCTTCACAAACTGTTAAAATATTGTATTTCAATTTATCTTATTCATAACAAGCATCTCTTGCAATGGCCATTAGCAATGTCAGGTGGTTGAGGAAGCCTGACAATGGGCACTTAAAAAAAACAATGTTCACTTTGCTGATATAAGGTCAAAACATTATTATTATTATACAGGATTTACATAGCACCAACAGTTTGCGCAGCGCTTTACAATATAAGGAAGACATTACAATCACAACAGAATTCAGGACAAGATGGTAAGCCATGGCCCTGCCCGTGAGAGCTTACAATCTAAAAGGGCCGGTGATACATGAGGAGGTAGCTGTGTGGGAATGAATTGTTTGAGAGCGTGATGGCTTCATAAATCATAAATAGAATTCACCAATAAGAAAACAAATCTGATTGCAGCAACCATCTAATGTTAATAAATGAAATGGAGTATACAACACTATCAATACTGTGTGAGAAAGGCGGTTTGAGGTAAGAAATGTTTTGTAACGTGGAGCAGCAGATTAACATTTGTATTCCTGCAGTTAGCTGATCCTTCAGCAGAGGTTGCTAGGGTGTGATAGATTCATTCATGCAACTGGCTGGAGTTCTTTAAGGTTTCCAGGCAATGGAATGACAACAAAAGGAAAAGCAGCCAGTAAACAACAAGAAGGGCCCTTGTGTGATCAGTAGAGGGCCAAGGGATCTGAAAAGACATCATGTCGCTTGTCGCTTCTCTCCTAAATACAGCAGACAATGTAATAATAACATACATTATACAAAGCTGCTTATCCATGGCAAATTATCAGATATACCAGTGAAAACTACGATCAGCAAGTAAATAATTCTGAATTAAGTACAGTCAAACCACAAGCAGTTTTACATGTTACCATTTCTTCTCTATACCACCAATAACATGAAATGCGTTCAGGCCAATGCCTCTAATTCAGTGCATCACCACGATATTGTATTGCGAAATGACCACATACAAATGAATTGCTTTATTTTCCCTTCTCCTGCAATAAACCTGATTCATTACAACCCAGGAAACCAGACATGAGAACAAGTCTTAACTACACTGTTCATTCAAATGTTCAGGGAAAAGCAATGTGAAAATTGTAAAATCATGTAATCATGATCTGGGCTCTGTAAATACTTATCACACATTAACCCTGTTACTATAATTGTATGATGAGCACATAATGGTCAACCCTTTCTCATGAAACATGGTTATGCTTTAACAATGTCCACTGACGCGAGCCAGCTTCCCAACAAATCTGTTCAGAAACCGAAGAAAGTTCCGACAGCCGACCCCTACATTAAAACTGTGCCCTTTATTGACATAGGGTGGCTTGTGAGCCGCCGTCCATATCCTGAGCCATCCTCCATACCCTCAGTTGTCATTTATATTCTGAGCCGTCATTCATATCCTGAGCTGTCATTTATATTCTGAGCCATCGTCCCTATCCTGGGCTGCCGTCCCCCTGTCCTGGGTCCATATCCTGGCTTCAATACCTAGTGAACAACTTACCATGTAGCCAGAGAAGTCTGAACTCCCATCCGGCATGCTAATCTATGTCAGACTACGCAGACTGAACAAGAGAAACCACTTGATTCCTCAATCCACGCTAAACACTGTGGATGGAGAAATCTCCACTGTCAACTATTATGTTTAAACAGCACCTGCAGCTGTCAGAATACCTGAACACGGACTGCATCTGATATGATGCAGTCACTGTTCAGCTGCCAATTCTTCACCTGACTTTCAATGTTGAAAGTGACTCTTGTTGAACCAGGTGATAGCATCACTCGAATTTTTTGATCAGTTTATATGCAATGGCAGATCACTCAAGATTAATGGGCAATGCAAAATAACATACAGGTTAAAGGGGAACTCAAGGATCTGTAAAAATTAACCCTTGCAGTGGGGCTACTCCTGCACTGCAAGGGTTAAAGTGACTTTAAAGTCAAAAACTTTTTTCCCTCCCCCCAATGTTAATGTCAGCACATACCTTAAATTATGTCTCTTAACCCGATCCTCTTCTTCTTCTTTCCTGTCCTTCTCAGCCTTCTCTCCAGCGCTGCTGCAGGTCTCCGATCCAGCGCTGACTCCTCTGCCCTTGCTGGCACTTCCTGTCCCACGGTGTCTTCATGCGATATATATGTAGTAGATATATGCAAAAAAACGTGAGGGTTTAGAAACCCTTTATGTGCTCGTTTTGGTCTAGGGCAGGGGTAGCCAAACTCCGGTCCTCCAGCTGTGGTGGAACTACAAATCCCATGAGGCATTGCAAGATTCTGACTGCCACAGGAGTTTGCCTACCACTGGTCTAGGGCTAAAATAAAGAAGATACACTCACTAAAGCTTCGATCCTGTCAGGCTACCAGACCGGTCCCTGCAGCCTCTTCTCCCCCTCCGCTCCTCTAAGCACCTGTGACATCATCACATCTCATGCAAGACATGAGAACACCAAGGGACCTTTTACGGCCGGAGGGGAGGGGGAGAGTGAGTGCTGACCACCACCAGACCGAGGATCAGGGGAGTGTATCTTCTTTATTTTAGCCCCTAGAGAAAAACGACCAGTTAACCCTTAAAGTGCAGGAATAGCCCCACTGCAAGGGTTCATTTTTACAATTCCTGTAAATTGTGTGAATATTGATTTCTAATAATAATTTTCCATGTGCCTTGTTGTGAGCCTGAGTGTTGACACACATGGTGTGAATGAGCACTAACTCCTCTGGGTGATCTATAAACATTTTTAAGGATTATAAAAAAAACTTTGTTGAAAATTCCTGCCTTTCTCTGCTCTATAAAGCTGTTTGTGCCACCTAGTCTTTCCAGATGATTCCTGAATGTTAGAGTCAGATTTCATTATACTCACCTGTGCAGATCTCAGTGTACTAATGAAGAAAGCTACAGTGTTTGGATCCCTTTAAGCTGCCCATACACCTGACGAGTATCGTACGATAATCGCGGGTGATCCCGCGATCGTACGATAATTATAAGGCGATGATCGCAAGTACGCAAGTACAACCATCGCACAACGAAAGTCATGCGATGGTCGTAAGGTGTATGGCCACCTTTAGAAGTACAAAAGCCTCAGTGAGAATCTCCCCAGAAATTGAAATTCCTCTTGCTGTGTAGACTTCCAAGAAAACCAGTGAACCAGGAACAGAAAATGGCATTTCTAGAGGCATTCTGTACCCCAGCGGTGTAGATAACGCCTCCCAGTTGCCGTAGTGCATTGAATTTCTGGACAGATTCAGAAAATTACAATGCCTGCAGATGGGAATAGATCATAATAGCATTACAAAATAGATTGTGTATCAGTTGTATATGCTTTATTATTTTTAATAAAAGTGGAGTTGTCCTTTAAAGAACAAGAACCATTTCATAGAAAGTACAGTTATTCTTTATGCCTCCCTCTCCGCAGACACTTACCAAGATCTGGTATCTGTAACCTCCAAGGATTATTTACATCCTGCGCCGATCTAAATGCCTGCAGCACCTGCACAGCAGAGCCTGGCCAGGAGACAGAGATAGGCGAGTCCCATAGATGTCTATGGGACTTTTCTCCTAGCCAGGAGACAGAGGTAGGTGAGCCCCATAGATGTCTATGGGACCCTTCTACCGGCCAGGAGACAGAGGTAGGTAAGTCCCATGGAAGTCTATGGGACTTGTCTTCTAGCTAGGAGACGGAGGTAGGTGAGTCCCGTAGAAGTCTATGGGACTTGTCTCACGGCCAAGAGACGGAAGTAGGCGAGTTCCATAGACTTCTATGGGCTCACCTACCTCCGTCTCCTGAGAGCTGGATGTAAACAATCTCCGGAAGCCACAGAGGCCAGATCTTCCCAGAGTAGTTCTTTAAATAACCTCTGGCCACCAGGTTGTGGATGTGTGGCCAAGTCAGAGCTCAAGCAGTATGCTGGGTCTTGTAGTTCCACAACTAAACATCCCAGCCAGAAAACAGAGGTAGGGGAGCCCACAGAAGTCTAAGAGACTTGTCTTCTGGCCAGCAGGCAAAGGTAGGTGAGTCCATATAAGTATATGGGACTGGTCTCCTAGCCAGGAGACAGATGTAGGCCAGTCCCATAGTAGTCTATAGGCCTGGTCTCCTAGCCAGGAGACGGAGGTAGGTGAGTCCCATCGAAGTCTATGGGACTTGTCTCCCGGCCAAGAGACAGAAGTAGGCGAGTTCCATAGACTTCTATGGGCTCACCTACCTCCGTCTCCTGAGAGCTGGATGTAAACAATCTCCGGAAGCCACAGAGGCCAGATCTTCCCAGAGTAGTTCTTTAAATAACCTCTGGCCACCAGGTTGTGGATGTGTGGCCAAGTCAGAGCTCAAGCAGTATGCTGGGTCTTGTAGTTCCACAACTAAACATGGTCCCCTCAGCAGATAGAAAACACTGTGATTACAATCCCCTGACATGTGTTATGTATCTAATGATGGTTCCTCAGGCTGCAGGAAGCCGACACACTGTATACACCCACCATATGGTACAGAGCGAGGAAAGATGAGCGCTGAGAGGAGTTAGTACATTGCTGTGACAGAGATGACAGTGACAGATTG
>NW_017306415.1:1303039-1359253 GCF_000935625.1 Nanorana parkeri
AGTCTCATCAGCCCTCCCAATACACAACACGACACATCACCTACACCGAGTCCCCCATTACCTCACTCCGCCGCTCCTCTCCTGTCTGTATAGCCGTTAGCTGTGCGTCTCTATGGTGACAAGCGCCGCCCCCAACTTCCAGCTGATTCTCTGCCCATAATTGAGTCACAGCGCCCTCAAGCTGTGGAGGACGCCATACACCATGTATATTGCTAGATAGAGTCTGTAGCTGTACCTTAGGAGATGATCACTGAGCGTTCCCAATATAGACTTCCATAGAACTCCTCTGGATCTCCTCCTCTTCTACAAACTCTGCACAGAAGATCACTGACAAACCCAGGGGATTCAAGTGGACTTTTCAGTAACAAGTCTGCAGGGATAAATATCTGGCATGTCACAATCAACAGACAACAGTATCACTTTTCAGTAACTCTCCATCTTGTATCAAATAAGCAGAACTCCAGAAATCTTTTATGGATTATTAAATAGATCTAGCTCGGCTCAATGAATCCAATCCATATCTGGTAGCCGGAGGTAGAACTAAGTGATGACATCGCAATCGTCAACTCATCCAATCGCAGAACATTTTCTATCCACTGAAAGAAATACAAGACTTTCTGTGAATGGCGGCAGTGCCGTACAAGCGTCTCCCAGTGCTCATTGTGCAGAGGGGATGCCGCTAACATTACATACAATAGGAAAGCTAAGCAAGATTTTTAAAGCCCACCTCCAGCCTCTCCTTGCAGTGGGGCTACCCCAGCACTGCAAATGTTAACTTCTTGTCTTGGGAGATTCTTTAATGCAGTTTTACTTACCTGATTCCCTCTCTTGCTGGCTCCAAGACCAGCTCCTGTAGCCTCTTCTTCTTCCCTACATTACATGTGAGGATACTGAAGGACAGTCTACAATGGAGTGGAGGGGAAAGGAGTGAGTGCTGCCCCCTCCCCTCAGAGGAGCAGGGATCAGGTAAGTAAATCTGCTTTAAAGAACTCCGGGGAAGGGGGAGTTATCCAGAGATAAGTCTGCAAGTAAAAAGGTAAGAGAGCTGTAAGGCAGATTCTTAATATCCATGGCATGTGAATGGGAATATGTAAAACATATAAAGCAGTTTTAAATGATTCCTTGTGAATAGGATCCTTGAAAACTCATCTCTTCATGGAGGCCTATTTCACCTCGATATAACTACTTTCAGTTCTTCCATTAAATCATCCCAAACAGTTATTACCTCACAAGCAGGGCCCTCCTACCTCCTGTATTGAAATTGTAATGTTAATTTTATTGTCTCCCTCAGTGCAGTAAAGCACTACACAAACTGTTGGTGCTATATAATATTAATAATAATAATATGTAAGAAATATAAAGCAGTTCTAAGTTGTGCCATGTAAAGAATAACATGTAAGAAATATAAAGCAGTTCTAAGTTGTGCCATGTAAAGAATAATATGTAAGAAATCTAAAGCAGTTCTAAGTTATCCCATGTAAAGAATAATATGTGACAAATATAAAGCAGTTCTAAGTTGTGCCATGTGAATGGGAATATGTGACAAATATAAAGCAGTTCTAAGTTGTGCCATGTGAAGGGGACTATGTGACAAATATAAAGCAGTTCTAAGTTGTGCCATGTGAAGGGGACTATGTGACAAATATAAAGCAGTTCTAAGTTGTGCCATGTGAATGGAATATGTGACAAATATAAAGCTGTTCTAAGTTGTGCCATCTGAATGGGAATATGTGACAAATATAAAGCAGTTCTAAGTTGTGCCATGTGAATGGGAATATGTAAGAAATATAAAGATGTTCTAAGTTGTGCCATGTGAAGGGGAATATGTGACAAATATAAAGTAGGTGTTATCCCAATTTGGCTGCAGAAGTGGAGTTTCTATCAAGAAGTGTCATCTACTACAATGCCACCAGATGGCGCAGTTCATACAACAGCTATGGTTCCCAGGGTCTTGCCGAACAGTGGATTGTACTATTTTATAAACAAGGGGACATTTCCCACATCATTGTTTATAATCGGCTACCTATACAGCCTTACATTTGGCCATAAGACTGCATTGCGCAGTCATAGCGTTGATATGGCCAACATATTATTAAGAGTGCTATGCGTGGACTCTGTTTTAGAAGAGTTCAATCCCCCCCGTGCTATGAGTGTGCTTATCCCTCTGTAAGGCATTATCCCTGACGCATGCGCAGCGCAGGCTGCGGAGTCAGTGTTGTGCAGCGACTCCGGTAACATGGCGGCGGGAAGCAATGTGGCCCAGAAGACCTGGGAGCTTTCCAATAACATGCAGGAGGTGCAAAGCATCGACGAGATCTACAAATATGACAAGAAACAGCAGCAGGAGATCCTGGCCGCCAAACCGTGGACGAAGGAGTGAGTGGGGCTTCCTGTACAGGGGGGCAGGGTATGGCTGGAAGTGATGGGACACCGGAGGGGGGTGGCTGGGCAGGGAATACACAGAGGCAGGACACGGTGGGATACCTGACACCACGTGACGGCAGAGCAGTGTCAGATCTTCCGGTGTCACTCCTGTCTGCTAGCACAATGGCAGTCAGCGATGTAATCCTGCCCATACACAATCACATTCAGCTTCCATCTGTCAGCCCTACAATGATTTCCCGGTGTGTAGTATGGGGATGTAACTGATGAATCGAATGTCTCACCTCAAAATCATAATCTGTGTTGGCGGTTTGATCTTGTTCACACCATGTCCTTTGAGCTGCTTAGATGAATGCAAGGACACAACTGTTTGCACCATAATGCTGCAAGACATAAGAGTTCAGCCATGTTGCATTGATATAGATTGCACTGCATAGAGATGAATTACACTTGTGGCACTTCAACAAAGTTTAAGACCCCATTCAAACTTAAATCAGGTATGCACACATACTTTTGCATTCAACCTGGAGACAGAACAAATAACATATCACAGATTCCTCCATCAACGCTTACGAGCATTAAAGGAGAACTATGGGGTTAGGGCTTTTCCCCATCGTTCTCATTAGGGTAACGGGAGGACACAAACCAGCGTCCTCCCGTCACCCTAAGCTCAGTATAACGTGAACTACAGCTTGCGGTATACTGAGACGCTGAAGCGGATCCCGACAATTATGTCTGGATCCGCCCAACTGCGTGAGTGACCCCTACCCTCCCCGTCCGTTCCCTCCCCGTCCGTTCCGCCAGTCAGCGCTGGAGGATCAGAGCGGGGAGGAGGGAACCCAGTCCCTCCCCTGTCACGGCAGAGAGCTGTGACAGGATCGAGAGGTGAGCGAACGCCGGTATGTGTTCTCTCACCTCCCGATCTACTGAGCCGACCTGTGACAGCCTCATTGTCACAGGTCGGCTTAGAACTATGAGGTGAGTGAAAAGCACTCACCTCATAGTTCTCCTTTAATGGAGGAATCTCCTGCTCTTTAGCCACAGACATGACTCCCAGAAGCAGATACATGATTAGATTTGTAGCTTCACAGCTGAAGGGCCGTAGTTTGCCTACCTCTGGTCTAGTGGCAGCACTAATTTACAGCAGTGAGCATTGACTGTTGTTGGAAAGTGGGATTCTGTGTTGGAGCAATTAAAGTGACTCTGTCATGGGAAAACATCTCCCCAACAGAGCTACAAAAAGCAACAGGAACCCTCAGTGATGGCCATCAGTAGTCCATGGAACAAGACTTTATTAGATGACAAGAAGGTAAATGATTGCAGGTTTTATTAAAGAAGAACTATGAGGTGATTGCTTTTCACTCACCTCATAGTTCTAGCCGACCTGTGACAATGAGGCTGTCACAGGTCGGCTCAGTAGATCGGGAGGTGAGCAAACACATACCGGGTTCGCTCGCCTCTCGATCCTGTCACGGCTCTCTGCCGTGACAGGGGATGGGGCTGGATTCCCCTCTCCCCGCTCCGATCTGCCAGCGCTGACTGGCGGAATGGACAGGGGAGGGGGCGGGTACAGCTGGCTCTGCCTCTAGATAGGCAGAGCCAGCTGTCACTCACGCAGCTGGGCGGATCCCGTCATCTACGTAGCTGTAGCTCGCGGTATACTGAGCTTAGGGTAACGGGCGAACGCTAGTTTGTGTCCTCCCGTTATCCTAAGGAGAACTATGGGGAAAAACACTGACCCCATGGTTCTCCTTTAAGTCTTCCATGATCTATCGATGTGCCCTCAACCATTGCTACCCTTATCTTAAAGTATATGTATAGCTAATTTTTATTTTTGGTAGGGAATAGTTAAACCCCCCTGTCAGTTTAATTCCTGCTTTTTGTCTCCTGTTAGGGAAATGTACCCTCACTTCCTGTTTCGGACACACAATAGGAAATAAGAGGAAATCTCTACAGAGAAATTGTTTTTTCACTGCTCACATGTCCTCCTGCTGACTCATCTGATAATTTAAGCTGTGTGCCCTGTTGGCACCACTCCGTTTGAATCAACTTTTGTTGAGGGACCTAGGCTGAAAATTGTAGCCAATCAGCTGCAGTCACTGTTGGGGTATTCTGACAGCTGTGGGCACCATCAATGCTGTTCACTCAGTTCCACCAGTCACACTTTTTTTTTTTTCTTCTCACGTTTAGCCAACACGGATGAAGAAGAAAAAGTAGTTTGGATGGTAAAATGCGAAGTGTGACAGTCACCAGAAATGCTGTCCCTGTTGGAACATTTCTGATACCATCTGTAAATTATGATGTTTCCCACTACTTTTTGTCTTGGTGTCAATGGTCACACTGACAACTAGAGAGGATGAATCTATCCAGCGGGGACACAAACAACAACTTCACAGGGGTTCTAATCCTTCCCTACTCTATCCAAAACTAAAACATAAGATTTGGATATACAAGAACTTTCTATTGTGAAAGCTGTGCCCAAAAAGAACCAGTTACTAGTATGGCCTGTGGTCTCCTGCAGCTGTTATTTTCCACATTGCTGACCTACCATACCTTGTTCTGCACCGTGTCTCTCTATGGGGGTGGCCACCTTGGCAGATGATAGCTTTGCTCCCTCATGTCAGAGCTGCCCCCTGATGACTGCTGAGAGGTATAAAAACACAGATCCCCAGAAGGAATGAAGCAGGGGGTTTCTTGTTTCCAAGTCATCAGGTACAGCTTCCTCTCTAGTAAGAACAGTGAGTGGTGACATTTCCAAACGTCTCCTGAGACTAGGACCCAGGTGCAGTGCCTCAGATCTCACGCTGCAGATATATAGCTATGAGGATCAAGGCACAGGAAGTGCACTCCTATTTCTTAGGAGGAGCATAACCGGTATTTTTCAGGGTACCGCCAAGTCTATTAACATATCTCAATGTTTGCTGGAAGTTAGCAGATCTTCACTTTTTGAGTTCAGGTTCCACTTTTAACCCAGTAATTGGTAAAAAAAAAACTGAGAATTTAAAGGCTAAGTTCACCTTTTCAACCATGTTTCATGCTACACCCATACTCAAGGTTTTTTTTCGAAATGGTGGACCTCACTTTTAAAGCTCATTTCCACCTTTTGCGGATGTATTTTTAAAAAACATATGCCAGCAGTGTACACCGAGTTTACATGAAGGAGGCATATGCAGTTGATGTATATGAACACAGAAACGTATATTTTTGTTAGCTTTCCTCTGTATATCCTCATGGAAATGGCTGACGTTGTCCTGTGCAAACAATGCGTGTATATCTTCCACCCCCCTTGGACAGTGTATTGTGTGCACAGGCAGAACTGGTGTTTAGTGATCATGTTTTAATGGGGGACAAGGAGGAGGGCAGCTGTTTACAGGCTGACACCCTGGTGTCGGACTGAATTTCCTGTGGAGAAAATTTTTCATTTTTAGTAGGGCTGTGGAAATTAACGATTAATTTCTCGATTAATCGTTAACTTTTTGACCGGTTAAAATTCTTTTGATCGCTAATGAAAACACTCACCTCTCCGCGGGCTTCTGGGAGTCCCTTCGGAGATCCGTTGACGTCACGGACATCGACGTCACCGGACTCCTCCCCCCTTCCCCTAGTGGCTCCGTCGGCTAACGAAGGGAAGGGGAGTGCGGTGCCATTGATGTCCGTGACGGCTAACGAAGGGAAGGGCGAGGAGTCTGGTGACATCACCGGACTCCTCCCCCCTTCGTTAGCCGACGGAGCCACTTGGGCCTGTGAGTTTGCCCAAGAAACTTTCTGCACGAGCGCCAGCCAAGGCATTGGCCTATACACATACAGCACAGCAATTAAGTAATAACATGAAGTAGGATCACACTAATCCAGCACGTTTATTATTCTGAGTTGCCCCACTCAAGCGGCGGCCATATTGAGTGGGGCACGTGAGATTTAATAACGTGTTGGATTAGTGTGATCCTAGTTCATTTTATTACTTCATTGCTGTGCTGTATGTGTATAGGCCAATGTAGTTGGATCTGCATGTGCGTTCTAATTAATCGATTTAAAAAAAATTTTGATTAATCGAACACGAAAATTTTAATCTGTACCAGCCCTAATTTTTGGCTTCAGGCCTAATAAAATGTTAATTTAAAAAAATGAAGAAAGCCTGCAATGCGAGTCATGGAAATGTGCACATGTATACATCATCACTGCACCTCTTCATTACCACAATAAACACTAATCACTTCCTAGGTGGAAATGGACTTTAAGCCTTCTGTACTCTCTGCAACCTGAATGATGGCTCTATTCTCCCATAGAGATGAATGAAGCCTGCCATTTGTACAGGGAAGACCATGTCAAGTACTCTTGGAGATGAGAGTTTCTAAAGAACTACAAATATGTGATAGCAGCCTCCTCCAGTCCTGAAACCTAGAACACTCTTATATGTAAGTATTGATCTGCTCCTGTGGTCAAGAGGCTGCACCCATCTATTCTTTAGAAATGGCCCACCACTAATGAACTGCCTCACTGACACAAGCATTGGTTCCAGCCTCTTTACCACAGGAACCTGTCAGTGTTTGCATACCAAAGTACTCTGGGTCTCAGGGGTTTGAGGGCACTCATTAGGAAAAGTGGACTGTAGGCACCTGGACAAACCTGTTGTCACATATAAGTGAAACTTTAACCTTCCATCCGGTACATTTCAGTTCAGAGAACTTAGAGCAGGCATCTAAACACTGTCTGATCATTGTAATGTTTGAAACTGCCTGGATGATGACATATCAAAGACCGCATATCATTCCCCTATGTCATGAACAATATTTAATCATGTCTTTTGTATTTGCTTTGTAGTCATCATTACTTTAAGTACTGCAAGGTGTCTGCCCTAGCGCTGCTGAAGATGGTCATGCATGCCAGGTCAGGAGGAAACCTGGAAGTGATGGGTCTGATGCTTGGAAAGGTGGATGGAGAAACTATGATTATTATGGACAGTTTTGCATTACCTGTTGAAGGAACTGAGACCAGAGTGAATGCTCAAGCTGCTGCATATGAATACATGGCTGCATATATAGAAAATGCTAAGCAGGTATAGTATTACGTCAGTCAAGCATTATATTGTATTGTTACTGCCCCTCTTCCTTCCATTTTCACGGATGCCGATTTTTCAGTATCAAGTATGAGTACCGATATTTATCTTTCAGTACTCGCCAATACCGAATACCGGTACTTCGCTAGCGTTGAGCTGGGTTTCAAGGCAATCAGGAAGCTGGGGGCGAGTCATTACCTGCTGCTTGGCTTCCTGATTGGCTGGGAAGCCGGCTCCATGTTCCCTCACAGCACTGCCGGTTCTCCCTCTGACTGGAAGTTCCGGTATGGGGGAAGGTATCTGAGCATTTGGGTGAGTGCGAGTACCCGCCCAAATACTCTGTGACGGTCCTGCCCAATGCCACAGGAATCTTGAGAAATCCTCTATGCTGCCTTATGTGCACCATTCGCTAGAATGGAAGCCCATCTGTCTGCCTGAGAGGCGGAAGCTAACCCAGACCATGGCCTGCATCCACCAGTACAGCATTATTTCTGAAGCTTGCTGCACAGTGAACATCTCTGGACAGTACTTGTGTAGTTATGTATATGAAACGCGCAAGCCACTGGGAATGAGCAGATAACGGTAGAAAAAGGATAAAAGCACTCTTCTCCTTTTAAAGAAAATTCTGGGAAAATTATTCTTAACCCTTGCAGTGAGGTTATCCCCGTACTGCAAGGGTTAAGTGCTCGTTTTCTTCAAGGATGTAACATAATAAAGTAATACGTAAACCTCAGACTTGGCTTGCTGTTAGACCAGTCCCTGGAGGCTCTCTCTCTTCAGCAATCTTGGGTCCCGTGAGTCATTATATCCAGTACACTGTGTATAGGACGCTGAGGGACATACCATCCCTGCGGTGAAGGAGGAGACGGTGGAGGGAGTGCTGCGAGGTCCGGGCGAGTATGATTTTATTTTAGACTTTAGACCAGAGGTAGCCAAACTTCGGCCCTCCAGCTGTGGTGAAACTACAAATCCCATGAGGCATTGCAAGATTCCCACAGCCACAGACATGACTCTCGGAGAGAGATGCATCATGGGATTTGTAGTTTCACCACAGCTGGAGGGCCGGAGTTTGTCTACCTCTACACCTTTTAAGTATTGGTGCGAGATATGGACTGGGTGGCACAGGTTTATTGATTATATCTCGAAGAGTTGTCTGTCTTTTGACTATGCAGTGTAATTAATTAGACTTCCCCTGAAATGTTATATATATCAACATTATATGCCTGTTTGAAGGGTTCCTGTGTAAGGTAAATGTGGTTATGGTTGCTACATTTATTGAGAATGATACGTTTTCTTACATAGTAGAATACTAGCAAAATGTTGAATTCCTCTTCCAGAGAAAAAAAAAAAAAACTTAATACACATTTGAATTATTTGTTCATGTTCTAGATTATATCACAATGTTAATGTCTGGATTTCCGTTCATTTTTTTTTTACTAGATCATTAGAAGTCAAGTTGAGGAGTTGATGGGTTTAATTCTAATGTGAATTCTCATAGACCTCAGAGGGAAAATCTTTCACAGCTCATCAATAATTAAAGTGTGCCAGTAGAGGGCAGCAGACTCCTTAACTAGGCTCCCTTTCTTCTTCAGGTTGGCCGGCTAGAAAATGCAATTGGCTGGTACCACAGTCACCCAGGGTACGGCTGTTGGTTGTCGGGAATTGATGTCAGCACGCAGATGCTTAATCAGCAATTTCAGGAACCATTTGTTGCTGTTGTGGTGAGTATTATGAGCCCTTTACTTAAACTTCCGAATGAACAATGTATGACCCAGATGGCATTTTCATCGAGTCTCAGCCTGGCCACAGTCGTATTTCTTTATTTTTGTACATATATTTTTGTACATATATTTTTGTACATATATTTTTGTACATATATTTTTTGATATAACATGCACACGTGTACAATAAATGATAAGCAAACTTTCTTCTCTAAACTCCTGTTTTATTCTCACTCCTTCTGTTCTATATTCACTGTCAGATGTGAAGTAATTGTCTTGTGTGCAAGTGCAGCTGTATTCTTTACATAAAATGATCCTGGTTATTTTAAAGTATATCTGAAGCCACCAGAGAAGGGTTTTTTTTTGTTTTTTTTTGTAGCACTTCAGTACCGGCATGTTGCACCCCCTATATTACCAGGCCATTTTTAAGTTTTCAGCGCTGTGCAAGTGTGGCTGAGAATTCCTCCGTTATGCAACACTAGCAAAATTATTTTATTTCATTTTTTGGGGACCGATCGAGCTTTCTTTTAGTGTTATTTATTAACCACTTTTTTATTTGTAGTATATAAAGTTAAAAAAAGGCTAAAAAAATTGGGGAACAAAAGCCTGTTTCTTTTACTTTTCATTTATAAATCATAGCAAATAGAAATGTCAGGACACTTTGGAAATCCCCGAAATGACCCCTTTTTGGAAAATAGACACTCCAAGGTGATCTGTTTTTTTTGCCACAATTTTTTGGAATTGAAGAAACATGCCAGTATTGAGGGGTTTAAACCATGGAGCTTAGTAATAGTGCACAA
The DNA here is from genome assembly GCF_000935625.1 of Nanorana parkeri. Lineage (NCBI taxonomy): Eukaryota > Metazoa > Chordata > Amphibia > Anura > Dicroglossidae > Nanorana > Nanorana parkeri. The sequence goes on from NW_017306415.1 coordinate 1,312,996, forward strand.
GATAAAGTACATTTACAGGTCATAGACAGGGGGTGGAGGGGTTAATGTACAGGTCACATACAGTGGGAGGATGGAGATCAAGGGGTTGATGTACAGATGTGCAGGATAAGGGAGATAAAGGGGTTAATACATCAGAGTAGAGAGTATAGAGGCGGGAGGGTGAAAGGTTTACATTTAATTGTATTTTATTTTTTTGCTGCTGCAGCTTGTTTTTACTCAAGGAAGCAATAAATGGATGACTCATCCATTCATTACTTAATTTACTCTCCCCTGCTTCTGATGTAAGAGGAAGTGGAGGCTTGGCAGTGTAAACATTGCCATTTGATTGCTTTGATAACCAATCACAGCGATCATAGAACACAGAGCCAGTCTGATCGGCTCTGTATCTGAAGCCACTGCTCTCCACTCTCTAAAGACAGCGGCTGCTGTGGCCGCACATATACAGGTGAAACTCGAATAATTAGGATATCGTGCAAAGTTCATTTATTTCACTAATGCAACTTAAAAGGTGAAGCTAATATGTGAGATAGACTCATTACATGCAAAGCAAGATAGTTCAAGCCGTGATTTGTCATAATTGTGATGATTATGGCTTACAGCTCATGAAAACCCCAAGAACCCCAAATCCACAATCTCAGAAAAGTAGAATATTACATGCAATCAATAAAACAAGGATTGTACATAGAACAATATCGGACCTCTGAAAAGTACAAGCATGCATATGTACTCAGTACTTGGTTTGGGCCCCTTTTGCAGCACTTACTGCAATTACTTTTGCACGATATTCTAATTATTCGAGTTTCACCTGTACACGTGTTCATAGGAGGACATACAGGTACGTCCTCCTGTACCAATGCACCAGCGGACCAGCCGTTTTAATACAGTTGGCCTCCGGAAAGGTAAGTATGTTAACAGCCTCTTCTATCACATGCTGCTTTCTGTGTAGAAGTGACCCTCCTGGTGACAGCCACTTTAGGGCCTTGTTCCCATGGGCTTCAGCTTGTATATGAGCAGTGTGTGCAGCAAGCCTTTACAAAGCATTTGCAGAGGTTTTAGTTGTATTGTTGAAGCCTTTAAAATATTTAGTGCCAGTTGGGGAATGTTAAATGCAGATCCTAATGGAACTATTGACTTTAAACAAGCTGCTGACAGGCTTTAGTAATCCTTTGCTGCTCAAAGCTTGAAGAAAGGTTCAGGAAGATCAGTGGTGGCAAGAGTCAGCTCCTTTTGAGGTGTCAGGTCTGCTAAGCAAAGTGAAAAGATACAAAACCGTTATCTGACCCTTTTTTAGTAGCTGTTCAAAAAATGTGAACTGCGAAGTAGAAGCTCCTTCCATTTATTAGCTATGTAAGGGTTGCTACCAAAATGCCACAAGCCTCAGTTATTGTTTCTATTTTATAACATCCCATAGTACACTGCTTTGCCAGCTTCTGTAAGTGAGTGCTATTTCTAAACCTGTGCCATGTGTTCGTGTTATTGTGCTGCTAACTAATCAGATGTATAAAGAATGGACAGTTTGTACATATTGTACCTTTCAGTTTACCAGGTCAGCTCTCTCTGGGATCTAAGCACTCTTCTGCTCCTCTTCTTTCAGATTGACCCAACCAGGACTATATCTGCAGGCAAAGTTAATCTCGGCGCTTTCAGAACTTACCCAAAGGTAATCTAAATCCAAATAATGTTTTATCTTTTCTTAGTAAGGAGAAGTACAATATACCCATTCTTAGAATGGTGCTATTAGTCCCTATGCATAATTCTCTTCCTGATTTTATCTCTCGCCTAACATTTTCCCTTCTCATCTACACTCAATATGTATGACTGGCTTTGTGTTTTTTCATCTTTCTCTTCTGTCTTTTGCAGAATGTAATACTTCATGCACTTCTAGATTAAGCCAAATGCTTTAACCCCTTCGTGACTGACGACGTACAGTGTACGTCGCCAGCATCGGGGCTGTTTAAACAGACTCCCGGCGACTTTTGCCAGTTGCATTTTATTTTAAAACACAAATGTTGCTTTATCTTCAATTATTAGGGGTACAAGCCACCAGATGAAGGTCCCTCGGAGTACCAGACTATCCCTTTAAACAAAATAGAGGACTTTGGTGTACATTGTAAACAGTAAGTATTTCAATTTCTCCATCTTATTAAAGCTGAACTCTGCACAAAAATATTCATTTAAATATATTCCTCAATAGCCACGGAGGATATAAATACATTCAGCTCCTGTGCAAAGTCAGTTTCGCACTAGATTACTGCACATATATGGAAGAAGTACACAATGCACACCAAGATTCATGTAAGAATACACAAGCCACTTGTGTAGATACAGTGTTTGCTTGTCCCGGGGTTCATCTTTAACCCCTTCATGACTGAGCTTGTTTTTAGTTTCTGTTCGTAAATGACTGACACACTTTTGACATTTTTGCTGTGTGATTCTTCCACGTCAGTAATATACTTTCTTACAAAGTGCACCCACACATATTATATATTGTTTTTTAGAGGACAGATAGGGCTACATATTTATATCACATATGTGCGTCTAACGCCTCACTTAGGACAAATAAAATATAAAAAAAGAGGAAAAAACCGTTTAAAAAAAACACTTTTTTCCCAGTTTTGATTTGTAGTATTTTTTTTACAAAACCAGCACAGCTAAAAAAATGCAATAAATACATTCATTTATTTGTCCCTTATTTTATTTTATTTTTTACACATTTTTTTATTTTTTTTACACTTTTCACATTTTTTATTTTTTTTTACACTTTTCACTTTTTTTTTTAACTTAAAAATGTTATTTTATTTATTTAATTATATCAAGCAGATTTTGTGAATTAATCTCACTGTTACTGCATGATAAATTAATAAATTTTTGGTTATTATCAGGCTGCTTCAAACTTCAGAACAGCCGATAATAAGTTAGTGACACTGATCCTGCAGCAGTTCAGGATTCAGCTGTTACTAAATGTTTTCTGATTGTTGCAACAACGATCAGCAAACAAACATTCTTCTTCCAGGAATAGATACATTGTAGGAATAGACACATTTTGTATCTATTCATGAAAAAAAAAAAAAAAAGCCAGTATAGCTTGAGAGAGATATCTCTCGATCTATACGAGCTGTCAGAATGCCGGCAAAAGCCGGCATCTGTGTCCGCTTTGCTTTGACTCTCAGACACCCGATATTAAGGTATCGGGTGTCTGAAAAAGGTTAACCCTTTCATTAATGAATGCCTCTGTAGTAAGGGCATACATTAATGAATGTTAAAAGCTGATTCTCAGCGATTAACAGCCCTCTAAAGCAGCAAATAACTCGTCACGTACAGTGTACGTGACAAGTCATTTGGTCCCTTTGTGGCTGGACGTACAGTGTACGTCTCCCGTCACGAAGGGGTTAAACCTGAGGAAATGTTATATACTGCCTAAAGCAGGGGTCTCAAACCTCTGGCCCTCCAGCTGTGGTGGAACTACAAATCCCATGAGGCATTGCAGGATTCTCACAGCCATGACACCCGAAGAGAGATGCATCATGGGATTTGTAGTTTCACCACAGCTGGAGGGCCGGAGGTTTGAGACCCCTGGCCTAAAGTGATCTCTGACATATGAGATAGATACAGGTGTGTGTTTTGTGTGTGTGTTCGTTCATGAACGTAATACGGTTACTTTTATTTGCTTTATGAATCACCTGTTCATTAGTTTGTTAGGCAGCTGATAAGTATTGTGATTTTGTTCCCTTTAAGGTACTATGCACTGGAAGTCGCATATTTCAAGTCCTCTCTTGACCGAAAATTGCTAGAGCTTTTGTGGAATAAGTACTGGGTGAATACATTGAGCTCCTCCAGCCTCCTAACTGTAAGTAGCCATCATGGTATATTTTATGTGAGTCATTAACAAAGTCCCTTTACCATAGTTTGCAGCATTCTTAACCGATTCTTTCTTGCCGTGATATTTGTCTGCAGAGCGGGCAGGTTGAAAGTGTGCGAAAGTTAAAGGAAAACAATAGTTATATATTATGTCAGACCAAGTACCCCCCTTGCCCCCCAGACCTCAGATCAGCAGATGACTTCCTCCAAGCACAAAAGGGGAGTTGGCGAACCCAACATTATATAGCAGTATTGCATTATTATTCTTTGAAGCAGAAGTAAAGTCTAAAAATAAAACCTTGCTAGGAGGCAGAATAGATGTGCAGTATCTCTTCTTGGAAAAACCTTTTCGCTATCATCCATTGAAGGACACAGCTCTGCAGAATTCTGAGACGTAGGCTTATGCTGCTGCCTGTAGGAGAAATGGGCACTAAGCAAACAAATGAAAAGCCTGTCACTTTTAGGACATACCCACTCCCACCTTGCTTGAGCCAGTTTTGCTTAGTGTCCTCAGGAGAGTGGATGTCTCCTTCTCATCTGCTTTATTATTTTAGTTTATTTTGTTACTTCGTTAAAGTTTCTACTACGGAGAGCTACTAGTTGATTCATACCGGATAATATTAAATCCTGGGAGTCGCACTAGATAGCAGTCAAAACTGAGAGATCTGTGCCAGATAAGTTTAATCCTGGATGCTTCTAGTTGTCTTGTAGCAGGACTTTCTGGTCTCAGTACTTATGCTTTTGTCCTGTGGTGGTCCTGTGTACCCGTTTTTCATCACCGGTCAGGCCATTATTACCCGGGGATTCCTGTTGTAATGTTGGGAATAGGGCCATGGAGTCGTGAGTAAAAAAACTTGTGTGTATGTAATATATATAGAGTTGGATTTATGGGGATGGTTGTTTCCCTTCTTTTTATTGTGATGTAGCTGTGTGGTTTATGTTTAATGACTCCTTTTTAGTTTTTATGCCTTTTTTATAAGTGGAGTTTTACTATTTTTATTTTGTACCTCTTTCAGAGGCCAGGACTAAATTGATGACACATTTATTTTGTATTCTGTGCCTCGCAGGCATGTGCAGTCTAAAACTTCAGGAATCTTCTATGGCTGTATAGAGATGTATTTTCAGAGCCGCAGTGGTTTTGGCTCCGCTTCCCGGTTTGTGTTTCGTTTTTTGTTTTTTTTTACTTTTGATATCCTCTGTACTTTAACCAGTTGACATCCGCGGTGTTAAACCCCCTTCCCATCCAGGCCATTTTTCAGTATTCAGCGCTGCGGTACTTTGACTGACATTTATTCCGTCATGCAGCGCTGTACTGAAATGAATTTTATACCCTTTTTTGGGGACAGATAGAGCAATACATGTAGATCCCCACTGAAAAGGATTATGGTTTGTATGGATCAGATATAACATGATGGGGAGTTTTTTTCTTCTGATGAGGATGGGACTGCTCAGGCTAATATCCAGTTCTTTGCAATTACTCAGCTTCCGAGAGTAACAATTGCCTTTTTTTTTTATTGACGCTGTGCTTTTCTGTTTCGGGGCTCGTTCACACCAATTACAGTGCGTTCCAGCGTGTTTATCAGCTGGAACGCACAGTATCGCATACTAAACTACCCCTTGCCTTCTGGTGCAGGAGGGGGCCCTGCAGCCACAGAAACTCGCCCACGCCAGAACGCGTGGCACAACAATGCCTGCATTCCAATCCAGTGCGATTGCAAAAAATAGTGCATGCATGTAGCATGTTTTGCAATCGCACTGGACCAAAACGCAGGCATTGTTGTGCCACGCATTCTTGTGCGAGCGATCGCAGGGGGGCTGCGGGGTCTTTGAGTCGAATGCACAGCCCCAGAACACAGGAGGGAGCTTAGTATGTGATACAGTGCTTTCGAGCAGCTAACCACGCTGGAAAGCACTATAATTGGTGTGAGCAAGCCCTAAATTAAGAGGATTGTGTTTTCCCCTGCAGTTTTTGTATGGGTTTGCATGACCTGAGTGTGTCTGCAAGATTTTTCCGCTCCATCCTATTTTTGGTAGGTTTTATTTATTTAAGGATTGAGAGATTCTGAACATCGAGAAGTAGTCCCTTGTTCTAACGCATTGTTTGGAATATTTCTTCTGTTGGATGCATTATAAATGAAGGTGTTCCTCAGTAAAATGTCAAGAAGTTGCAGAATCAAGTTCAATTACTTTGGTGCCATCACGGATCCTCTCTGAAAACCTATATGAGAGTTCTGGGTTGATGGTGTCTATCGAAGTGGTACCGTTTGCTCAGTTACATTACAGGACCTTACAGAGGAACATTCTTAAGGCAAGGGACAAGTCATTTATCGCGGTACAGGATGATCAGATTTAGTACTCTGGCCAGAATGTCTTTTGCCATGATGGTTGATAACTGGGAAGTCTTTCCATAACTTAGAAGATTGTTGACGGACGTCAGTCTTGTGGTGTATTGAAGGGTTGTTTGTCTCTGGAGGAATCCACAAGTTTTCAATCAATATCCTGGAGTTAGGGCAATTAGCCTGACGTTGTTTCTCTGGACCCGTCTTCTATCTGGGTGTCTGGTTCAGATTCAGTCGGACAATGCCATAGCAGTGGCCTACATCAGTCGCCAAGGAGGCACTAGGAGTGTGTCAGCGGTGAAGGAGGTACATTCAATCCTGGCTTTGGCAGAACTTATGTTCCAGCAATTTCAGAGTAGAAAACTGGCAAATGGACTTTCTTAGCAGACAGTATATGGATCTGGGTGAATGGTCTCTCCTAGGGGTGTTTCAGGAACTTTGTCACCTCTGGGGAATGCCAGATGTGGATCTTCTGGCTTCTTGTTGCAACAAGAAAGTGGACAGATTTGTGTCCAGAGTGAGGGATCCAACAGCGGATGCAGTGGCTATCTCAGTAGCGCCATGGGATCAGTACACACTATATGTCTTTCCCCCACAGCTATTGCATCTATATCGCAGAGCTGTGTTCCTCAATGGATGATGGCGAAAATAGGATTTTATCCTTACAGTAAAATCTTTTTCACAGAGTCCACTGATGGACACAACTGGCAGGTGGGAGGGGTTATATCCTTTAAGTGACAGGCTTTTAATTTGTTTGCCTAGTGTCCATTCCTCCTAAAAGAAGCAGCATATCTCTACATCTTAGAATTTTTCAGAGCTGTGTCCCACAATGGGCTCATAGAAGATGATTTTACAGTAAGAACAAAATCCTATTTCTCTTTCTCCTATCAATTTATTTTCACAGTACACTGCGTGTGATGTGCGGTGTACAGTCTCGGCTCATTCACGGCATCTCTAAGATGCCACAAATAGCCCTGAAGCTGGGAAGGATGTAACTCCTGTGCACATGCATCATCAGTGGCCACCCAATGGCCAAGGAGGATGCCTGGGAACCCGGAAGTGGGGATGGCAGCAGTGGCAGACTGAAGGTGCATCGCACAGCGCTGGAGAGCGACACACTGGTAAAGTAAGTCTGCAATATGCTGAAAATACTTGCGCATTATAGCAAAACCCATCCAGCACATAACAGTTTACTACTACTTTTAAAGAGATCCTGTCAGGATAAAAATATGTGAGCTGGCATTGCTGACCTGAAGGTGAAGACTCCAGGGCCATCATTGTGGTCCTTGCTTAGCCAACTGTCTGAGCAGTAACAAGTTGCTAGTAGCAACCAGTCAGATTTTAGCTTTCACTCTCTAACCTAGAATTCAAAAAAAAAACTTAAGTGAATGTGATTGGTTACTAGGATTATACTCATGGCATTTGACTTGATACAATATTTAATGGGTTCCCTTTCTAAAAGCTAAGTGTGTAGTTTTGTAACACAAAGTTATACATGCCAAAAATAATGCTACCCAAAATCCATTTCAACAGCTCTGTGTCCTCTGTACCAGTGTTCTTTCTAATCTGAATCTGAGGTACGGTGCACTGAGTGGAGCAGTATGTACTTCCATTGGTTGCATTGTCCCAATACGCCTTGTTATTGTATTCAAAACACAAACTAGTTTTATTTATGTCTGAGTTTTAGTTTCTGCAGTCGGTGTGTGGAGGATTTCCATCTTTTACATTGAAATGCTGCATCGGACAAGTTGTCGTCATTGTTTTAGCCACATAGGGGAAGGAGAAAGTACATGTCCCCAGACACGCACACCTCCTATTTTCTCATAAGTCACTATTTCATATTACACAGGCAGGTCAACTGGTCGCTGTCGCAGCGATTATTGACCCTGGTTGTAACTTGAATCAATGATTGAGAAGCAGTTCGTCCTGATGCAACATTTTTATACATCTGGGAAAAGATGAATAAGACTAATGTGCTTCTTGGTATTTTCGTTGTTGAGCAGGGTAGTACAGGATGCTGACATCATTTAATTAGCTGGGAAACCTTCCTGGGTATTACATTTCAGGATTCCTTTGCTTGCATTTTTTAAAATTGTCTTTGCAGAACCCACAATTTGCTTTTAATTAGAGACCCTTTACATGTACAAAGATGATCTAACTACCACAATTGCATAGAGCAACTTCTAGCAATAGATAAAACATTTTTCATCCAGGTCAGTGTAGATATGCGGCTGTCATCCTTGTTGCATTATATTCCTGTGATGCCACTGTGCAGTTCCAGCATGCATGTGTCCTGATGCTTGCATTTTCAAACCGTATAGTAAAGGTACACCATAGAACAGCGGTCACTAAATGGACACATGCCATGGGAGGAACCACTGCTTATGGGTATAGGTGTTCAAGCCATCTGACCAGTCGTATACTTAGAGTAGCAGAGGAACAGCATCAGGGCAGCGTTCTAAGGCAAGTATAGCGCCTCATATTTTCTTTTAAAGTATCTATTTTTACGTTTTTAACCGTGTAGTGACACCGTGTAGTGTCATTTTTCCAGTGCTTTTGTTAGCTATTGTTCTAAAGGTCATCTATTAATCTGATGTTTGAACAGTCCATGCATGCTGTTTTATTATAGTTTCTTTTTTAATTTGTTGTCTTTCTGGTGGACATTTTTATGCAAGAAAGTGCAGTCAGCATCCATATTAAATGAATGTTGTGACAGCATCTGTTCCAGCAAAAGCTACCTGCAAAGTGTATAGATTTTGGTGTAATGCTGACCCTGCCCATAAACAATGGATCATAGATCTGATCATTTCAAACCATTTGTCACTGAATGTTGTCTGTTACAACAAGGAACTTAGTTGATTTTGTTGAATTTGATTAGATATATGCATATGGACAGCTTAGGTAAATTGTCAGATCTCTTATTATAGGCATACACTGAGTCAAGGGGAGCAGTAAGGCCCCTTTCACACGGCCAGTCCAGTTGTGTCTGCCTGTTGGTTTTTCAGTCAGACTCGATCGGATGCCCAATGCTAGTCTGTGGGCAACAAGTGTGTAAACGGACAGGTGACCGATTTACACCCGGTTACCCCAGAATCCAGCCAGGTCCGGAAAAACAAATGGAACAGTGTTTCATTTTGGCAGACCTGATCATACTGGATCGGGGGTAATCTTGTATAGTTGCATAGTAGGTGCGATTCACTAAAGACCCAGGTCCATCAGGTTCAACCTATATAGTGTGTGTAATCTGATGTAAACGGACACGTATCTGTTTACATCCGATTTCCCCATAGACTGACATGGGGTCCAGTTATTTCCATTTTTTTTCTCCTGGATAGACCCAGATGTCACAGTGACATGCAATCCATACTGCTCTGATCAGGAGAGAATCTTTGCATGTATCCCCTTCTGATCAGCCCATGTAAAAGGGGCCTAAACATACGATTACATCAAAGATCCATTTCTTCTGTGTAGATGTAATTGTGTTTAGCTGCAGAAGACCTTTCCTGGACACACACATTTCTTGTACATTTAAAACACAGCTAGACTGAATGCCCGTAGACGCTGCTGAACGTTTAGTATGAATTCAGCCAATTCAAATCATTACAAGCTTTCCGATGCATTTAGAAATTAGCTCCAAACACATCTGGATGCATGTATTTTGATGCCTGTGTGCATGAGGCCTTAGAGTGGAACTTAACCCCCTTTCATTAAAAATCACATCAGCTCTGCATGCTGATATGAAATCATACATTCATTAAACATAGTTTTATTTTACTTACAATTACTGTTTTTCCACTTCCTGGGCATTAGTGATGTAATCTGTGGCCGAGCATTGCATCTTGGGAAGGTTATATCAGCAGAGCATTGCTGGGAAATCTCATCTATAATCTCACGGAAAGGCATTTTCCTCCCCTGAGATGATGTGTATGATTATTTGTCCTAGTCACATGTGCCAGAGTTCCAGGAAGTAAAGGGAGGAAAAGAACAATAAGGTATGCAAAGAAGACAAAGCCGGCAATTATCTAGAAGTAGATGTTTGTAGATTGTCATTACTAAAACTTTCTAAAGGTGCCTTTGTTGTCATTTCAAAGATAAGGGTACTTCCCAATCCTTGGGGTCATTAGGGTCTATTTAGGGCTTTTCCGAATATGTAGCTTTTTCACTGACATTTTGGGCTTACAAGGTAAGTTATTATCAAGTGCAAAATCATATCTTCATGTATGTGCCTAGACTAGTCACTGATCGGGTAAAAGTGACAGTTATTGTGTTATGTGAACTGTAAAAAAATAGGGAAAGTTCCAGCTTCTCTGTGGGTTAAACATTCTATGCATTGTATGTGTGTTTATGGGCCAGTAGCTGTGTGTTCCAGCCGTAAGGGCTGGTAAACACTGCTAATCCCTTTCTGTTCTCCTGCATACCCCTCTTACTGTCATACATTGCTCAGTCTTGTTATGCTCAGGCAAACCAAACAAAATTAGAGTTTTACGAGGGGCAAGTGGTCTGCTAAAACTTCCAGGAGGGGCAGCAGTATTAGAACTTTATTTACTGAGGCTGTTGTGGTCACTGCAAATAGTTTTAGGCTCGCAGAGTGATTGGATTACACATCTTGCTCAGACTGATACTTGTTAAATAGTGTGTGTTTAGCTATGCTTTCTAACACTCCTAATGTGCATTAATGTCTGTGTAAACATGGCTGGCTACCAAACTTGTATAACCAGTGACTTGCTGCTATGCAAAGATACCGGCAAATAAATTGTTAGTACATTTTAAAACATGTCCGTTAGGTCAACGTATGAAGTTTTAAAGCTCTTCATTCTGCCATTGTTGACTTCTCATTTAGCAAAAGCTGGATAGCTTTTTTTTTTTGCCTACCCATCCCAGAGGATGATTGACAGCCAGGAACTAACATTTTTAGAAGGACCTCACCAGCGGAAAGCTTTAGATTTCTTTGAGAGGTTTCATTAAAAGTGGTAGTATATGAATCCTCCCATAACATAGTTTTTGTTTTGTTTTTTACTTTTTGATCCTGTCAGTAGGTTTGTTATTTTTGTTCTTCAGTTGTTAACAGGGTGACGGTGCTGGTTTTTTTTGTACTGCAGTGAAATCACAGCAGCTTTGTCGCCTGGTCAGGGTAGTCTTAGACTGGCATCACTCCTATGCATTACAGTAACGGGCACAATCCTATGCGTTATGGTGCCATTCTCAATGCCCTTAATCAGTGGTCCTGCATTTTAGCTGTTACTATGCACTGAAGTACACTACGTCAGGATAAAGAAGGTCAGGTTTTTGTTTTTTTGTGTGTGTTGGAAGCCCATTTAAAAGAACTGGGCCGTCTTAAAGTGACACTATATTCAGGAATTAACTAGTTAAAAATACATTCAGGTACCATATTAACAAAAATACATCATCTTTGTGTATCATTGGTGCTGACACCGTCCTTCCTTCTGGCGGGTGGCTAGTTTTGTTCCACATGGTCCCTGTGTGTGTTGTAAAGTAGACACCGCTCCAAGCTCTCTCCCGTGATGGTTTACAATCTCTAGACGTGAGATTGTAGTCCATCACAGGAGCGTGGCTTGGAGTGGTGGCTACTTTACAACACACACAGGGAACATGTGGAACAAAACTAGCCACCCGCCAGAAGGAAGGACAGTGTCGGCATGAATTCAGAGATGTTTTGAGGATCTACAGCTGAGGCATACACAAATAAGTTACATTTTTGTCAATATTAAAGGGACTTGAAAGCATTTTTAAGATTTAACTCCTGTATTTAGTGTCACTTTAACCCACATTAATGTACAGCAGCAAACTGCAAAGGTGTCAGGGGTCCTTAGATTGATATTTTAGTTTTAAATTGACAAATTAAAGCCTGACTGGCTCCTCAATATGGAATTCAGGAGCCAGTCTGTCCAATCCAGCAGGATTTTTTTTAGAAGCCAGCTATATTGACAGCTGTAATTTGTAAGGAGCATTGGCTACTTTGTTCCTGGAATGTTTCCAGCCCTGATTTATACAGTCACTAGAATATAATATGTTTTGCTATAGTGGTCTTGGTAATACAACAAAATGGACAGTAAATCTTTAGACTGTAGGTCAGTTCATTGTACTCCGTAAGTAAATCAGATTGGTAAGCATGGGGGAGTTGCTTTAGGTTATACGATTCAGAGGGTTACATTATAAAATTATACTGAAAGGTTTGCTGTATCTGTGCTTATTCCTGTGCTCCTTTTTTCTTTGCCAGAATGCTGATTACACAACAGGACAAGTGTTCGATTTGTCTGAGAAACTAGAGCAATCAGAAGCCCAGCTTGGCCGTGGCAGTTTTATGCTGGGATTAGAAACTCACGATAGGAAGTCTGAAGACAAACTAGCCAAAGCTACAAGAGACAGGTATTCCACTAATGGATTGGTCCAGAAAATCACTGGTTTTATCGTAGATGCTGAAAGTTACAGTGGATATTTGAGCGCCATTTTGAATGTACCTGACTATTTATCCTCATGCACTGGTATGTGGAGGTGCCTCCGAAAATGACAAACAACATTTGTCTAATGGCTGCCTCTGATGAGAGCAGATAACGGGTACACTTTAGAGCAGTTGTTCTCGAACTTCCTTTACTTTCCCTGAGTGAGCCAAAGCCTCCAATTTGTCTCACAAGCTCCCCCTCTGACACTGCAGATCACAGTGGGAGAGTTTCAGCAACAAAGGCATCACTTCCAATCTAGAAAGCAGTGGGTAGTACTAGGTGTGGCCAGGTACAGGTTGATGAAACTTTAGTGACAAAGCCACGTCCCCCTGCAACATTTTTTTTTTTATTATTCTACTGTAGAGCAAGGAGACGCAACCTACATGAAGGTAGCAACTCTGCTACATTCTTGGTGTGTCTATGTACCAGTGACATGCGGTACCTCTTGCTCCAGGTGAGGCATTCCCCAGTCTGGCCCCCAGCACGTCCTGCCCCACCCGTCCCCAAGCTAGTGTAAAGGAGCCTCCCTGCCCCTGACTTTTTCTTCACTGCTGAGGCGCTCCGTCCATGACAGGTTACACAGCGGGGAGGCTTTCCCTGCTGTGTAACCTATTAGATGCCGATCTGAAAGGAGAAAAAGCTGTCAGCTTCAGACATGAAGCCGACAGCTTTTTCCTCCATAATTCTAGGTGAGGCTCTGCCTCCCTTTACCGCATGTCCCTGCTATGTACAGTGTTACATGAAATTAATTGTGCTGCTGGTGATCATTTGCTTTCTTACCAAACTTCATTGAAATGGTCATTAGACTTTCTATTTAAAAAAGGAGGAGCTACTTAATCTGATATTACCTAATGAAGCTCTTTATGTAAAGCCAATCATTTTAGCTGAAGCTTCTATGAAATAGGAAATGGAGGCTATCACTTAAGGTGAACAAGGAAGGATATGGCCTTGAGGCCCAAGTTGGAGAAAGCTTCCCTTATTAAAAATTAAAGTATATCATATTGTGAATTTTTAAGCTTGGTACTGAACCCTGCTGGCCTAGGCCCACCAGGATTATTATGGTAAATAAAGCCTGAACCATCTCCCCCATGGACCTGACAATTGGCCACTCGGGCACTAAATGATGGGGTAGGAGAGGACAAGGGGAGTGTCATACCTGGAAGTATCAGGGTTTGTGTCTTTAGCATTCTATCACTTTCATCTGTGTTTTTATATCTAATGGTTTTATGTCTTTCTTTTCAGCTGTAAAACAACAATCGAAGCAATCCACGGATTGATGTCACAAGTGACTAAGGATAAGCTCTTTAATCAAATAAACACTTCTTAGGCATTATAACTCTTACAAGACTCCTCTGTTCTTTGACTCGTTCTCAGCTATTTGTTGTGTTTATAAGTTGCTTCTTTTATGCGGAAGCTGTACAATGTCACCAGGTAGCACTTATTTCCCTTGATCAGACAGTGGAAAGCATAGGATCTTTATTGCAACCTCTCGGCAATAACAGCACTGTAAACTTTGTTGCTTTCTGGGTGAATAAAATTACTTTTTAAAATCTGAGTTTGTGTATGTTATCTTTTTAATGGCTGCATGTTTGGTTTTGTGTTTTTTTGTTTTTTTTTTTCAATTTAGGATTTGTTTTCAGACTGCCTACAGTAACTTCTGCTATACAAGATTGAAATACAATAAACACAATACAAACATTTCCCAGCATCCTTACCGGCTAGCCAGCACAAGAAACACATTTACACTGTTTAACTATGTGTTAAAACAGGTTTTATTTGCAAATATATAAAGCCGCACTGCCTTGTCAAGACCCCTCTGTGATGTGTGGTCCATAACTCTAGTCTATGAGAGCCTCCATGTTGTAGCATATACTGTATATATAGTAAGGAATAAATTAGGGGCAGGTATGCCTGAAATTAGCCCATTTCTCAAAGGTGCAGGGACACATCAGAATCCCATCACATCACAATGGCATCTGAAGACCCCATCACACCTGTGCATTTTATCACAAGCAAACCGCCCGTCGCTGTTAACAGTACATGAGCTTCTTTTTGGCAGATTACAGCTCGCTTTATCCCCATAGTCAATAAGAAACGCACGTTGCAATTGTTTTTGCGTGTGTTTTTGCCATTTTAAAGCAATTTTTGGTCATAAAAATGCGTGACCTAATGTACGCCCACAAAAATGTGCAGCAAAACACTGTCACCTAGGTGTGACTAAGGCATAAGGGTTTTAAGGTCTTGTACACAAAAAGGCTTCAGCTTGTATCAAAGTAGTGTGTGCAGGAAACTTTTTGGGCAGGTTGAGGCAGCTTTTTTGATTATTTCATCACCTCCGGTTTCCAAGTTGTCATTCCTTGGCCAGAGATGGTTTACAAAAAGTTTTCATTGCTGTCTGTGCTCCTGCTAGGTAGTCACCCTCTCTATTTGTGCTGGTGACCTTTGGCAATAATACAACATTGGTGGAAAAATACGACATTTTATAGTTGTCACTAAAACAAGAAGTGATGGGAAATGTACCTAGGGGGACATTTATTCCAGTGACAACTGTCTAAGAGGGGAATTCCTTCCACTTTTTACAGTTTTCTTTTCACTTCCTGGTATGTTTTCAAGACTGGAAGTGGGGGGACAAAACATAACTGACCAGGGATCTAACCCATCCTTAATCCACAGCTAAAAAAAAACAAAAACATTTTTAGCATACATACCTGCATGTGAAGGTATGGAAGTGTCACATTAGTATACTGTCACTTTTACTAAAAATAAATAAATGCAAAACCTTTTAATTTTTGCTCTATATTAAAATAAATACTGTATAATAAGGTGAAAACTAAAAGAATGACATCTAGTGTAGTTTGCTAAAGTAGATCATAAATATCTGCTTTTTGTTTATAAAATACTGTTCTTTCCTTTTTTTGGGGGGGGGGGGTTCATGTTGTCTCCACTCAGTGCTGCTGATCTCCTTCCGCCTTTTTGTAGCAACTTCCTTTCTTCATGCCAGCATTTCGGCAGCTGCTGTGTATCATTTCTCAGGGCGGGTTAGCTGATGGTGATAACTAGGGAAGTACTTGTCAAAATGCCCCGATACATAGCGCCGAAGCTTGCGCTATGTATTTTTTCTTTACTGAACTTGCCGAGTGTCGCGCCACAGATGCTCCGGTGGGCGGCGATCCAGGTGGGGTCCTAATTTAGGTGGCCGGTGACTGCCCAGAGGACCCCATTAGGAGCGCCGCCCACCGGAGCAGCAGTGACGCGTTGCTCCTCTTTAGCTCAGCGCCGACGACGTCCTTCAGTGCCAGAGAGTAGCGGCGAGTCAGCGCTGGTCCGGTGGGAGGAGCTGCAGGTTGGGTCCTAATTTAGCTGGCCGGCACCTCCCTGGGCAATAGATTTATAATTATCCTCTGCTAATATGAACAGGTTAAATGATCCATAGTACAACTACATGTTATGTACATATTATGTACTATGGATCATTTAACCTATTCATGTTAGCAGTGCAGAATTGTAAATCTTTTGCTGCAGTTTATTCTATATGTACATGTGCAGTACACATTCCCAATTCACTGCAGCAATAGATTTACAATTCTCTCCTGCTAACATGAATGGGTTAAATGATCCGTAGTGCAACTACATGTTATGTACATATTATGTACTATGGATCATGATTTAAACTATTCATGTTAGCAGGGCAGAATTGTGAGCGCCCCCCACAAGCTGAGACTCGATGCAGCGATCCTGCCCAGTGCCGACAACAAGAGGCACCGCGTGAGGCAACAAGGATCAGAGTGAAACTGTGAGTGAGGGAAGCTGGGACAGGGCTGGCTGTAAATCTATTGCTATAGTGTACTGTAAGTGTGTACTGTATATGTAGTACATATATACAGCACACACCTCCACTACACTCCAGCAATAGATTTATAATTCTCCCCTGCTAACATGAGTAGGTTAAATCATGATCCATAGTACATAACATGTAGTCATACTATGGATCATTGAAAGTCACCTGTCCCTTTTAAGAAAAAGTATCGGTAAGTACATGAGGGGAAGTACTTGGTCTTGAAAAAGTGGTATCGGGACATCCCTAGTGGACATGCCTGCACAATGTGCCTGCTCATTGTCTTTATTGGGGAAAGGGTGGCAACACAGGAGAACAATTAAGAGACAACAACATATGTTGTCACCCTATAACAGGTTGTACCTGCACAAGGCCCTTCATGGCAGGATCACCAGGTGGCATATTTTATTAAAAGCTCCAGATTTACAAATATTGAAGATTACTTTAGAAACCACTTTAGCATGTTAAAGCTTATGAGACTTTAGTTGCGTTTTTACATATTTTAAAATTCTTTCTAACTTCATACAATGAATTATTCTTACTACATAACACTTTGACACGTCTGGTTCAAGCCTCTATGTGTAAGTTATTTGTTGTGTCTTGAATGGTTAGCATACAGCTACAGCTATATCTGTGTGAGTGTAGAGCAAACAGTGGTGTCTGTGTAACTTCTCAATCTGCACTAGGACAACACAGCCTTATACAGAAAGGCGCAGCACGCACCACTGACACTCCAAGAAATTCATATCTCTGCACTTCCATTAATGGGAATTGCTCAAATATTAGTCATTGTAACCTACTGCAAGAAACTACATCCAGGAAACAAAAGATCCAAATTTTAGCCAGTTGGGTTGTGGTTTGTTTGGGGTTTTTATATATATATATATATGATACATTCATAAATATTTCAGTATCAGAACAGCTAGTATTTTACAGTTGGGATTTGTAGCAGATGATTATGTGCCTTAGAAATAAAGTGCATTCGCTGGATCGGGTCTCATTTGACACTCTTCACTGCACATCTGGACGCATTTCTATAACAAAAAACGGGTCTCGGGTCACCTGACGAAGCTCCGATGGGTGCAGACGAAGCTCCGATGGGCGGAGCGAAACGCGTCCACCCTTGAGTGTGTGTTTCACAATCTGTTACCATTTTTTTGTGTTCCACTCTATTCCTGTTTCACTACTAATGCAAAATGTTGGATTTGCCCTCATTTTAAGACTTGGTGACAATGATCACCAAGACACATAGTGGGAATTCATCTCTCTATTGGGTACACAGCCAGCAATGAAAACCTGACGGGTTATAGCTCATCCATATTTTTGACTTTACATGCACATTAACGTTGCTTCAGCCCACGATATAGCTGCCTTTCATGTAAAAGCAACTTTAATATTATGCTTTAGAACATACCAAACACATCAAAATCCCTCCCAGAGAGCTTCTGATAGCATTTACTATGGTCCTATTTTGGGGAATGAATGTAGAAACTGTAATTCATATCTTGTACAACGGATGAAATGTTGTAAGCATGTATAATCTATAAATGTTGAAGTCATTACAATGTATGATTTATAACATGCCATGAGGTTTCCACTCCCAGAAGACTGAACTTGTACAAAGCAACGCCTTCTAGAATCTCAGTCTGGGGTATTGATATTTCGAGAAAGCACACAGTCAAGGGCTATGTAACTATATCATACATTATCCTACTGTATGCTCCACAGAGTGCAAATAAACATAGCATAACAAGAAGGGACCAAGACTCAACCTGTAAACCTTTTTGATTAACAGATTGTCACATAAGTGATACTTTACAGAAATAAGAATTATGCATATGTATGGGAATCCATTGATAGGCCTCAGCTCTGTTTTCTATCTATATGCAGTGATGTCAGTTAAACGGAAAACAATAGAGCCAATGAATGTGGTGACTCCTGATTGAGGCACCCCTGCCAAGGGAAGGAAGAGTTGAAGGATGAGGGAAGGTTATGGTTTGTTTCAGTGTTTAACCCCCAATTTACCATTACTTGCTAGTCAACCAGTTTACTCTTCTTCTCCCGTCTTTATAACGTTATCTAGTAAAGATAAATATCTGGATAAGTCCTGGGGCATCCACAGACCAAAAAGGAAAATATACACTGCCTGGCCAAAAAAAAAGGTCACACAGTCTAATATATTGTTGGACCGCCTTTAGTCTTGATTACGGCACGCATTTGCCATGGCATCGTTTCAATAAGCTTATGCAATGCCACAACATTTATTTCCATCCAGAGTTGCATTCATTTTTCACCAAGATCTTGTAGTGATGATGGGAGGTTCGGACCACTGTATAAAGTCTTGTATAAAGTACAAGACTGTATAAAGTATAAAGACTGGTGGCCAATCCATGTGTGACAATGATGTCTCATGCTCCCTGAACCACTCTTTCACAATATGAGCCCGATGAATCCTGGCATTGTCATCTTGGAATATACTCATTGTGCCATTAAGGAAGAAAAAAAAACATTGATGGAAAAACCTGGTCCTTCAGTATATTCAGGGAGGCAGCTGACCTCATTTTTAGGGCACATAACATTTGTGCACCTAGACCTATTATCCAATTGCAGGCACTGACCTACTTGCTTAGCTAACTCCAGGTGGGCCAGGCAGGGGCATATCTGCCGCGAGGCAAACAAGGCGTTTGCCTCGGGCGGCAGATTTCAGGGGGGCGGCGAAAATGCCACCCCCAAAACAGCAAGGCGAGCCTGGCTGCACGAAATAGAGCAGCATCGGCTGCCTCGTGAACTCACGGAGGCGGCGAGCAGGAGAAGGAGGAGGCGGGTCCAGCTTGTGTCGGGCTCTTGCGAGGCGGAGATACGGAAGAGATGGCAAGGAGGAGTAGGCGGGTCCAGTCACCGTAGCTTTGCTGGGGCGGCTCGTCAGGAGGAGGAGATGCATAGAAGGAGGAGGCGTGGGCGGAGGAAGCCGGTCTCAGCCGGCACCGATCAGGTCAGTGAAGAAAACGGGTCAGTAAAAACATATTGCTGTGCAGGATCGGGATGGGGCTCTGGGTGCAGGGGGACATCTGTGGCTTTGCAGGCTGATGGAGGGGGTCAGGACTGGTCTGTGGCTGTGCAGGGGGGGTGCCAAGTTTCGTCTTGCCTAGGGCAGCATGAAACTTAAATACACCGCTGGGGCCAGGCAGTGTAGTTTATAGTCCAATCAGTAGTAGCTTTCATACACTGTAACACCCCAATGGGATTAATTTCATTTTTTTTTAAAGGCTCTTTAGGTAGGTTTAACAGTGGAATGTGGTTTTCAACCAGGTGGTGCTAAGCCTACTTTGACTGGCGGAAGTAGCGGCTGCAAAAGATCTAAAAGCTATAGGAAGGTGTCTTCAGCCAAAGCAAATATAGCTTGGATTGACCAGTGGTACAACAGTTTGATTTAGTGCAACAAAACACTCAAGACAAGGAATTCCATTCATTTCTATGGCCCCTGTTCACACCTGAGCATTTTGTCGCACTAAGTTTCCCATTGAAGTCTATGAGACCGAAAACTGCTGTAATCTCCCAAAAAGTAGCTCATGTACTTTTTTCAGCGACAGGTGTTTTTCTGCTTGTGACAAAATGCTCAGATGTGCCCAGGGGCCACAGAAATGAATGGGATTCCTTGTCTTGAGCATTTTGTTGCACTTATCTTTGAAAGACAAAACGCCTTGGTGTGAATGGGAACCTAAACATATGTCCACTCTTGTTTTTTAAAGAAAAGCCAAAAAAAGGGGAGTTTGCCATGGATTAGACAGCAGCTAAAAGTAACCGCTGTCCTTAAAGCAGCCACAAACTAAAAAACTGGAGACAAAAGAGCCCCCAATATACTGGACAAAAAAAGAGAGACAACGTGTGTGGTTGCCTAAATAACTACCGTAGCAGAAGTAAAGCAATGTTTCCTAACTGACACTAGTCTAGCTCTATGCAGTTTGTCATCCATCGCTGTGTTCTTGCTACAGCAGCTTCCAGTACACTGACACTATGGCTAAGCTTTGCTGGGGCGGCTCGTCAGGAGGAGGAGATGCATAGAAGGAGGAGGCGTGGGCGGAGGAAGCCGGTCTCAGCCGGCACCGATCAGGTCAGTGAAGAAAACGGGTCAGTAAAAACATATTGCTGTGCAGGATCGGGATGGGGCTCTGGGTGCAGGGGGACATCTGTGGCTTTGCAGGCTGATGGAGGGGGTCAGGACTGGTCTGTGGCTGTGCAGGGGGGGTGCCAAGTTTCGTCTTGCCTAGGGCAGCATGAAACTTAAATACACCGCTGGGGCCAGGCAGTGTAGTTTATAGTCCAATCAGTAGTAGCTTTCATACACTGTAACACCCCAATGGGATTAATTTCATTTTTTTTTAAAGGCTCTTTAGGTAGGTTTAACAGTGGAATGTGGTTTTCAACCAGGTGGTGCTAAGCCTACTTTGACTGGCGGAAGTAGCGGCTGCAAAAGATCTAAAAGCTATAGGAAGGTGTCTTCAGCCAAAGCAAATATAGCTTGGATTGACCAGTGGTACAACAGTTTGATTTAGTGCAACAAAACACTCAAGACAAGGAATTCCATTCATTTCTATGGCCCCTGTTCACACCTGAGCATTTTGTCGCACTAAGTTTCCCATTGAAGTCTATGAGACCGAAAACTGCTGTAATCTCCCAAAAAGTAGCTCATGTACTTTTTTCAGCGACAGGTGTTTTTCTGCTTGTGACAAAATGCTCAGATGTGCCCAGGGGCCACAGAAATGAATGGGATTCCTTGTCTTGAGCATTTTGTTGCACTTATCTTTGAAAGACAAAACGCCTTGGTGTGAATGGGAACCTAAACATATGTCCACTCTTGTTTTTTAAAGAAAAGCCAAAAAAAGGGGAGTTTGCCATGGATTAGACAGCAGCTAAAAGTAACCGCTGTCCTTAAAGCAGCCACAAACTAAAAAACTGGAGACAAAAGAGCCCCCAATATACTGGACAAAAAAAGAGAGACAACGTGTGTGGTTGCCTAAATAACTACCGTAGCAGAAGTAAAGCAATGTTTCCTAACTGACACTAGTCTAGCTCTATGCAGTTTGTCATCCATCGCTGTGTTCTTGCTACAGCAGCTTCCAGTACACTGACACTATGGCTGTTCTATGTTCCCCTTTTATAGTGAGGGTGCTGGCTAATCCAACAGCTTCCATACAGACCTTTCTAACCCTGCTGGCCATGGTTCAAAGCAAAGTTTGGAGTGCGGTCCTAAATATAAACCAATTAGTATGTAGCACCCCCCTGACCCCCAAAGGCATGTGAGGGACCCCAGAGACAGGGAGGGTTGATATTTAACCTCAGAGGTAAGTCTGTAACTGGTTGTGGGATGCAAATTCAAAGTTGGGCACCAGTTTTCAAAGATTTTGCTCCTTTGACAGCTCGCATGGAAGAGAGGGTTAAGGGCTACAGGCACCTAGGACAGTACAGACTCCAGACTCCTCAGCCTTTGAGCTGATTGCAGTGATACTGTGTATGGCAGAACTTTAGCTGGTTAGCAGATCTTATCTTCATGTTCTCTTAGGTGAGTCACCAGGTCCTTGCCAGGTTTCAGCCTTCACTCAGCTTCACCTTCCAGCGGAGTCACTGTCCCTGGTGCTCCTTCACAGGACAGCTGTAGTCCCCTACACTGGGCCTCCATTCCTGACCACCTGCAGGCCTTTCCCTGGTCTGCATACCTGGTCAGATGGCACAGCACAACACAAACCCTTCCTCAGGCAGGAGCCCAGGGGAAAGGACACTCATAAGGTCAGCACTGAATATTTATGTCCTTTCCCAGCATGTCAGCATGCAGCAATAGCCATGAACCTCCTAGTGATTGGCCATGGAATCATACCTATTCATAATACAATATTATTGGATGTTCTGCTCTATTGCAAGGTTACACCCAGCAGCAGGCAGATACAAACAATAAGACATGGATGGTGATTTCAGTTGAGCTCCAGTGCATTGCAGAGAAATGTAGCATGTCTGCATTTTATCACAACATACTGCAACCCATCTGAAGGCCACATTGCAGTGTAAACATGGCACATAGAAAACAATTGTTTTCTATGTGCCCTAGCAGTAACTGGCACTGGATCAAGTGCAGACAAATGCTAGTAGCACACATAGTGTGAACGGGCTATAAGAGCAATAACTATTATGGTTTTGGATAGAGGGCATTAGAACCTCTGTCAATTTTGTATTGCTGCCTGTGTCCTCATTTAATTCATACCTATATGACAAAACAGGAAGTCAGCAAAAATCTCCCCATTGGGGGAAATGGAAAATTAGAGCGGGAAGGTAACATCAAGAAAAAAGTGTTAAATTTAGATAGTCGGGTGTTACATCAAGTATAGCAAAATAAGATGTAGGGTGTTCCTATATGTTGAAGCCATAATTAATATATGATCCTACGACTTTCACTATTTTCATGTAAATTCAACCATGTGAGAAGATGACATTCTGCCTTATTTCACGTATAGTCCTGAGTGTATGTAAATATGCTTTAGATTTTCACACAGCCCATCTATCATTCCCACTGTGAAATGCTCTGTTTACCTTACACTGATTTACCTTAGGGCTTGTATATCACTAGGCAGACATTAATGTATGAAATAGGAAATGGTGTTATGTGCATCGATGGAAGGACACACACTTACTAATAATTACATCCATCTGAGCCGTGGGATCCATTTACACCATTTAGGCAAACGAGTTGTGTTGTATTTGCCCTGAAGTAAATGAAAGGGAGGGCAACTAAACAATCAGGGAACAGAGCTAAATAAAAACAAATGCGATTGGGAAAATGCATTTCGTAATTAGAGCAAATGAAAGAAACATTATGTAATAGAGGCAATAATGTCACACGTGTGGCTGTCCCCAGATCAACAAAGGAAAATAAACATGGCTAATGTTGTCATGTGTTATCAGTCATGATGTCACGTCATCTGAACCATTCACATGAATGCAAATTATCATTGCAGATGTCCTAAAGTGAAACTCAAGACAAAACTCTTTTTTTTGGAGTGGTGAAGGGTTAGAAGTCTAATTTTTTTTTTTTATCTCTGTCTCTATCCCTCCTGTAGAATGAACTCCTTGCTTCCTGTCCTGGAGACAACTATCAACTCAGGAATTCTTAAAGTGTACATAAACCTTAAAGGGGTTCTAGACCCTCCGTTTTGTTTGCATATATCTACTGCTAGCAAGCAATAGACATATGAAAAAAGTAAAAAAAAACGCCTTAACAGCGGTTTAAACTTAACCCATCATCGCCGCGCACTCCCGTCCGAGAATCCGAAACTGCTCTTGGGGCGCAAAGCATCTTGGGGCGGGCGCATGCGCAGTTTGGATTTTCGGCCGGGAGACGAGCAGAGACGCAAGGTAAGTCTATGGACGCGTGCGCCCGCATGCAGACACCGCGGGACCGGAAGTGCCTGCAGGGACAGAGGAGTCAGCGCTGGATCGGAGAGCCGCCGCACCGCTAGAGGGACAGATGAAACATCAGGAAAGAAGAGGAAGATCGCATTAAGAAACCTAATTTAAGGTAAGTGCTAACATTAACATTGGGGCGAGGGAAACATTTTTTTTACTTTAATGTCACTTTAACAATCAACTTATTTTCTACCTTTTGATCTGTGAAATTTACAACTGAAAACATGTTATATCTGTTCAATAAGTGCAACAAAATGTCTACCTTGCAGCTCCCGGGGTCCCTGATTTGAATCCTGATCAGGACACTAACTGCATGGAGTAAACTGACCCTAATATTAATAGGGATGCACCGATATATCGGCCGATACATCGGCACATCCCTGCTTTCTCTCCTCCCCGTGTGTGTCCCAGCGGGGAAGAGAGAAAGTGTCACAGGCGGCCGAGCGCTGCAGTAGGAGAGTGCCGTTAGCGGCCGGTGTCTCTCCTCCCACAGCGCTCGGCCGCCTATCACTGTCCAGCAGAGCGGTGTGTGGGCGGAGACAGGCCGTGCTGTCACAGGAGGTGGAGCTCACCTCCCTGCTCTGCTCGCTCAGCCTCCTGTGACAGCGTGTCAGAGAGGAGAGCAGGCTACATACACTCAGCGATCACTGATCGCATCACAGCTTTACAACATGTGGGGAGACATTACAATACAACAACATACTAAAAGATTAGAAGGACGCTGCTCGCAAGAGCTTACCATCTTCTAGTATATGTGTATGCAGGGCTGTAGCTACCATGGGGCAAGTGAGGCACTCGCCTCAGGTGCAGCTGAGAGGGGGGCGCAGCCAAGGCCGGCCTGGCTGTACCCCCTTACCCCTGTTGCCATGGCGAGCACAGGGTGCCAATGGCAACAGGTGCGCCAGGAAGCCAACACAGACGCTGCAGGGAGAAGAGGAGTGGCACAGGCTCCAGCTTCTCCTTGGATCCCTGCTGCTCTCTCTCGCTTATATGGGCAGAGGACTCTGTGTCCTCAATCAAGTGGGGTGCATGACTTCACATACCGCATAAGTCTGTTTGGGGGGGGGGGCACAATTTTCTGTTCTTGCCTCGGGCGGAAAAGGAGCTAGAAAAGGAAAACAATTCTGTTCTTGCCTTGGGCAGAAAAGGTGCTAGCTACAGCTCTGTGTGTATGTATGCATATGAGATAGGAACCTTAGATTGTAAGCTCCGTGAGGGCAGGGACTGATGTGAATATACACTATGTAAAGTGCTCTGTAAGTTGTTGGCACTAAATACATGTAATAAATTATAGGAGAACCTGAGACATGCTAGAAACAATGATACAACTCATTCCATTGCACAGGTGTGGTAGAAGTGTATTAGCAGGCAGATGGTAACGACAGAAATAATTTAATTGGGTGGACTTGTCCTTTGACTGACTAAGTGCAGGGAATTTCATTGTACTAAATAATGTGCTGGCTGGCCTCTACTTAGTGATTACTGCACTGTTCCATGTTAGTGTATCTGCTCACCATGGAGAAGGTCCCCAGTGTAACTGATCTTCTCTCTAATTGATGTTCCCATGTAATCCGACTTGCTAAACATTAATGCAGTGAAAATCCATCCATACAATGCACTGAAACAATAGTTAAAAAATAATACAAAATAACTAATGAAAGGTTGTGTTTGTTTACTGGAAACAACATAACAATCGTACGTAAAGTACAAATAATTTACCTCGGTCAAAGAAGGGAGTGCAGTCTCCTACAATGTAATTACTGGTGCTGCTATTTGTAATATGCAATGAGGGACAAGCCTGAGCAAAAAACAAATGATGCAGCACAAACGGAGAGCTACCACATATGGATGTACGCTCTGAGATGACACAGTCATGGTATGTAACATTTTCACTGATGTACTTGTACTAGACACAGAGTATTATAGCACTTAAAGTAGTATTAAACTCTAAAACATTTTTTTCAAAAGTGAATCCAGATCAAACAAATATATTTTGCCCGGTATAGTATTTAGTTACAAGTGCCCAAGCACTTACAGTTACCATGTTTCCAAACAGCTCCAACTCCCTCAGCTCGGCTTCCCTGAACATCCTGTCCAGCACATGATCACAAGGGACACCACGGTGTTCAGCAGATGTCCATCTGATAGTTTGGAGAAGGAAGAAGGACAGAAGGTAGAGCTGGGAGCAGGGGAGTGGCTTGCTTGCTATGTTTGTGTAATTGTGGAGCCACACACAGCTTACTACCACACACAAGGGTGACTCCAAGGGTTCCTGCTAGGGAAAGGAGCCCCCCTAAAACAGGATATCAGGACCAATGCTCAGGGGACTAGTTGGTTCTGCAGGAAACTAAAACTTTCAGACACCAAGGATCAGCATCCTTTTGACTTTAAAATTACTTCAACTCCTGATGAAGACATAAGGTCTGTGGTGAAACATGCGGGGTTCAAATTTAGAGCATTTAAAGTGACATTAAAGCCTACTTTTTTGTTGTTTCCCCTAATGCCGGTGTAAAGATTTACTTGACGTGATGCATACATCTACTTTCTTCCACCCATTGCAAGTCGCCCTCTCAGTGCTGGTGCCGCTGCCCAAAACTTTTTGTCTCTCCTTCTTTTTACAGTGTCCCACGGCACGGAGACACCCGTGTGTGCGAGCTTCCATCATGTGCTCACTGCCTCACATTGCAGGCCACTCCTCCTCCAACCTCCTGTGACCTCAAGCGTGCATGCACCTCTGCCCAATGTATGTACGCAAGATGAACCCACTCTTCCCTTCAGAAGTTCGAGGAATGTGCACTCTGCAGCTGGGAGAGGAAGGGGAGGTTTCTAAGTATTTGGCCACACTGCAGCATTTTCAAATATTGGGGCATGCTACGCTGATTACTAACACCGAGTTAAAAAACAACGTGAAAGGGGAATTGATCCAAACTGGAGCAGACAAAATCTGGAGCAGTTGCCCATGGCAACCAATCAGCTTCTCTCTTCAGTTTGTTCAGGTAAGAGTTGAAAATGTAAGGGGGAAGCTGAATGGTTGCCATGCACAGCTGCTCCAGATTTTGTCTGCAACAGTTTTGATCAATCCCCCTCTGAGTGTTAAGTACCACTTTACATTCATTTTAGTGATGTAAGAAAAAAACATAAAGACCTAGATAGGAAGATCAGTATTCCTGGATAGGAGAGATGAATAGAAATTACATTTAAGTAATGTATGAAATGAATATGGCAATGAGACAAGGGGACATAGTGTACCTAGAGGACACTGAATACTACCTTTATTAGATTTAGCTGGCATTGAAAAGGAATGTGATAGAATGTTTCCCATTATGAGATTCAAGGTATGATATGACAAGCTAAAGTGAAGATTGTCCATGCAACATTTTTGGAAGGGGGAAATCTCCACCAACCCAACAGATTTCATTTGTATTGGCCAGAAAGAGGGGAGACAGCCAGTGGGGTGCAGCAATACAGCAGTAAAGGAGAGGGGAATGTTTATGGTTGGCCAGCGAGGTGCAGCAATACAGAGAGGAGAGGGGAATGTTTATGGTTGGCCAGCGAGGTGCAGCGATGAGAGGGGAATGTGTAGGGGCGGCCAGCAAGGTGCAGCGATGAGAGGGGAATGTGTAGGGGCGGCCAGCAAGGTGCAGCGATGAGAGGGGAATGTGTAGGGGCGGCCAGCAAGGTGCAGCGATGAGAGGGGAATGTGTAGGGGCGGCCAGCAATGCAGCGAGGAGAGGGGAATGTTTATGGCTGGCCAGCGAGGTGCAACAATGCAGAGAGGAGAGCGGAATGTGTAGGGACGGCCAGCGAGGTGCAGCAATACAGAGAGGAGAGGGGAATGTGTAGGGACGGCCAGCAAGGTGTACTGAGGAGAGTGGAATGTGAATGAATGGCCAGCAAGGTGCAGCAATGCAATGAGTAGAGGGGAATGTGCATGGATGGCCAACAGAATGCAGCAATGAGAGGGGATATGTATGGGCAGCCAGTGAGGTGCAACCAGCAATGCAACAAAGGGAGGTGAGGAATGGGTGATGCATATGGATGGCATGCAAGTTGCAGCAAAGGGGGATATGTATGGACGGCCAGCAAGGTGCAGGCGAGGGGGATGTGTATGGACGCCCAACCAGGTACAGCAATGAAGGAAGGAGACCATTTATAATAATCCCAGAGGAAGATTGCCTCAGATTTGGGGTAACATTTTGGAGTCCCCCAGAGTAAGTGTGCTGGAATTCAGCACACCACCACAAAATATAGGCGTGTGCCATGTATATTGATTTGTGCCAGTAAGCTCTAATTGAGAAAAAATATAGAAATGTGACACTTTGTTAGCCCCCCATTCCCCACCCCCTCCCGTGTGTCTGCAGGCTCCAGTAATGAACATGAAGGTTAGCCAGCTTCTATCATTTACTTCTTCCTGCTTCAGGCACATCACTAACTTCTTCTAACTATGGCCGAGTGCAGGTGATATCAACCTGCCATCGGCCATAAACTGCTGCTGAGTACTGGGGGACATCACCGTGCCCTCCACAGTAGTGTTTATGGTTCCAGCACTGACTCAGTGGAATACCCGAGCGAGCCCTCCACAGTACTGGAAGTGGCCCCTAGTACTCAGCAGGTCTGCCTGACATCACAAGCACTCGGCCAAAGTTAGAAAAAGTTAGTGCTGTGCGCTTGCGCGTGACGAAATCTCCATAGCAACCAACGCCGATCTCAGTACTGTCAACACCGTGCGGAGAGGTGCGAGCACCGGGCGGTAAGTGAAGCTGTGCAGAGCTGAGCGCGTGCATAGGTGAGGAACCTCTCTCATATACCGCTCATTATACACACCAGGAGCTCGGTATTTCCGGTACAATGCTGGATCTCTGATCTTTCACTGTTGTAGTAATTATATTACATCGTGTAAGCAAAGTTGTCATCTTTCCAGGCTTGGTTTAGAGATTTCCTTCTTTTATCTCTGGGAATGTTCTTGTTTTCCAAAACTAACCATTGCACAATGAAGTGTCTCTTAGGGGTTGATTTACTAGAAGCACACAAGCTGTTCACTTTGCAGGGGAATTTTCTTTTAGTGAATGAGGTGAAGCTCAGCTGACGTCCATCATCCAATCATGTGCTAGCAATAATACTGTGTTTTGTTTTTTTTTACATTTCCTTGTTGGTGATTGGGTGTTCTTTGCAAAGTGAATTTTCACCACAGGGACATAGCCTTCGTTCACACCTCTGTCATGTGACATTGTAGAGGGGCATTCATTTGAATGGGATTCCTGCTGCAGCTAAATTGCAGTGAAAGAAGTGTGTGCATTGCACCACATGGCATGATACAGTATTACATTTTTGTTTTTGGGTTTAGATATGCTTCAAGATAAAAGAAACTCTACCAGCACTGCTGAACATTAGATGTGTGCATTTTGGTGCAATTGATTGAATCTGACCACTGTATATACAGGTGAAACTCGAATAATTAGGATATCGTGCAAAAGTAATTGCAGTAAGTGCTGCAAAAGGGGCCCAAACTATTTCACTAATGCAACTTAAAAGGTGAAACGAATATATGAGATAGACTCATTACATGCAAAGCAAGATAATTCAAGCCGTGATTTGTCATAATTGTGATGATTATGGCTTACAGCTCATGAAAACCCCAAGAACCCCAAATCCACAACCTCAAAAAAGTAGATTATTACATGCAATCAATAAAACAAGGATTGTACATAGAACAATATCGGACCTCTGAAAAGTACAAGCATGCATATGTACTCAGTACTTGGTTTGGGCCCCTTTTGCAGCACTTACTGCAATTACTTTTGCACGATATTCTAATTATTCGAGTTTCACCTGTAAACCAGGAGTATCACTATTGGCAATGTTGTAGTTCAGAACTCTGCACTTATAAATGATGCTTTGTGAATGCAACCGCCTGGATGTGCTTTACTTAGAGCACAGTGATAGCAGGGGCGGAACTACTGCCGGGTGCAGCCGGTACAACTGCATCGGGGGCCTGAGGCTGTGGGGGTGCCCAGTGAGGTCCGGTCCTTGGTGGAATATGGGGCAGTGCAGGGACCCTGCACTGCTAACAGGCTTCTTAGTAAGGGGTGGGGTCATGTGAATCACCGCTCCGACTCCCAGCCACATCCCTAGTAACAGGCGTCAGGAGAGGAGAAATGTGTGTCACATGCCCCTCCCCCTACACACCGCCTGGCTGGGAAGTTGTCATCTCTGGCGGCACTTCCGTGAGTGGACTGGACCGGGTGAGGCACTGAGTCGGGGGAAGGGCAGAGTGGTGGGATGGGTACGGGGGTAACTGCACACATGGTGCTGTTATTTCATTTAATTAGGGCCCTTTGTTCCTTAGGTCTACCACTGAATGATAGAGTGATAGTCATCCAATTAAACCACACAGTTTAAAAGTTGACATTTTAAAATTGTAAGATGCAGTTAATGATTATTGTATATATTATATATACTTGTGATAGAAGTGCATTTTATAGGTCTTATTTTATTAATCATGGTACAGGCAAAGGGTAAAACAAAGCTAAACAATGACATGTTTCATGTTTATGTCTCTCCAGGAAAATGATGAAGGATACATACTAGAGAATCATACTCTTCCAAGCTGTTGAACCATTTAGGCAATGATGGTCCGTCTATCGGTTGATCTCATTGCAAGAACAAGCAGTCACCTTCGCAGCCGGAAAGATGAGTCCGTAGCCCAATACTTGAAGAGAGTGACTCATCTGAATTTTTCAAATAAAAACATTGACTATGTGGTAAGTACCACTGTGCTGTGAATGGAAGATATAGTTTTATGCTTTTTTTTTCTGAAATATGACTTCCGTGGGCTCCATGCACCCATATACAAGCCACAGTTTTATATGTGTCCCTATGTATCAATTACAAGTGAATGTGAATGATACTTGGAACCAGGGGCGTATCTGCCGCGAGGCAAACAAGTCGTTTGCCTGGAGCGGCAGATTCGCTGAGGGCGGCGATGCTGCCTTGCCTAGGGCAAAGCTGCACACCCCCCCCCCGGACTGACCCGCCGATAGGGCGTTGCTGCCTTGCCTAGGGCAGCAGCAAAGGTAAATACACCGCTGCTTGGAACAGCAGCCCTCTAAAAATAATAAACTATGAGGGGAATTTATCAAAACCGGAGAAAAATGTTATCTCTTTTCTCATATTGAGTTTTCTAATCCGGTTTTGACCTAAGCTACCTACAGGTCCCTGTATAGAGTGAAAAAAAAAACTAACCCATACTCTGACCAGTCAATTGTTTTGTCATTAAAAAATTCTGATGACCTTAACCCTCTTTGCATCGACTTTTTGTGAAGCTGCTCATGTGGCCATTCTGGAATACATGTCTAATAGCATGCATGGTATTAAATCTGTAAGGCTGGATTAAGACCGTTGTATTGCAGTAAGAAACAGTAATACGCATTTGATGCTGTCATGTATTTGGTGTGTTTTTAGGTGCCATTCCTTTTCTTTCACAAAGTTTTTATTGATTTTTCTTTCACAAAGGTTTTATTTGTTTTTTATAATTTTTGTTTTCACATAAAGGTTACAATCAATAAGAGAACAGAAATAGGGCATGCAAGCCCCGCAACAAGGAACACAAATTGAAAGTATGCAGTCATAACATTGTGCAGCGCCCTGCAAACTGTAAAACCAATCAACGAAACAAGCGTCAAAGATCATTATAGGCGTATAAAGAGGGTAGTGCTGTCCAGTTATAGTGGGTAGGACCTAAGATGACATGAAAAGGAGCATCATAGGGGGGGCTTATCAGGTCCGGACCCTGGGTATAATGGAGTAGAGAGCAAGGAGGTAGACGGTCCCCTACACCAAGACATCCGGTGCAGATGGTACGGGGGACGTCAAACAGCACAGATCGGTGTAGGGAGAGCAACAGAGGGGTTAAAGGAAGAGGGCAGGGAAGTAGAGAAGGAGGGAGAGACCGGGAATAGGAAAGAACAAGAGGGGAGTAGGACAAGGGAGGGTGGTGGGCTAGGGAGGGGGACCAGGAGGGGGTGGGAAGTACAGAGCCTCTAAATGGAGAGAAGCTGCGGATCGAAGGACGGTGGCTTAGAGTAATCGATCCAAGGTTGCCAAATCAGTAGGAAGCGGTCATGGGTGTCGGACAGAACCGCAGTCAGTTTCTCATTGACCAGTATATCATCTATGCGATTTTTGACTTCCCTGAAGCTCAGAGTCGGGGTTTTCCACGCTCTGGCGATTGTCATTTTGGTGGCGACAAAGATGTGGGACACAAGGTGCTTCTGGTAACGAGATAACTGCGGAACTGGCTGTAGCAGCAATGCCTCGCACGGTTCCTTTGGTAAGGTGAGTTGAAAAAGAGAGTTGAGTAAGTCGTAGACCCGATTCCAGAGGTGTGCCGCCCGGGGGCACGTCCACCAAATGTGGATCATGGTGCCCGGTGCGCCACAGCCCCGGAAGCAGTGCGGAGAGTAGGAGGGAATGAATTTCGCCAGACGGGCAGGCGTGTAATACCAACGGTACATCACTTTGTAGGAGTTCTCGAGTGCAAGTACATTGCGGGAGCAACGGGCCACCGCTGACCAGGTATGCTGCCAGTCCTCAGAAGTTAGAGATCTGCCCAGTTCCTCATGCCACTGACGTTGATAGGGGGCAAGGGTGGTAGATGCGGAAGTCACCAGAGAAGAGTAGATCAAAGAAATGACACCTGGGGCGTGCGGATCTGAGTTGCAGCAGTGCTCGAATAGGGTCATTCTCGATGGAGCTGAGGTGTTTTTCAGGAGCGAATTAATAAAGTGGCTTATTTGGGTGTAGCGGAACCATTCCCGAAGGGGGATGGATCTATTGGCACGGAGCTGCTGGAACGACTTCACGCCCGAGAGCGAGATTAGGGAGTGAACAGTGGTCAGATCGTTGCGAGACCACCAAGCGAACGAGTGAGGGTCACTGACACCAGGGGGGAATAATGGAGAGTTGAGCCAGGGTAGTAAAGGGAGATGAGGCGACATCAGGTTGCCGGAGTACCGAACTCCGTCCCACACCTTCAGGGAGTGTTTAAGGATTGGGCTGAGAGTAGTAGGGCGATCGGTCTGGGATAGCCATAGCAGGGACGTGAGGGGCAGGGGATGACAGTCCACCATGTCCAAACACGCCCAAAGCGGGAGCTCGGCCGTTGAGTGTAAGAGGGCTAGGGGGGCAATGGTGGCAGCCGTATAGTACGCGCGAAGATCAGGAACTGCCAGACCGCCACAAAGCTTGGGGCGATATAGCAGTTTTCGGTTGAGTCGGGGACGGGAGTTGCCCCAGATGAACGCGAGTATCCTGCGTTGGAGAATGCGGAAGATATGGCCAGGGATGGGAATCGGCAGGGTCCGAAACACGTAGAGCAACTTAGGCAGGAAGGTCATCTTCACTGCATGGATCCTCCCTATCCATGAGATGGGAAATCTCTGCCAGGAGACCAGTAAATTAGTGAGAGATTTCAGAAGGGGGGGGATGTTGGCTTCGTATAGAGTGTCATAGGTCGGGGTCAGGCGAATGCCCAAGTATTTTAGAGATGGAGTCCAGGTAAACGGGAAGGAGAGCTTGAGTGTGGCTAGTGTTGCGGGCGTCAAGGAGACATTAAGAGCTTGGGATTTGGATTGGTTGACCTTTAGGTCCGAGATGAGTGCGAAGTCTGAGAGTGCCTTAAAGAGATTCGGGAGGGAGAGGAAGGGATTTGTCAGAGACAGGAGGACATCATCAGCGAAGAGGGATATTTTGTGGTGAGTTCCCGCCACCTCAAGGCCCTGAATATCAGGGTTGGTTCTAATGTATTCTGCCAATGGCTCAAGGGCGAGGGCAAAAAGGATGGGCGATAGGGGACAACCTTGGCGGGTGCCGCGCGCTATCGGGAACAGGGATGATTCAAAGCCACAGTACTTAAGCTTGGCCTGGGGTGAGGCATAGAGGGCCGCGACCCAGGAGAAGGTGCCATTCCTTTTAAACAACACACCACATCAGACCTGCATTTTACCAACCACAACAAACAGAGGTGATTCATCTGTGTGTTGTGGTGTGCTGGTTATAATATATCCATTGTGGCATGTTGGCAGCCCATTCAAAATAAATCTGCCTTACTACAATGCACATTATTACACTACTATATAAATGAAAGAAAAAAACAAAATGGGGCTTCTTTTATATGAACACATTTGAAAAGACAAAAAAAGACAATTGTCGGCAGTGTAAATGCATTCATTGTACAGAGCATACAAGCTGTGTATATATGTATGTGTGGACTGTATGCGCTCGTGCAGATTCCTCTTCATAGTTCTTGCAGGCATGTGTTCCCAAGACACCTCATCTTTCAGTCTTCCTTCACAATGCATTATAGTGACGCCTGAACATTTGAGGTTTTTTCCTTTCTTCATGTAATAGAACAACACTTTAAGTGGTAATTGGTGTGTTCACTGTGGCTTGTTCACCTCTGTCAGTAGACTTTTCCTGTTATTTCTGGGATTTTACAGAAGTTAATTTGATGTGTTTGACATTGTCTTAGGAGACTGTCCACGTTGCACTTCAGGTGACATTCAGTGCTTTCACTGAGGGACTACAAACCTTGATAAACATAAATACTGCTCTTTGTAACAAATTACGTAAGACAAAGAAAATGTTGTAGTTCTCAGATATAAAGGGCAACTCCAGGCAATGAGTGAAAACACTGTGTAAACTTAAATTGTTTTACATTGCCACAAAGTTTAAAATGGAACTTCAGCATAACTTTTTTTTGGTAGAAGGGTAAGGAAAGGTTGAACCCTCTGTTAAAAGTTCACTTATGTTAAAGGAGACTTCCATTTAAAAAGGTAATTGAGACAGAAAGTGAACAAAAAAACTTCTCTAAGAGAAACACAACCACATAGCAATAAAATGCGACTTTTTGTAAAATGCAAGGATGTTAGTGAGTTGTTACAGTTGTCCGTGTCTTTATTAAAGGTGCATTCACACCAAAAATTTGAAGGAAATCTCCAGTCAACCGAGGGTCAATTGTACCTTCTGATTTCCTTCCGATTAATTACAATCCATTTTACAACGGATGCTAACGGAAGGACACCGAAAAATGAATGGGTGTGAATAGGACTAGTTCACACCTGATCTGTTGTGTTAAGTTGTGCTGAAAAAAGTAGTGCATGTTATACTTTTTTCAGCGCAACGTAACTCAACGGAACAGAGCGGTGTGAACTAGCCCCATTAGCACTCATTCATTTTTTGGTGCCCTTCCATTAGCATCCATAGAAAACCGAATCACAACGCAATGGGCCCTAAGGAGGTTCCCCTCATCTCCTCCCACAGTGACACTGGCCACTGGCAAATCTCCATCTATTGGATGCTTGATATAGTACAGCTACCACTGACCACAGCATTGCAGGTGTGATAGCAGTGCTGGTGTCCTGTCTCCACCTCCATCTTGGCCATTCACTAAAACACACACCCACAGCATCATCACAGGTTGCTTTTGTGAATGGCTCAGCATAAACACTGTGGATGGAGACATGACACCAGCACTGATGTCTGCCATACCTGGAGTGTTGATGTCGGCCGGGAGGTCAGAGATAGATCAGGAGCAGTACTGTCTGGAGCTTCCAAAAAGACATTTCTTGAATGTTGTGCTTCTAGGAGATGTTAATGGACATGTATCAGGGATTTAAATTATTCCTTTCTAAATGCTCTGGGCCATTGGTAATCTGCTTTGTTTAATCAGCATTCCGAACAGTTTTATACCTCATTCTCAAAATGAATTGGTTACTAAGGACACATCCCCTGGATCACTACATTGGCCAGGGCTTACAGTACCATATGGCAAAGAGCAGTGTTGACTTCGTAACGTGGAATTAAATGAGTTCCATTTGTATCACCACCTACAAAAAGTCCAGATATGACACTGCATTTCTTTTCCAGGAGGATCTGTCCATGTGCAGAAACCTCACAGTTTTATACCTGTATGACAACAACATCAGTCAAATTGGAAATCTTGGATTTGCCACAAACCTAACACACCTGTACCTCCAGAATAATTGTCTATCCACCATAGAAAACCTGAGTGGGCTAAGAAGACTTGAAAAGCTGTAAGTTGCAGTGCTATACCACGGTGTTTCAGCTTCCAGCTTTGAATCTGTTGAGTAGTATCATTCTGGAATAAACATTTTTCTGCAGATACCTGGGTGGCAATTATCTCACTGTGGTTGAAGGTTTAGAGGGTCTTCATGAACTGAGGGAACTGCACCTTGAGAGTCAGCATATCCCACCAGGAGAGAGGCTACTGTTTGATCCTAGAACACTCCATTTTATATCTGTAAGTATTCATATTGCCATTCATATTCAATATGCCACACACTTTGTTCTGTAAGGCAAAGAGCATGATAAAGCAACTTGTAGCAATCGATTGGATATCAGTCATATATTTAATAAGAACAGTAAGGGGTTGTTATGGTTTACATCACTTTGCAAACTGATCTTTATTCTTTACCTCATTGGATAGGCCAGTCAGACAGAGTGCGCTATGTATGATATTTTCTTGTTCCAAAATGTGTAACAGCAGTTTTCCAATGTAAATTTTAGGGTTGCACAGATACCAAGTACAGTACTCGGTAAAAGTACGAGTACATGTACCGATACTTTTGAGCTCCAAGACTACACTAGAGAAAAATTCAAAAATTAGGAGGCAGCCTTCATTTGTAAGGAGCACACGGAGCTCCTGGGATTTGTACATCTCTGTTTTAATGTACGATTTTGTTTTTATAAATATAAATAAAGGGATGCACCCATACCAGTTTTGCGAGTACGAGTACTGGTACTTGCCGAGTACTTACAAGTATGAGTATTGATACATTTTTGTTTATTGTCATGTGACAGTTTTTATAAAACAATACAGACTAATGATTTCAGGACAGTGGTGGAGCGCCAGAGCCAGGTCCCAGCTGCAACCTCTGCAACCCTGGTAGTTCTCATGAAAATGCCAAGTATCGGCACTGGTACTCGAAAAGTATCTGTGCATCCCTGGACATGGACATGTAGCTGGTTCTGGGGTTTCCTGTGATTGGGACATGCAGTTGGTGTTGGGGTTTCCTGTGATATGGACATGCAGTTGGTACTGGGGTTTCCTGTGATATGGACATTCAGCTGTTTCTGGGGTTCCTTGTCATATGGACATGCAGATGGTTCTAGGGTTTCCTGTGATATGGACATGAAGTTGGTGCTGGGGTTTCTTGTGATATGGACATTCAGCTGTTTCTGGTATTCCTTGTGATATGGACATGCAGCTGGTGCTGGGGTTTCTTGTCATATGGACATGCAGTTGGTGCTGGGGTTTCTTGTGATATGGACATGCAGTTGGTGCTGGGGTTTCTTGTGATATGGACATGCAATTGGTGCTGGGGTTTCTTGTGATATGGACATGCAGCAGGTACTGGGGTTTCCTGTGATATGATCATGCAGCTGGTTCTGGGGTTTCTTGTGATATGAACATGCAGCAGGTGCTGGGATTTTCAGTTATATGGATATGCATGCACAATTCATCTACCTCTTAGTGCCTATTGCTACTGTTAAAGTGAATAATCTGTCTCTGCAGACATCTCTCTGTGTGCTGAATATCAGCAATAACAATATTGATGAACTGAAGGAACTTGCGGTGTTGGAAAATCTGACTCAGCTTGTGGCAATGGACAATCATCTTACAGATATTAAGGTAATGATCAGTTCTGGAAACAAAGGATATGGTATAAGTATATGGAAAACATCTTTATTTTTTCATATTGACTAGAAAACATTGAATAACTTACCTTCCATCACATTTTTGGCTGCATGGAAAGGGGGTTCCATCTATAAAGTCATAAGGGAGAAGTGGGGTTATAGATGTAATTAGACAGAAGTGGTAGGATGCAAGACACAAAGAGGAGAAACAGTAGTCTGCCACATGGCAGCCATTCTCTCGCTTCTATGCTTTGCTGGCAGTGGGTTCAGTAGTGTTTCAGTATAAGTGCCTGCCATAGTAGATGTCGATTGGGCAGATTAAGATAATACAGTATAAGATGTTTGCAGAAACAGTATAAACTAATGGAACGAAAAAATACTATTCCACCTATAGCATTCCATCCCTGATTTTTCTTTCTGTCCCACAGACAAAGTGGTTGTAATCAGGCTGATTGCTCTGGCCGAAACAGACACTTTAGTTTTCTTTCCCACAGTGTTTTTAGATAACCAGTATGCAAAATTGTATTATTTTCATCTTGATCTGCCGGTATATGCCTTGTGTTAGCTAATTGTGTTGTCATATCCTTAAAAGTCCATTTAAAAAGATTCCCAGAGAGAGTTTAACATGTTTTTAGAATCTAGGAAAGTTGAGAGTGAAGTCCAAGCCTAGCTTTGCTCTCGGACACCATTCTAAACCTGGCCATACACCTTACGACCATCGCAAG
The DNA here is from genome assembly GCF_000935625.1 of Nanorana parkeri. NCBI lineage: Eukaryota > Metazoa > Chordata > Amphibia > Anura > Dicroglossidae > Nanorana > Nanorana parkeri. The sequence continues at coordinate 1,351,382 of NW_017306415.1, forward strand.
ACTTTTGTCTTGCGATGGTTGTAAGGTAATTAAAAAAACGTACGATCTGCCCATCTTGGACAGGCAGATTGTACTACAGATGGCCGCAATGCTGAACAGGCAGTGTGCGCTTGCGCACACCGGCCTGTGCGGCAGTTATCTCAAGATCACTCCTGAATTTTTAAGAAACATTATAAACCAATAACTTATATACTTTAAATATACAGCGGTTATTGCCCTCTCACGTGGTGTCCTACCTTACCATAGCTTTACTATGGATGATGGTGGCTCCGAGCCATGGGACACTGCAGTGTGCCCCCCACTAGTATTTGCTGACGCCTTGGCTGTATGGAGAGCCTTCCTTTATCTCCTCTACTTGTCTAGAATTGTAAAATTAAGATACAGCATATACCAGAGATAATGTAGCACACACTCTAGCCTTCAAGTTGGGGGTAATTACCAAGAGGGCTGCGCTATGGGATCTTGGACTTCCCCGGCTCCAAGCCTTCCATCACCCAGAGAAAGCACAGGCAAGCTAAGTAACCTTCTGTGGGGTGATCTGTGTATTTAAATCAACAACCTTTATGTTATTTTACTCTATGTCCACTTAACCTAATAGAGCAGCCCCCAGGAGAACTAGAAGTATAAAGTGGAACTGAAATGAGAACCTTTTGGTTTGTTTTGGCTAGAGTGGGGTAGGGTTAGAGCCTCATTCAGGTGTTTATTGTCCCTGTGGTGGATATTCCCCTCACTTTCTGTGTGGTCACTAGGAAAAGACCTAATGGGAGAGGTATTCTGACTGCAATATACAGATATACTCATGTGATCCTCCTAAACCACTCCCTCCAGCCTGTCTCAGCGATGGAATTTCCCTTGGCTTCCTCACGTTCTATACACTGTATAAAACGTTAGACTACTGGAGTGAAAGGGGAGCGGGACTGTAGGGACCTGTCTAAGAGCAAGCTGAGATTTCGGTTCGGGTGAGTATAACATTATTATTTTAGCTTCCTAGACAAAACGAACACTTAACCTTTGCAGTGCAGGGGTATCCCTACAGAAAGGGTTAAAGGAGAACTATGAGGTGAGTGCTTTTCACTCACCTCATAGTTCTAGCTGACCTGTGACAATAAGACTGTCACAGGTCGGCTCAGTAGATCGGGAGGTGAGCAACACATACCGGCGTTCGATCGCCTCTCGATCCTGTCACAGCTCTCTGCCGTGACAGGGGAGGGGCTGGATTCCCCCCGCTCCGATCCGCCAGCGCTGACTGGTGGAACGTACGGGGGAGGGGGCGGGTACAACTGGCTCTGCCTTTAGATAGGCAGAGCCAGCTGTCAGTCACGCAGCTGGGCCGATCCCGGCACAATTGTCAGGATCCGCTTCAGCTTCGGCGTCTCAGTATACCACGAGCAGCAGCTCGCGGTATACTGCGGCGTCTGAGTATACTGTGAGCTACAGCTTGCGGTATACTGAGCCTAGGGTGACGGGAGGACGCTAGTTTGTGTCCTCCCGTTACCCTAAGGAGAACTATGGGGAAAAGACTTAACCCCATAGTTCTCCTTTAAGAATAGATGTGCCTGGAGTTCTGCTTTAAGCCTTCTCTGCATCAAACAAAACAAAAAAAATAGACAAAAGCTTTGGCTGACGTTCCATTTTTTTCTCCAGATCACCATTTCCAAAGAAAATATAGCTTGCAACCATGTACTATTCCACTTACAGAGTTAGATGTATTGGGGTACAAGGTTGTGTTGTAGCTGAGTATGTTTTTCTGTTTCCTGTAAAAATGTAAATGTAAGTGTTAATTTCATTGTATCCACTTTTTTTAAGGTCACGCTGTCCAGTTACCACTTAGACAGCTTTATCATCATTATGACTTTAATGTATTCAAACTCTGTCCTGTATTGATTATGGGAAGAGCATCATGAAAAGATGAATTCATTTTCTTTCTGTCTTAGCAGTGGCCAGGGTACAACATATAGATTTTCTTTTCCCACAGAGATTATGACAAGCCGTCAAACTGGTGACAAATTGCTGTCTGAAGTCCTAGTTAAGGATCCCAAGTTAAGAATTTTTCCAATAAAGATTACACTCCATTGTTCAGTTGCAAGTTCATAATGGGCAGTATTAGGAGGGGAGAAGGCTATTGCCAGTGTTACATCCCTTGTGTATAACTTGTGATTTCTTAGTAACTTCTAAGTGATGCTGTGACATGATCATTTATCAAGTAGAGCCTGCATAAAAAGACGCTGGTCCCTCTAGTAATAGTTATTGAAAGGCTGGAAAGTGAGAGCACTTTATTAGAGACAGGAAGGCAATAAACAACTAGAGCGTGTCCAAAGAAGTAATCATATTTCACCATAGGATTAGAGTATTCTAAGATAAACATACACCGCGACCAGCATGTTCTGGGTCATTTATCAAGTGAGTAGCAGTTAGTAAAAAATGCTTCAGAGTAGCAATAGATTTATCAAAGGCTGGTGCTACAAATTGTGCGTTTCTTTGTAATGTATGACTTTCTCCTTTCCCTGATGAACATTATTAATCTAAGAACCACAAAAATAAACACAACTATTTTTCTTTAAGTATATGTTGTGAAAATTAGAAGTGTGAGGTCAGGGAAAATGACACTGACTGCGGGACATAGTTTTATGTATTGCTCATAACCAAAGCTCTCTTTTCTTTTTTAAGTACCACTTCATAATTAGCATTGTATAGAATTCAGAAGGCAGATGTCCTTTTTATTAAATGCAGTCCTATTTAACGTGTACCTAAAAGCCTTTGTGTAAATGGATTTAGTGACCTGGTGCAAGTACTCCAGCTTGTTCAACTGGAAGCAGTGATGTTATGAGGATACTGTCATATTCCATGGGGTAGCTTTATGATTTAGAGACCAGCCATAGCAGCTGTATCGTGACTGTACCTGGAGATTCAGTGCACACTGTCTGCCCATATGGAGACTGAGGCCTGGTTCACACCTGAATGTTTTGTAGCGCGTTCAACACTCGACGAACGCTCTACAAAACGCTCAAACATCTAAATCCCATTGTATTCAATGGGTCTGGTTCACACCTTGCCGTATTTCCGCCCGTCCGAACGGGATACAAAACGGCCTACGCCCAAAGAAGTACATGTACTTCTTTGGGGCGTTTTGGTCTCGCATTTCCATTGGGATACAGCCAAGTAGCCCTCGGAAACGGGCGTTTGTCGCAGGGGTTTTTTACCGCGAATCGCGGTAAAAACGTGCGACGCGACAAATGCGCATATTAAATACGCCTAGGTGTGAACCCAGCCTTAAGGCTCGTTCACACCTAGGCGTATTGCATATGCGCGTCTGTCGCTCGACCGGCGCACGTTTTTTACCGCGATTCGCGGTAAAAAAGTCGCGGGACAAACGCGCGTTTCCGAAGGCTACTTGGCTGTATCCCAATGGAAACGCGCAACAAAACGGCCCAAAGTAGTACATGTACCTTTTCAGGCGTGGGCCGTTTTGTAGCGCGTTAGGGACGGCCGGAAATACGCCACGGTGGGAACGAGACCATTGAATACAATGGGATTTATATTTTTGAGCGTTTTGTAGAGCGTTCGTCGAGCGTTGAATGCGCTACAAAACGTTCAGGTGTGAACCAGGCCTTAACAAACTTAGAAAAACGTTGGGGAGTCAGAGGGCAAAGCTCCTAAGCATCCCGCTTTATAGCCTGTTTGTTAACTTCCTGTAGCACACGTAGTTCACCACAGGTTATGCCTGCTAATACACCAGGAACAACCTGCTGCACCATCCCTACTATCCCCCATAAAACATAGGATGGGGGTCACATACCATTGTTTGTTTAACGCTGAACTCTTTCTAGGCAGATATGAAAGGCACAAATGAATGCAGCTTTCTATTCCTAATCACATCCTGGAATGCATTTTTAAATGTAAGCAGTGTAAGTATCTAAATTTGACTTGGTATCAGCCTTTTGCAGTCCCCTGTACAGTAGAGCTCAGACTGAGGGCAGCAGAAGGAGCCAGTTAGTTGTGCTGCAGTGCAAGGGGTATGTTGATAGGAGGAGAGAGCAAGCAGAGTGACAGAAAGATGAGTTTATCGGTCTACTGCTTCTCCTTTCTCTGGCCAGTCATAGGGTGGGGAGGAGACCTGTAACTGTTTCTGAACTGCAGCAGAGACAATTCAGCTGTTTTGTGTGGCAGAGCTTTGTAAATCTTAGAACTGGATGGACAGAAATACAAATCCTTTGGCAGGTAAAACATCCCCTTTTATGTATTTGATCGGAGTATTTAGCTGTTTGCCTGGAGTTACCGTTAATTGTATGCTTCAGTCAAAAGTGAATTGCATGGTATGTAGCCATCCTGGAGGATACACTTATTTTTGTTCTTTACTAAGAAAAAGCATAATATACAAAATTCACAACATTGAGGCCTCGTTCACACCATCCACAGTGCATTCCGGAAGGATCGTGGCCGAGACCGACTGGATCGCATTGTGACCGGCTCAGTTTGTTGAGGGCCGGGAGGGATGGTGTAGTGGTGCATTGAAGTAAATGGCACCGCAGCCACGCCCTCTGGCCGCACGTGAACTCAAGGCACATCAATGCCTGCGGTCTGGTCAGGTCTGGTCAGAAAAATGCTGCAAGCACATTTTTTTCTGACCGGAGCAGACCGCAGGCATTGATGTGCTTTGCCTTCCCGTGTGGCCGATCGCATTGCGACCTGAGGGTGTGGCTGCGGTGCCATTCACTTCAATGTACCGCCACACCCCTTCCCGCCCCACAATAAACTGAGCCGGCCGCACGGGAACGGATGGACTCCCACTTTAATCCTGTTGCTGTATCTCACATAAGATATATGGAATTCAGTACTACAAAGTTCCTTAGAAGCATTAGTCAGTCTGTCTTAGTTTAGATCAGGGTTAGGCAACCTTGGTACTCCAGCAGTGGTGAAACTATAAATCCCATCTAGCCTTTGCCTTTGGGAGTCCTGCCTCTGGCTAGCAAAGTCTTGAAGTGCCTCTCAGGACATAGGACAGCTGGAGGGCCAAGTTTGCCTACTCCTGCTTTAGATAACGCCAGGACGGAGGGGGTGATTGGTTGACACAGGCTGCAGGAAGCAGACAAATTCCCTCGCCATGTAGATTGCACAAATCGAGGCTAAAGTTACGTTTATCTAAATAAATGTGTGATATGTCTGACTTTAGCACAGCTAAAGTCAGTAGCATTATTATTTGTTTGATTTTCCTTGTTGCTTGGAATTGCTCTTTAATATGTTGAAGCTGAACCTCAGCTATAGAGATTAATATATACAGGTGAAACTCGAATAATTAGAATATCGTGCAAAAGTAATTGCAGTAAGTGCTGCAAAAGGGGCCCAAACCAAGTACTGAGTACATATGCATGCTTGTACTTTTCAGAGGTCCGATATTGTTCTATGTACAATCCTTGTTTTATTGATTGCATGTAATATTCTACTTTTTTGAGGTTGTGGATTTGGGGTTCTTGGGGTTTTCATGAGCTGTAAGCCATAATCATCACAATTATGACAAATCACGGCTTGAATTGTCTTGCTTTGCATGTAATGAGTCTATCTCATATATTAGTTTCACCTTTTAAGTTGCATTAGTGAAATAAATGAACTTTGCACGATATTCTAATTAATCGAGTTTCACCTGTACTTACATTGGTCCTGCTTGGCACAATGTAAGTTTATATAACTTTCCCTGGTAGGACCATGGAGATCCTGTAAACACTGCAGTCGCCACAGAGGGAGTCACTCAGCACAGCGGCTTTTCCTGGACCCACTGAATTATTTGTTTTTGTTTGTTTGTTTTTTACAGGACTTGGAGTTTGTCTTGAGGAAATGGCCAAAGCTATGGAGAATGGATCTGAGTGGAAACCTAATTTGCCAGAAGCCCAAATACAGAGATAAAGTTATTGTCACTTCAAACACATTGGGTAAACAAAGAGAAACATTCATATAAAAACACCACTTTCAACCTTCCTTTTCCCAGAATGGCAGATTTTACCTTTCCAAACAATGATACGGCCAATGTCATTACAGTGTTATTTACTTTGCTGGAATCATGATCATAACTAACTCTCATTCTAACAGAAATCCTGGATGGTAAAGAAATAACAGTAATGACCAGACAGTTCTTGGTTAAATGGAAAGCCTCAAGGGATGCCAGAAAGAAAAGCAGAAAAGAAAACATGGAGGGACAGTTAGTCTCCGACCAGCTATGTATGTCAGATATTAATGATAATACATTTTGATGAAAGTTGTGTATGTTCCTTGTACATGCTGACTCATTAATTTGGCATTGGTATATGCTGGTAATTCTATCTTCGAATTGGTTTAAATGTCCTCATTTCCCTTTTCCATATTCTATATTCCACATAATTTCATGTCTGTCATATTATTTATCCTCTGTCTGCCCTCTGCACCGATGCATATTTTTTTAGCAATCTGCAGATCATGCTGTGGGACACAGTTTAATCGCATTATCAAGTGATTAATAACATTTCCAAACTATTACTGGATAAACTATCCTGCTGGGTGTGTGTGGGGGGGTGGGTTCATGCCAACCCCAGATAGTAAATAGAGTAGTACCTACCTATAGGTGTCTGCACATTAATGCAGCAGCCCACAGTTGCTGCCCACACGGACAAAACCCAGGCTATTTTGATCGGGCAAAGCTCTGACACTTCCTTGTAGTATTGAAGCTTACCCATCCCATCCTGCACCCACACCTTCCTATTGGGAGCCCATCATGGCGATGGGCTAAAATATGTGCCAAAAGTAATGTGTTTGAGGTAGGAAAGAACAGAAAAGCTTTGAAATGACCAGCAAGTGGCCAAAATGGCCCTGGAGTTAAGGTGTAGTGTAGTGGACTGAAGGTTCCTGCAGGTAAGTACATCTCTAGGTGCCTACGCACCTAAGGTGAAGGATCCTCATGTCTCCTGTTTCAATGTCATAGGCAGGCTGGTGTAGAGTGCAGAGCGGCAGTGGAAAATTGCTCACTGCCTGCTTCTTCATATTTGAATTAGAAAAGCGACAGCGACAATGTGGACCTTTTCCTTAGGTTTTTATTGAAGCTCAGTGTGTCTTAGGCTGGATTCACACTGTTCCGTGTGCATGCAGCATGCATGATAATGCACAGGTATAGGTGTAAATGGGTACATATAGCTCACTTTTCCCTTTCACACTTAACTACATTGCATAGATGTGAACCTGCCACATTGAGAATAATGGGATTTCTACTTGCAGTGCATCTTCATGGAGTTTTGCTGCAGGAAAACAGACAAATGTGAATAGGTCCTTAAAGCGTTCTAAAACTATCCATTGAGCAATAAATTGTCCTCGGCATGGTTACTTAAGGTTTTTGTTTTAGGGAAGCAGAACTTAATGTTATATTCCCACATCTGATTATTTATGCAGCCATATATTTTTTTGTTTTGTTTGTTGTGAAAACAGATAACTTAGAGAATCCTGGCTCTCTTCTTCTTGTCCAGTATCAGAACACAAAATATTTGGAGAAGGAAAAATCAAATTATATCTTCATGGCTAAGATGCTAAGTGAGAGCAAACAAAGCCAACTGCAAAGATCGCTTTTGCCGACTACAAAGAGAACTATTAACATCAGTGAAGATATTCGGTAAGCTAATACATTTCATCTATGCATATGTCATTGGGTTTGTCTTGCTTATAATGTTAAAAATCAGTGCCAATATTATTACGGTTGATAAAAGCACTGCTGTTAGTATCATCCTGGATAACTAGCATACGTGTGCCCATTCCAGAACAGACAAGGTTGGGGATGGAGGAGGGTGTCAGGTAGGGTGGTGAGAGCAAGGGGATTGGTGTGTCGGCAGGTGCAGTTATGACAGTGAGGGGGGACTATTG
>NW_017306415.1:1359265-1391785 GCF_000935625.1 Nanorana parkeri
AAGAGTTAATTCTACTTTAAATGTTGGAATATATACTATATATATATATATATGTGTGTGTGTCTCTCTCTCTGTGTTAAGAAGTGTTTATCAGTGTTTCATCTTCTTTGGTAACCTAAGTCATACAACCATCATACACAGGGAGGGTTGTCAGATCCATATCCTGTGCTTTTGTTCAATGATCTCCCCATGTATGGAGCACAAGCAATTGGTTGTGGACTGGTGTCCGGGTCCCTGGAGTCTTTCTGTTTCTCACTACTGATGTAGAATCAGCTAAACTGATCTTTGAGAATTTGCAGACATCACATTAACCAGACTTAAAAGCATCTAAAGTCTAAACTTTTTTTATTTTAGTTTTGGATATAAATAAGAAGAGTTAGCAACCTTGTAAAGTTTTAATTGCTGTATGTGCCCCTGCTGGGTAGAATCAGCTTATCCTGGTGATTAAACTGAAGAAGAGGCGAGGGGACACCTGTTCTGGTGTCAAAAGGGACATTTTACTCTGCTGAGTTTTCCTCTTACTTCATGTGGGGTCTCCAGGACAGGATTTACAGGGTATAATAAACTGACGGTGCTTTTAATTCTTCACTACTATGTCCACTTGTGCATCACATAACATAACTTTTAAGATTTTTTTAGATGATTTTTGTGCTAACTCCAGGACTAAAAAATCCTGCTTAGGAGTTTGTTACAGTTTGTTTCAAATAATGAATGCTATCTGTACTGTGCTGGCAGATTTCAGTATCGCCTGTAAATTAGATGAGCAGGACTGTCTGTCCTTACAAAGGGTTAAAGGCTTGAAGACATTGTATGTTAATGAGGGGAAGCTCAGTCTGTCCTAAGTCTTTCTATTAGAACAGTTATTACTGAAATTGAGAGGGAAGCATGCAATGTCTGCTGAATAGAGATATTGAAAAAAAAATGCTCTTTAGATATAAATTTAGATACGCAGTGTGAATAGGAACACATAACAAACATATAGGGGAGGTTTCTTAATTGTGACTGCAGAAGTGGAACTACACTTTAAGAAAGGTTTGAGTTGTGCTTTTTTGGACATGAAAGCTATTTCAAATCCGTCTTTGTACTTCTTCAGACATAACCTGGCACATGAAGGGTTAATTTCATCGATTTGAGTGTTCACTAGGGGCCTCTAGTGCCATTTTCTAGATCAGCATTCTTCCCTGTTATCTACAAGTGTTTTCTTAGTCATTTTCCGATGGGCCTGAAAAAGTTGCGATCCCTTATGCTGCTTTATGCTCCACTGCTCAAACTCAATGTCTGCATTCGACTTTTTCCAAAACCTGGAAGAATATATGCAAATATTATATTTTCTTTTAAGGCTTTGAGTGAGAAGTGGAAGTGAATTTCAGCATAATTAGTTTTCTTTTTGCCCCTGTGAATATATCATCCCATGACAAGAACTTGGAGGCATTCCTGTTGGCATGCGGCAGAAGTCAATGGAGTGTATATTCAGCCCCTTCCGCTTTGCTTTAGTAGAAGTATTGGTAGCAGGTAACTTGGCGATGACATCAGAAAAACCCTTCCACAGCTTCACAATGTGTTTATTTAGTGTGATGATAAATGAAAGCAATATTGTGTAAACGACAGGCAATGCTAAAGAATAAAACCAAGCACGAGTTGTATGTGGCAGTAGAAAGGACCTTTTCAGAGTGCCAGTATTAAATTGTAGCTTTGTATTCTTACAGGGGCCAGTCTTGCAGATGGAATTAATGAGCCATATACTTTGTGTTCAACACGCAGCTTTGATGACAGATATGTCATTTATACTTTCTGATGGTACTTATAGTGAACAAAAACATGATGTCTCGTCTTATAGCCTTAGTGCAACCCTGTATGTGGGCACATGCCTTATTTTCATGTATAATCAATCATGCTTTTAAAAATGTACATATATTGTGCAAACAGTTCAAGAAAATATGAGACTTGTAGATCCTTCTATACCTTTTGGTGGTAGAACCTTAAAGCCGCACACGACTCCATACTTACAATACACGATTCATTGTTTTTCAGGTCTCTAAATTAGCGTTAATTAGTTTAAAAAAAAAAGAAACTACAGCGTATTTTCAGTAAGTATACACTATGAGGGGAATTTATCAAAACTGGAGCAGCTGTGCACGGCAACCAATCAGCTTCTCTCTTTCAATTTCAAATCTTAACTGAACAAACTGAAGACAGAAGCTGATTGGTTGCCCTGGGCAACTGCGCCAGTTTTGATAAATTCCTCTCTATGGGTTTTAGGGCCTGTTCACATGACGTCCGTTTTCTGTGCTGACCTGATCCGTACGCTGCTGCACTAAAAATGCATCCCAATGTATCCCTATGTGTTTTATGGGCTAAAACAGTCCGTTCAGGTTACAACAGAAAAATACTGCATGTCACATTTTGTACGGTCCGGAAATGCAAAACGCATCAAAAACGCACTGCACTGCAGCTAACATACTGACAGCCCCACTCCAGCAAAAAAAAAATATATATATTTTTTTTTTGCTGGAACGCATCAAAAACGCTGCCGAAACGCGGTAAAACACATAGCCCCGCGTCTGCAGATCCGCAACTGATCCGGACCTGATAATCATGTGAACAGGCCCTTAGTGTGTAATGGCATCAGGCAGCTTGGAGAATGGTAGATCGTTAGCTGCACATCTACACATTCTTGGTCAGAGGCCTGCATGTGTATAGCAACTATTCTGTTGATGTCTGTGAAGGTTCTCATTCATCTAGGTCATGGCATATCTGTAAAAAATAAGTCAAAGCAACTGGACTTGCTGTATTTTTACAGATATTCTGCTGATGTTGATCCCAGATAATAGAGTGTTATAGTAATACTGACCATAGACAGGCAAATCCATTAGGGGAATACAAAATCTGCATTTCCTTTCAGAGACTGGTAAATACAGATAATCCTTGCTTAACGACTTACCTGTTTTGCGACCACTCGCACTTACGACCGTCCTCCGAGCGGCCTAGCGCGACCTGTCGCCGGCGGAAGTGACGTCCTCCGATCTTCACTGCGGGTCCCGGTAAGTATTTTCATTGCCCGATGTACAGTACACTGTTCGGTACTGTACATCTGCAACGCTATACAGTTCTGTATTAATGCAGTACAGTACTGTATAGAGTTCCTCACTTAACAACCAATTCGTTTAATGACCTGGTCGTAGGAACGGAACTCGGTCATTAAGTGAGGAATACCTGTACCACCGTATGTACCCACCTTGTGCCTAATCTGTTCTCTGCCTGTCATGTTCATTCTCATCACATGTGATGGGCTCACACCTCTGTTCCTCCCCTATCAGAGATCTGAGTGCTGCTTACATCGTCCAGTCATTCTGCATTATTAGCACGTATCCATCTTGTTTAACAATACGTTGAACAGTTTGTCACTGACTGGTGACTGTGACCCTGTATGACCACAAGAGGTTATATTTCTAACCAAACCTCTGCAGAGCACACATTCAGCTTGAACGCATACATACATACCAACTACATTCAGATTAATCCCCAGACATTTTTCTGATGCCCATGTCTCATTGATATTCATTGAAAAAGCTTTGTATAAATACACTCTGTAAATGCGTTTTATAAGAAACAATAATGCAGTGTTTTGGCAAACGTGGCCTCATTTTTATATAAATAGTGGTAATCAAACCAGTGAGTTTTTTGATCCTTGCTACAGGTAATTCTTCAGAAATCTGACATGGCATAATTTACCATAAAGTCGGCTTTAAAATGTTGCCGCCTAGTTGCTATATTTACTTATTAAGATTCTCAGTCTGAAAACCAAAATGTTTTGCTGCTGGAGTTTTCTATTACAGACAACATATGGGTAATGGAGCTGTAAGATGTCTATGCATAACTAATGTGTTCTATGCTATATTTCACATGATCGGAGCAGTCACAATTCATTCTTGGTAATCAATTACTTTCCGGCTGCATTGGCTGGTTGATTTTTGACATACAGAGTGGCCGTGTTTTTTACACTAGTAGCTCCAAATACAAGGACCTATTCTGAAACAAAATGCTTTAATTAGGAGATCATCAGTATAAGGACAGATAGCATATGGACATTTTCCTGCACTGCAAAAATGTCTGTGCTGAAGTTTAAACATCAGTGCCCCAAAAATGTCTTTAGGTTTTAATTTAGAGAAAGGTTCACTCTTCATTGTTGTTCTGTGAGCTGCCCCACCCATGTGCACCCTAAGCTGGCCATACACTTGATTCTGTTTAGTGTGGATGCACCATAAGCTGGCCATACACTGGGCCCACAATAGCCCACTGGGCTGTTGTATTATGACAGTAGTGTGTGTGGGTATACCCATCGAAATAGCTGTCTGAATGCCCAAATAGTGACTGCAGCTGATTGGCTGCAGTTACCATTAAGCTGAGAGTTTTCGAACCAGCTCCATTAACAGAAGTCGATTCAAAAGGGGAATGTTGTCAAACAGGGGGGCCCCCAGGAGGTCCACACACTGCTCTAATGTCAGCAGGACTTGGCTGAAATTCAAGCAGTGTATGGACAGCTTTACTTTAGCTAGGTAAAACTTACGGGAAAATTTATAACAGGTTCCTCCATCCACACTAGACAGCATGGATGGACAAATTTCACCCTCATTTCCTTTGCATTCTGACAGTGCCACTGTCAGGATACTCAAACAGTGATGGCAGCTGATTGGCTGTTGCCGCTGTTTGCCTGAAGATTTTCCATCCAGCTTCTTTTTCTCATTGAAGGATGTCAAAAAAAAGGGTACAAATTTCAGAAATTTGCACAATGTATGACCAGCTTAAGTTTTTGTGCTGACTTCTGGAGAGTGTGCTGGGGAATGTTTTGTAATGTATTGTTCTGTGAACTGTCCTGCCCATGTTCAGCTCAGAAAGCAAATAAGAGCAGCTGCAGGTAAATGCAGGAACTTCATATCCTCTAGCACAGGGGTCTCAAACTCAATTTAGTCGGGGGCCACTGGACAAATTTTTTAGTCCCATGGGGGGCCGTTACTATATACGGTACCAGTTTTAATGTCTGCACATGTTACAAGCGGCAACTGTCACCGGTTCAAATTAATGATCGGGTAACAGCTGCTGCTTGTAAACGCCTGCACACACCGCATGTAATCATATGTGAAAGGATGACATGCAGTTAGGAATCTGTCACTATCAGTAGTTACACAATTGTTTATCCAGGGATAGTGATTGTTTTTGTAACTGCATGTAATCATATCACATACGATTACATGCGGTATGCAGACGTGTACATGCAGCGGCTGATCATCAACTTGAATGGGTGACAGTTGCTGCATGCAAACACCAGATTAGAGATTCCTGCTGCAGGAAAACGCAAGTTTGTGACACAGGAATCCCTAATCACACCTGAAATATAGGGGAGGTAAGGTCTAGTGCAGACCTTCCTAATGATCCATCATTCGGCTGGAGCTCAGAACTGACAGCTCCGGCCGGAGCTGACAGGAGCAGCTCTGCGGACCGTGTAGCTGCTCCTGAAAGTCGGGCACGCCGTCCGTGTGCCGGACTTGTCAGCTGACTGCGGGCCACATAGTACCGGCTCGTGGGCCGGTACTTTGAGACCCCTGCTCTAGCATCTCCCGTTAAATTCTAATCTTTTCCATACAAAGCTTTAACTTTTCTTCTAAAACGCGTCTCAAAACAATAAGCAGACAACATTAAAAAGAGGTTCATACTGCCAGTTCTTTTACCTAAATGAATGTTTTTGCTTTGCACAGTGTCATGACCATTCAGCAATGGAGAGGGATTCTGGGGCGAAAATGCCCTGAGCACTCAGAGGGCCGTCTCCTTTGCAGGTTGTGAAACCTACAAATTTTCATGAAGCACGCTACATTTGTTTCTAATTTTACATATTCAGATGTGTAGTAATTGCCACATTAGATCATTTACTGTATGTCAGATGATGTGTCAGAATACAAGATTGACCAGATTTTAAATCCAGGTTTGATAGTCAGCAGCATTGTCTTACTATGCTTGAATATTTGGTATGCTGATTTTAATTTAAAGCAGAACTACAGGAAAAATATCTTCATCTTACTACCTCAATTTAATGCCCCACATATATGTACTACTTTTGTTTTATAGCTGCAAGTGTCCTACACATACAGTTCGACACCCCTCACACCTAAACTATAGTATTAGTTTTAACTAGTCTGATGGGTTACTGTATAAAGATTGTTTGTTGAAGTTGTGCATCCTTGGTCACCACCATTAGAAATCACGTGGCTCCATACAGCCCAACTGATCTGGCTCCCCTAACCCCCCACCCCCACCCCCTTCACTAACCCCATTGGTGATTCTTCTGAAAGAAGTTAATTCAACACTACAGGGTCATAGAAGAATAACACAAAGACACTTGGTATTCTCTCATACAAACTGCTTTAGACTACACAAGCCCTGTGTCTATCAAATAATTAGCAGACCACTTTTACGTTCCAAATCTATAAGAAGCCTTATGTGGCAGCAAAAGCCCTTTGTGAAGTTTACCCCCCCTAATGGCATATTAGGGGGGTAAACTTGGTTGCTACTTGGTTGTGGCAATAATTAAAGTCCACTGCAGACACTAAAGTGGACTAGCTAAAGGAATACTGTCACTGCATAATTGTGGGTGAAACCTTTCCTGTGCAATCAGATAAGAAGCAGGGCTGAGTAATCCATGAGTGGCCCCAGCAGTGCTTCCCTTTTTGGGGTACTGGCTTAGGTAAAGTCCAGGGGGAGCAGCAAAGCACCCCCTCCAGTGCAGGGCTCACAGTGACATGAGCATAAAAGCTTGTAGGGCACCCCAGGGGCAGTAGGCCAAGAGCAGCAACACAAACACTGCAGCCAGAATGAGGCGACATGACCAAGATGGGGAGCTGTGGGATGCTAGGCTTCTCCCTGGGTGGTGGTCAGCTCCATGAAGTGTTTCTAGACTCATGCGTTGCATTGTGGGAAAGAATACTACAAGTTCTGTTAATGGGCAAGAAAGGGGGAAGGGGAGGGCAAGCAGGGCCAATGGTTCACAGTCGCAGCTGCTGATCTTAACCCGCACAGGAATTTCCACTGCCCGACGCCTGGGACATGCAGTTTTGGGTGGTGGGCAGGTTTTTTTTTTTTTTTTTACTTTTAGCCCTGCTGTGGGGAAGCAGGAGAGCTAAATGTAGAGGAGGGGAGCTGTTTTGTATAGGTGATCTGGGCGGCTGTATTGTTAGCCCCTGTGTGATAGCAATAAAGTTAAGTAAAATAAATTATACAATAAATTAATTTTTTTTTAAAAAGTGATAAAAATAATAAAATTAAAAGTAAAATAAATTAAAATGTGATTAAAAGAAATAATAAAATAATCAATAAATAAATTTAAAACAAATTAAAACCAACCCCGTCGCCCCTAAAAAGTGATAAAAATAATAAAATTAAAAGTAAAATAAATAAATAAAAATGTGATTAAAAAAAAGTAAAAAATAAAGTAAACAATAAATACATTTAAAAAAAATTAAAACCAACCCCGTCGCCCCTGCTATATTGCATGCAAATGGACATTTTGTGTGTGTGTGCGCTTAGTGCTGCCCCCATTCCACTGTGTGACATATTGTGGTAGCCGGAAAGCAGCTCTCTCTAACACGCACAATGTGCATTAAAGGGTAATTTCACTTTCCCAAGTAAGAAAATGGAATTACCCACTTAAATCTGGCCCCCTCTCCCCCCACTGGTATACTTATTTTTCCACAAACAGTCCTTCCCCTACGCTAGTACGGGTGTACTCTCTGTACCCCATAATGCTGTCCAGCGCAGCCCTGTGCTATGGATTTAGAATTTCGCTCACAAATTACGAGCACTTCTTAGCACGGTTAAATATGGTTTTGGTTAAAATATTTTTTTTGTATCTGGACAAGTAGACTGTCATGAGGGACAAGTAGATTGGGCCCCCGCTTTAGTCCTTCATAATCCGGCGTTTGTAAAAGTAAGTGGTCTACACTAAGCAGCAGCCAGCAGGATACAGGACACACTTCATTAGAGGTAACTTGTGTCCCTTGTGCTGCATATCACCCCCCAAACCTTAAACTGGAAACAGTATATTAATATCAGAAAATGTGTAATGTAACAACAGACATTTCCACTAAGAATAGTGGACAAAAGTTTTCCTTTGTGCCCATTCTAATCGCAGAGACGACTAGGGTTGCCACCTTTTCTTCAAGCAAAACCCGAACACACTCTAGTAACGCGCTGACTTTTTTTGGGAGAATAAGTCGTGGCTTATGCATTTGTAAATAGCATCAACCCATTCATGTGTAAATATCACAGTTGAGACTATTTTCAGTGGGGGGCCAGTAGCCCCTATCTTAATTTTGGTTGCCCCTGTCTGCCTGACATCTTGTGTCCGGGTTTCTGCTGCCATGAAACCCGGACACAGCATTCAAAACCTGGACTGCTCGGGTGAATCCTGGACAGGTGGCAACCCTAGAGACGACCTTATTGCTGTCCAGAAGTGACAAAATGAGCAAGTTTGAAGAAACGACATCTGTCCATGCATAACATTTGCCTAGAAGCTGTGCACTGGGTGTTCCGTATACTGTATTAGGTGCAACTCTAGCAAATGCATAAAAGTAGAGATTAAAAATGATTCCTGGTATAAGCAATCAGCTCATTCTTTTAGTGACACATAAGAACTATGAGTCATTGCTTGCCAAGACCTGTCTATAATCTTCTATTCAATAAATAACTCTGCCTTCCAGAATCCCAAGTATCTTGACATGTATTGTGAGAAAGATGAATTTGTGGCTATCTGTGTAATACCAATTTGTCATTAGCATTGGGGTTTTGTCTGTTTATTGTTTCGACCTGAGCTGTGTAATTACCTTTTGTAATGTTGTGGTTTGTTTTGTCATTACAGACAATTAGCTGTAAAGGATCCTGCAAGCTCACTGCCTGGACAAGACGTTCCTGAACCACACGTACACAGTCAAGTAGTGCTCTGAGTACATGGACCATCCACCTTCTACAAAATTACCCGTCTCCTCCAATACACAGCCAGCTATTTCACACTGCAGCTCTAAGCAAACCTTTACAAAAAGACCTTTAAAAGGAAACTCCACCTTTTGAAAAAAATAAAATAAAAATAAATGTACACATCTTTATAAAAAGTGTGCATTTATGATATTTTTGCATAGCAGCCTGTAAAGCATTGCAAACTCAATCAGTGAATCAGAGGTGCAATGCTCTGGCTCTTGCAGACTCTTCCTCTCGTCCAGAGGAAGTGTCAATAGACTACAAGTGTGGAGACGACACCGTAAAATTAGCCTTTATATCCTTGCCCAAGCACACATTTGTGCATTTAAAGCTCGCAAAATTATATAATATGTAGCGAGAAGGATCTGTAGGCTGCCCTAGCTAACCTTTTTGGAAAATTCTAGTTACCTGACCTATGCTGAACCTCTGACTTCAGCTTTGAGTGACTGCATGATCAACATGTAAACCAATAGCTCTTACTTTCTGCAGACTTCAGTTGCTTCATTCCTATTCTTGGGGATGTGTTTGTATTGTAGACAGTCAGACAGGAAAATAGCATTTCCATAAGGAGATCAGCAATGACAGTCCCCATATACATGTTTCCTTTAAGCGGAATTCAAAAAGATATAGTAGCATTGAACCTGATGATAACAAATCACATCTTTAGTGAATTATATTGTTAAATATGTACTGCCAGTTAAAGCTGAACTCCAGGCCAAGAGCTAAATGCACAGATGAAATATATATATTGGAGCTGGTTTGCCTAACAAATCATTTGTATTTCTGCCTATACAGTTGTGAGATTTACACAGCTTTGCCACAAACCACAACCATGTCTAAAAGGACAGGAGACCTTCTCTGCTGCAGTTTAGTAACACTTATAGGGCTCCTCCACACCCTAGCCTGTGAATGGACAATAAAAGGTAAAGCGTCAGACTACTGAGATGATCTGTCATTCTGCTCAATCCTTCTGTCAGCATGCTCCTTTCACTACAATCTGACTGATTGGCCTTTTGTGCTGCTTGTTCCTTACCCAGTCTGTACAGTAGACTGCAAGAGGCTTACATTTAGGTACTTGCATTGCTTGCATTTAAAATACCTTAAAGGATGAATACATGAATTGAATAGTGTTGCATTATTTGTGTCTTTTATATCTGCTTTGAGTTCAGCTTTAACCTCCCTGGCGGTCTGATTATTTCTTTTTTTTTTCCTTTTTTGTTTCTATTTTGTTTCCCTTTTTTTAACTTTCAAATCTCCTGCCATTTCCGCCCCCTGCGACGCGGACGCTCACAAGGGACGGAACCTGGATGACGGCATTGGCCGGAGGACACAGCGAGGATCGTGGACAAGGTAAGACGCTACAGTGTAATCCCGAGTGTGGCACGGGGTCACCGCTTTTGGTAATGAAAATTAACCCCGAGCCACACTCGGGATTACTGCCAAGGAGGTTAAAAGAGAAGTAAAGGCAAACCTTTTTTTTTTGGCTTTACTTCTTTTTTGGGCTAAAGGAGCACATTCAATGTATTCCTGTGACGCAAAGTCAGCAGATAGCGGGCTCATGCTGGGCTAGCACTGGAGGAACAGAGAGGGGAAATCATGAGCATGATTGTTCATCTTTCAGTATAGAGCCAGTGTGAGTTGCAGTGTCCCACACTAGCGCTAAGCTGCAGAGAGTATATTTTACTATCACTACACTTCTCCTTTAAATAAGTAACAGGAGCTGTGATTTCAGATGTTATATACAGCACACCCTGCAGGTGAAATTGGGCCTCTTCATACGACCTTTTGACATAACATGATATAATGTATTATATGATATAATGCACAAGTGCTACGAGTCCAGAACGCCTTTATGTGAAAAGCTAATTTTTCTAAATTAGAGTGTGAAAGAGAGTATAAAGAATAAGAAAAACGCTTACCTTAACTTTAGTACTTGCCACATATTTATTTTGCTTTCAGGATTTTCATGACGGGGTATATTCCTGAAAACTTCTGTTTGCTGAACAGAGATGTGCAATGTACTCTACTGCAAGTTGAATATTTTATTTATTAAACATTTGTGCTAAAATGATCTGTTTTTGCTTATTTCTAATTATTTCAGTGTTAGCTAATGATTCACTCTGCAAATTATGTTATGGTATTTTCATTACTTCTGTTACTGTTTGTCCTGAAATTTTGTAAACTGTATAAGGAGTTGCCAGTTTCGTCCATGACAATAGACATCAGTAGAAAATATACCTTCTCAACTGTCTAACACTGTTTTATGTTTTTTATACACTACAGCAGGGCTCAAAATTTCAGGTCCTGAGCTATTAGCCAGGCCTTAAAAGTTACTTGCCACAAGTTGCCCTGCATAACACAAACACACACAGGGCACAACGCATAGGACATGACACATACAGCCACATTACACATACAGCCACAGCGCAACGCATAGGACATTACACATACAGCCACAGCGCAACACATAGGACATTACACATACAGCCACAGCGCAACGCATAGGACATTACACATACAGCCACAGCGCAACGCATAGGACATTACACATACAGCCGCAGCGCAACGCATAGGACATTACACATACAGCCACAGCGCAATGCATAGGACATTACACATACAGCCACAGCGCAATGCATAGGACATTACACATACAGCCACAGCGCAACGCACAGGACATTACACATATGCAACACACACACGGCACCCAGATCCATCTCTATGTCCACCTCAATTACCTGCTGGCAGGGGCCTGGCACTTGAGATTAAGCCAGGTCCCATGCATAGTTATTGCAGCTCAGGCTGCAAGAAGGGGACCTGTCTGCCAGTCCACCCCAGGGCTTCCCCTGTATTGTGACGTCCGTGAAGTTACGGTGTTCTATCCTTCAATAGGACCCGTGACTTTATAGGATCGGATTAAAGTTACGGGTCAGATGGAATGATGGAACACACTGACCGACCACGGGACACACGGCAGCAATAAAAACTAACCGAATGAATACCCTCTACGTGACACACTCACCCACTGCTGTCACGGCTCTCTAAAAGCGAAACTACAGTTCCCATAATCCACCGCGTGCAGACTGGAAGTTACGCTGCCAGAAGGAAATGAGAACGGACCTTAGTAAAGATGGCTGCCGTCATGCGGCCATCTTTAATATGGGAAGGTGCACGGCCGTGAGCAGCAGCATAGGGACAAGTCATCCTCGGTCCATGACTGACTCAATGGCTTCATTTCCACTCGCCCCCACGCACATTGCGAGGGGGCGAGTGGAAATTTTGAGCCCTGCACTACAGTATTACAGTGTTTGTCTACATCAGGGTTCCTTCACCTTTTTTAGTTGCACTAACTTTAAAAGTATGCAAAATCTGAAGGAACCCCAGCCTAAAATGTAAAAAAAACTAAATGTAAAAATTTAAGAAACGAAGTGTGGTTCCCTCAAAATCAATAACAAATCATTATCCTAGATAGGGGTCTGGTACAGAGACATCCCACGCAAAAAAACATATCAGAGTCCTCCCTTTCATATCAGAAGTGCCCTTTCACATCAGAGTCAGAACTAAAGTCCACAAATACTCACCTCTGTTCCAGCGATGCGACATCAGCAAACTCCCTCACTGATACCGTCATGTTCACACGGTCTTCTTCCTGGTTCAGAATCTTATACCATCTTGATTGACCGGGCCAGGATGATGTAACTCCTGCACATGCACACAGGAGTTAATTCATACTGGCACCCAGCAGATGCCGGAATTGTACAGTCAACATGTTTCGAAGCGCAAGGTGAGAACCCTTTATTGCAAAAGAGACATTGTTTATTCTGCAATAAAAAACAACAACTTCCTGCTCACAAATGTTTTATTTTTATGCTAAAGTTCCACTTTCTTTTACAAAGCTGGTTTTCTCTTGTTATTTTCTTGTTACATAACTCACATCTCTAAGGCTCAGTTCACAAAGGTGCTCTGTAAGTAGTGACTTTTTACCATTATATTTGCTACTACAACCCTGTCAATGTTATTTTGGCAGCCAATGTGATAAAATCAATGTAAAAGTCAATTCACAAAGATTGGTTTTAGAATAGTGAGCGCTATGGGTCTCCTGGAGTGAAGTGAGAATCCAACAATGACTTATTAAATAAGTGTCTTATAAGATGTTCACTTAGAGATATTTATATATATTTTTATACCACTTATTTAATAAGTCATTGTTGGATTCTCACTTCACTCCAGGAGACCCATAGCGCTCACTATTCTAAAACCATTTTGTGAGGCTTATCTGGCCTTAGTTTCAGCAGCTTGCGGTTAACCCTTACTCTCTGTGAAATCTCCCCCTTGGGGTCTGTTTCATAGCGCAGAACACTCAACCTTTCAATTCACAAAGATTAACACACTGATTATCTCTCAGTAGAGTAACACTAGTTGGTGATAACAGTGGGTTTCTATAGGTGTGTTGAGGAAGCAGGAGAAAGGTGTAGTGTGACGGAGTGATTGCTTTGATAAATCTGTAAAAGTCATATGAGAATGGTGCCGAATAAGTGCAGATGTGCTTACATGCATGCCCGGTGTGATGTTTGGGGAATTAGCTGGACCGCAGGACACAGACAAACTGCATTTATTTTCCACAGCAGCAACATAAACAGTCCTTTCTTTCTTCAGTACAGCAAAACAACTTAAGATTGCTTTCTTCAGCATAGAAATGATAAACTTTACCTGTTGCTTTCTTCAGCACAGAAAATAATAACAATACCCTCACCGGCTTGGATGGCTTCAGACCACAAGGTTATCACACTCTTAGGGCCTTTTCACACGACGTCCGTTTTCTATGTGCTGACCTGATCCGTACGCTCCTGCACTAAAAATGCATCGCAATGTATCCCTATGTTTTTTATGGGCTACAGTTCTCACGTGCGCAGTCCGTTCAGGTTACGACAGAAAAATACTGCATGTCACATTTTGTCCGGTCAGGAAACGGTCAGAAAACGGAACGGAAACTGAACGCAATGCAGCTAAGCAAAAAAAAAAAAAGATTGAGACACAGGTTGAGTTAGAGTTAAAGACATGAACTGCAAACATTTTGAACATGCCCATTACCTTTCCATGGACATATGAGTAAAGGAAAAAAATGTATCTGGGCGAGCTCGCAAACGTATGATCATCGCAAGCCCGCCCCCCTGAGGGGCGGGCTTGCAATGAGGGGCGGGCTTCCGATAATTGCAAACGGGCAGTGTGCGCGTGCGCACCCCGGCCCTTTCGGCAGTAGTCGAACAAGCAGGCCACTAACTCGCCGAGAATCGTACGATTCCCAGCGGGTTTTCTAGCCTGCTTGTTCGACGGAAGATGTGCGACCGTACAGTAGAAACGGTCGCACCCCTTCCATACACTGCACGATTATCGTACGATTGTGGGATTTCCAGCGATTCTCGTACGAGAATCGTACAGTGTATGGGCACCTTTAATCTTAGAGTTTCTCTCAGACCACAGGCTCCCAGTAAAGTTCAGCTGTCTCACAGCACCAGTACTTTATTCTGCTCCACAGCCTTATCTGCACACATTAATCAGTGCTTCTCTCTCTCCTGCTGTCTCTAGCTTCCTATTCCTTTGAGCCCACTTCTTGCAGCAGGTGTTAACCCATTTCTGTCCCTTAAAGGGACCACAAGCCGAACAAAGGGAAATATACACCTCTTCCAGGTACCATCTTCTGGTGTCCTGTACACCGGTCAAAAATTTCTTGCACCACTTAAAGGCTAGCTAAACTCTAGAAGTAAAATGTACTATATTGCAGCTTACCAGTACTTAGATATGGTGGCTGTTTTTCATTTTTCAGGCTGCAAATATTTTTTAACAAGTACAGAAAATGCCTGTTGATCTTGCTAGAAATGCAATGAGCTTGTCACTTCTATAAGCTGAACTGAAAGCACAAATGATGTTATTGTCTATCTGTAAACGCCTAATTTACAACCCCCCCATGTAATGGAGTTGAATAGAAGAATGCATGTTTGAAGTCCTGTCTGAGTGACATCCATGGCTCACATTCATAGATACAGTGGAAGAATGAGCGTTGCCACTCAGGGACAGGAAGTTGAGTTACCAGTTAAAAATAAAGGGAAAAAAAGACTGTCCAAAACGAATGCAGCCATCACATATTAGGATTGGTAAGCTTTTTTCAGATATGCTTTAAATCAATGGGTCAAGTAATGTGCATTTTATTGCACTATGCACAGCTGATCCCCACCCATCCCAATTCCAAGCAACTTTGTAATATATGATACATACAATAACTAAAACAAAGCTCCCCCTGATCATAGCTGTGTGGTCTTCCCAACAGTGTAAAGCATGTCTTCAAAAACATCCTAATCCTTTATTGCACTATTGGACAGCCAGACACAATATATTTTAATGGAAGGTTGCTGGGCCAGCCAAGAAACCCTCAGTGTGAATGTGCAGACACATGCATAAAATAGAATTAAACGCTCTGGTTCTTTTGCATATACCGTATATACTCGAGTATAAGCCGTCCCGAATATAAGCCGAGGTACCTACTTTTAGCCAAGCTAGTAGATAAATGCAAAAACATAAACAATTTTTTAAAAAGTTACCAAAAAAGGTAATTACCTACCTCTGTCACCGCCACTCGCTCCCATCTGAAGATCTAGAGTTTCTTGAGTGCCCGTGCAGGATGATGGGGCTGGCGCATGCGCAGTAGAGATCTTTGGCGGGGAGAAGAGGAGAGACACAGTGTAAGTCAATACATGCAGTTGTGAGCGTGACAGACACCGTGGGAAACAGAAGACACAGCAGTCAGCGCTGGATCAGAGGCCGGCACCAGCTCTGAAGGGATTGCTAAATACAAGTGGAAGGAAGAAGATGAT
The DNA here is from genome assembly GCF_000935625.1 of Nanorana parkeri. Classification (NCBI taxonomy): domain Eukaryota; kingdom Metazoa; phylum Chordata; class Amphibia; order Anura; family Dicroglossidae; genus Nanorana; species Nanorana parkeri. The sequence goes on from NW_017306415.1 coordinate 1,375,156, forward strand.
CAGATCAAGGAAAGTCCTTAAAGTAGCATGGTGGGCGGAGGAATAGAATTGCGACTTTAATGTCACTTTAAGAGTAGAGATGTACAAGGAAGTATTGTTTTTCCAAAGACGGAGAGAGAACGCTGCCCAACCTAACTAGAAACATGTGCTCAACTTTAGTAAATGAGACCCCTTTGTATTCATGGGGTCTCCATACTTCTAACAGTCATAACGTATGTGGACCAATTAAAGATATAGGAGCTGTGTGTGACCACTCCTCCCGCTTAGCATGCCATAACTGTCAGAGATAAAGATATTCACAGACACAGCAAACCTCCCACTGACCCACAGTGATCCTAAAGAAGGATGGTCACAGACTACAAAATATCCTGTGAGTCTGGTTTGGGAGATCAGCACATTTAAAAAAGAGCTGCCGTCCCAGCTTCAGAAAGTGAGACAAATCTCTTAATAGGTTGTATTAAGGAAACCTAAACAGCTATGTCATCCCAAGTATGAAGAGTTTGTGTTAAGACCAAGTGCTTCTCCAAAGAATGTGCTCCCCTCTTCGTCTCCTATGTGAAGTGACATGTGGAAAGTGAGTAATAATGTTGATGAAGTTGACCAGTTTATTGATACAGGCTGTAATCCAACGACTTGTTTAATTCCCAGCTCTCAATACATCAGCACAATATCTCTTAATGTTGAGACTCTGTGGAAAATCTTATCTTGCCAATTTGGATCTCCAACAAATGCAGATAGCATTCCATACCAATGAATTCTTTCTAAGGAGAGAACGGTGGTCAGGGTGAGTTTTGTGTTTTCTTTTTATTGTGTCGAAGAAAAGGCCAAAATACAAAACAAAGTAAATTAGGGGAGCCAATAATAATAATAATAACAATAAAAAGAAAATGATAATAAAATGAAAAGACAGACGGGATAAAACAGGGGAGAGATATAAAAAGGTGCCTTTTGACACAAGACAATGGGTGGCCCCACACTCGGGAGTGCGCTTGCTAATAATTATTGTGCATACGTGCAAGGTGACATTGGGCAATCTTGTATGTTTGTGCCTATGGAGAACTGAGGAAACATAGCATGCTACAGGGATAAATAAATAGGGTTTAGGCGGGAAAAGCCATCCCAGCCAATTAATTCTTCACCTATGCAGAAGTCATGTACAATGAGAATGTCCGACAGACATACGGACTTTTCTGAAACTGACCCTTAATAGATTAAAAATATTCTCTAATATCTGAAGGGATCTTAACAGCTGCAATTCAGAAGCACTTTAAAGCTAAAGATTCGGCTAACAGCTGAATGTGCAGTTCAATTATGAATATATGAATTGTTTTACCCGCAAAAAGATTTGTACTTCTGTCTATCCAGTACTGAGAATTACACAGCCTTGCCACGCATTACAGCAAGGTTGGTGACCTAATTTTTCTCTACTAGCATTATGCAATTTAGCTTGGTCACTCCCCCCATTCCCAACCTGTGATTAAACAGTGAAGGAGCAGCAGCAGAATGATAAGCTCATCTGTCTGGTCTATCCTCTTGTGTCTTTATTCCATGTCAGTACATGTGCATGCAGCAAATCTGCTTGGCTCCTAGTGCGGCCCCCTCCCTCTCCCAGTCTGAATTCTACTGCATGGTGGATCATAAGAGGCTGATATCAAGGCACAGCAATGTCCATGTAAATACTATGATTTATCTATCCCTAGCCCAGAGTCTCTGGACATTTTGATCTCTCATCCCTGCCTCTGCAATTCAACATACCTGGAAACATCGCTTTCCTATCCATGGGTCAGAAGTTTAGTGTCCGTGGAAAAATCACTCCACCCACAGATTTTGCACGGGGCAGGAACTGAGCACTGTAACGAGATTACTTTTCATCTGGCTCCAGGCACAGACTGGATCTGTGGGATTGTGTTTTTATTCTGGCACAGTCACATGGAATCTGGGAGAGTTGGGGGGTATGGTGTGTGCAGATCTCACTATGCGCATGGATAGTATTATCTAATATTCAGGTTAGGAACAATTGCTATGATTTGACCTGAGTGCAAATGTTTTTAAGCAAGCGGTATTAGTTCATGATGAAATGGTTGTATTGATGTCTAGCAAGGGAATTGTTCTTTATATTTACTTTGTGGAACCTTAGTCAAAAAGGATGCTGGACTTGGGTACCAGGGTAGACCCCTCTCTAAGATAGCACGGCTTTGTATGAGCAATCGGTGAGAATACACTGCTTCACCTATCGTTATCAGAAATACTTTTGTTGTAGAACGTTCTTTATCTCAGTCCATGTTTTGCGGGGTAAAGACAGCATGTATGTAGACTGCAGACTGTTCCTGCTGTGAGCACTCTGCAGAGAACACATTTTTTTCATCTAAGAATAATGTCTTATTACTCATTTACATCTGTCCTACAAATATTTAGATCATCTGGAAATTGTGAAGGAGGAACAATAAATAGGAGTTTATGGGATTGATTGTACTCCATAGTTTTATGACTGGACTTAATATTATATTGTTTTTTAATGTGGCAATAACATTCTTCCAGTGATAACTTTACATACACTTGAGTGTAAGTCTAGCCATAGATCATTGCACAACACAAATGTTTTTGCCACATTTTTACCGTATTGGTATAAAGTGTTCTAGGAGACCAGCAATGGATTTGCAGATTTGTTGCAATTGTTCCCCATTGTTCTTGCTGATTGTGTAGATTTGAGCTGACTACATTCATCACTGCATGCTGTGCCTAGTGGTTTTGTGTGTCTGACAAACCCAGATTCCTGCATGCATAGCCATACACAGGCTGATAATTGGCAATATCAAAATATTGATATTGTGCAGTTTTCATCTTGAGATTTTTGTTTAAAAAACTAGACGAAAGGTTTCTAGCCTGCTTCAAAGACCAAAATGCGATCGCAGACAACAATCTGCAGATAATTGTAAGGTGTATGGGCACCATAACACACTCTTCAGTATCCATGTCATCAGTAAAACCTGCTCATTCAGCTCCCTCTTCAGTATCCATGTCACCAGTACAATCTGCACTCCAGCACACTCAGCTCACTCCTCAGTATCCATGTCACCAGTAAGATTTTCATTTCCAACACAACTCTGCACTCCATCACACAGCTCACTCTCCAATATCTATGCTATAAGTGAGATTTGAGCCCCCCCAGGGCACATATACCTTCCCATATACACCTCACTCCCCAGCATGCAATCTAGCTTTTAGCAGACATAAATCTCTAAAATGTCACCAATTAGATCTTCACTCCAGCACACACAGCTTACTTTCCAGTATCCATGTTACCAATGAGGCGCTGTGGATACTGGAAAACCACACATTACAGGGGGGAATATCTGGAGTTCCACATTTACCACTATTTAGTATGAGAGCCTACCTATACAATCAATTCAAGTTATAGTTAACCAAGTAGACCCACACACAATTGGTGGCAAAAACTCTACAATCATATTGCAACGTGTGGCCCTTTTATAATTAATTTGTGTCAGACCTTATGCAATGTTTCATACACCCTCATCCAAACATTAATAGGGTTATTCACAAAAGGGTGAAGAGTTGGGAGAAGGCAAGGGAAGTGAACAATCTAGGGCAACATAGCTGATTTGGAAAAATTCACCTGTTCAACTCAATTTCCAGTTCAGCTATGTTGTCCTAGATTGTTCCATTCTCCTGCCTTCTCCTAACTCTTCACCCTTTTGTGAATAACCCTGTAAGAAGGCCTTGGGTCTGATCTGAGCACACACACCTTTAGGGATCATGAAGGCAAGCACAGTCATATGGGCATAGTGCTAAAAATATGCCTGTTTTTGCAGTGCCCGCAAGCTCCAGCTCTTGCGAATTGTGTCCATAGAATTCTATGTTGTACGAGGGTATACATGTGTAAACATAAGTACCAGCGTTTACACTTGCAGGGGTATGGGCGTAAGTTCCTAAATGCGAAACTTCAGCAGTCAGGAACACATAACTTATATGGAGCTGTAATGCGCCTGTGGGGCCAGGAGAGGACTTTGGGCGCTGGATGTACACTTTAAGTAAGAAAGACAAGTTTAGGTGGGATTCTCATGCCTGTTGTTTCCCGTGTTTGAAAATATATATACATTACATTTGCATCATTTCTACTGTTGTAATTTATAATTATTACCATACATAAGTGTGGTTTAATATATGTCTACATTTTATTTATATACAAGTACATTTAAAGTACACGTAAGCTCATAACTTAATGATATTTATTTTGTGAAGTAGCACTGTGTAACATAAATAGCTGCCATTTAATTTTTTTATTAAAACACTTGTTTTCATCTATTTTTCATCTTTTGTTGCATCTTAGTGCCACTGCCACTTCTTGTCTACATCCATGTGCTCCAGTGATGGCTCTTTGGCAGGGGTAGGCAAACTCTGTCACTCCAGGTGTGCTGAAACTACAACTCCCATATTGCATTGCCTCTGGGAGCCTTGCCTGTGGCTGTCAGAGTTTTGCACTGCCTCATGGGACTTGTAGTTGCATCAGAGCTGGGGGGACAGAGTTTGCCTACCCTTGCTCTATGGCATTTCCTCATAGTGACAACAGTGTAAAATAATGCAAAGTAGGTCAGCGCAGCCGCTTGTAGTCTCCATATTGAAATCATATAATAAGGTGACAGCACAAGAGCACAGTAACACAGGGAAGTGTTGTCACCCTGTAACAGGAAGTGCCTTCATGTCAGAATCATTGTGTCTTATTTAATGCTCCTGTGTAATGTACTGTAGAGATAAGGCAATCATGTTGCCACTTTATAGATCGCTGGTTTGGCCTCATCTTGAGTATGTGGTTAAATTTTGGTAACCAATTAACAGAAAGGATGTCCTGGAGCTGGAGATACTGCTAAATGCAAAAAAAAAAAAAACTAGATAAGGGGATGGAGGACCAAAGCTATGAGACAAGGTTGCTAAATTTAAAATTGTTCACTCTAGAAGTAAGGCGATTAACGGGGGACATGATTTTGATGTACAAAATGTCTAATGGTGATACTAATATCAGTAATAGACTTTTTACAGTAAACTCTGTAACAAGGACTAGAGGCCAGCACCTAAAACTGGAGGAAAAAAGATTTAACCACAAGGGGCGTTGGGACTTCTGTTCTGCCAGAGAAGTTAAAGTCTGGAACTCTCTTCCACAAGCATTGGTATCAGCAGAGAGTATTGAATGGTTCAAGAATCATTTAGATACCTTCCTCAGAGATCATAACATACTGAGGTACAGGTACTCTTAATGACTGGAACACACACAGACACACACACAGACACACACTCTCAAATGTTGAACTTGATAGGCCTGTGTCTTTATTCAACCTCAAATACTATGTAACTATGTAAACAAGAGCTACAGATTAAAAAATATTGAGAATGACTTTGGAAATGACTTTAACACGTTAAAGCTTATATGAGATCTTACTGATTGGATATACATCTACTTTATGTTTCCTTTTGTCATTTCCTATTTTTGTACTATTTTTGTTCCTTATTACGCAGTGTACAACTATGTGATGGTGACCATTGGAACAAGAATGAATGGGAGAAAAGTCAGGCGGAGGAAGCAGTTTAACCTGTGAGCCATGGTCTCAGTTACTAGCCTGCAGCTCTACTGTCACCCAACTCCAATAAAAACAGCCGTGTGCAGAGGCTAATAGAATCTCTTGCTCTGGCAGTATAATCACTCCTTTCATGGGGGACTTGATATTTAGGCAGTAAAATAAATATCATTAACCAGTTAGATGCCAGTGGGCATAAGGTACTTTGGAGAGAGGTCTATGGACTGCAGTGGGTCTGAACATCACTGGCTGTCCATCAGTTCTGACCTAGATGGTGCTGTATGATGGGAATTCTTTTTGTCCAAGTTAAAGCTGAGCTCCGGGGGAAAAAAATTATCTTGTAAACAGCATAAGTTAAGTAAGTTACCTCTAAGTAAGCTCCCGTTCACACTAGTGTGATTTGTAGTGCATCCCTCCTCTCCTCTTGTCCATTTACAAGTAGCCTTATATATATATATATATATATAGTGGAAGTGTAAGCCAATGCCACGGTGTAGTATGGCGACTTTGGCACCCGGGACTCTCAGCCAAAGGGGCTGAGAGGGTCCAGAAAGTAAAGCATGTTATAAGGAAGAACCTGGCTTTTCAGGTTCTTCCAGGTTTTCCTAATTGTAGCTGGGATCTGGAGATCTCTTAAGGTGCCCAAACACTGCACGATTCTCGTACGAGAATAGCAGGAAATTCCGCGATCGTACGACCGCTGCTCTCACACAGAGCACTGTGATCCTAATCTCTTATGTGATCTGACATGCTCCCTACATAGCGCTTCAATCAACAGTGCTGCTCAGGAAGTGTCGGCTGTGCAGGGGAATTGTCAGACCATTGGAGATCTGGACCACTGCATTATTCATGAGAGCAGTGGCATGGCTCTCCAACATGCTGCCGGCACAGGGCAGCTTCCTATACTAGTAATGTACTTACATAGTTACATAGTTACATAGTATTTGAGGTTGAATAAAGACATTAGTCCATCAAGTCCAACCTAACACGCAAAAAAAAAATCATGCATTCTTTACTTTTTAAGCCAGCCTGAGTGCATCCCCCTATTAAAATATAAAGGTTCAATTGGGCTTTAGGCCTCATTCACACCGATGTGCACAGCCTTACCGGGTGCATGTCCATGGAGAAACTTATGCCCAGGAGTGACTGGCGCTGCATGTAGCCATGTGCAGCCACCTGTACATCTCTATATTACAGGACGTGTCTGCATACTGAACTTGCTCATCTGTACAGGTGCGGTTGCATGCCCTTGGACTGCAGTCTGTGCAGGTTTGGTGTAGCCGCATGCAGCCGTGTTTCCACTGTAGAAATGTACAGGTGGCTGTACTTGGCTATGTGCAGCACTAATCCCTCCTCGGTGAAAGTTTTTGTACAGACGTGCACGCTGTACTGCTGTGCATGTCTATGTGAATAAGGCCTTAAAGTAGTGTAGCGCTCACCCCCGAAGGAGACTCTGAATATGAACTTGGGTTCTCCTACCTGTCTCTGCCAGCCACCGGCCCCTTTCTCAGCTCCAGCAACACCGACACTCCGGAACAGAACAGGCTCGTGTCATTGGGTCTTTTCAGCATTTATTTCACAGAATCAACTAGGAGAGAGGGTTGGGGATTGTAGGATACCCGAGTAATAATTCAGAGGACTCTATATTCTCCCATAGCAATGGCTAGAATCAGTAGCACAATGGTCCTGAAAGAGCGACCAGTAATAGAAATAGGACAGAGGACAGCCAGGGTAGTCCAGGACCTTGAGAGAGAACTATCTCTAGACTTCTAATGCAACAACTGGCTGCGCTTCAGTAAAGCACCTGGGAATAGGGTGAGGGATCTCTCACAGGGTTCCAGACGGTAGCTCTCACCAGCACCTCTGCGACACTCCTCGATAAGCAGATTCCACCTCCAGCCCAGCTTCCAGGTTTCCTTTCAGCAGCATCTGAAGTTCCTAGGCCCCCAGCATAGGGTTGCCACCTTTTCTTCAAGCCAAAACACTGTAGTGCCTCACGGCAATTTTTTTATAAAGTATACTGTATTTTTCGATCCATAAGACGCAAAAAGAGCAAATACCTATCGCCCAACGCCCGGAACATGCAGTTTCGGGCGCCGGGTGAGTAGTTGTTTTGTACATTCAGCCCTGCTCCTGACAAGCAGAGCTGAATGTACAGTGGGAGCCGTTGCTCGTTTAATACAAGTGATTTAATTAGATCACTTGTCTTAAATTGAGCGGCGGCGATCGCCCGACCGGCCGCCCCCGCAGTGGTTTTGGGGGTCCCCCCACACCTCTAGGGGACCGTGACCACGGCATAGGAGCTCACCTGCTCTGTGTGATTACTGAGACCGTGGCGCTGTAATCACAGTGCCACCTGTCTCAGCGGTCACTGAACTGCAGCTTCTGTCACAGAATCCCTGCGTCCTATGGTCCGGAGCGCAAAATACGGTACATTATGTACATATTTTGTAATTAAATAACATTGGAGTTAATCACAACTTGCCCATGTGCCACAGGTCCCCAGATATATATTCTGTACATAAACCATGCCCCCATAAGATGTCAGTGTGCCACAGGTCACAGAACAGGTTTTCTGAAACAATACAGACTAATGATTCCAGGACAGTGGTGGAGAGCCAGAGACAGGTCCGCGCTGCCACCTTTGCAACCCTGGTAGTTCTTGTGCAAATGCCAAGTATTGGCACCGGTATCTGAACATCCCTACAAATTAGGGATGCACCGATACCAGGTTTTCGATATTTTTGTTTATATGTCTTTTCCAGTACTCGCCGATACCGAGTACCGGTGCCTTGTACCCCCAATTATAAGGAAGTCAGGTGGTGGATCATGACCCCACGCCCAGCTTCCTGATTGCCTGTGAAGCTGGTGTTTTAGCGGAAAGAAATGGGCTTCACTTGAGGCTGCCTGAACAATTAGGAAGCCAGGCGGCAAGTCATGAGGTGCCGTCTAGCTTCCTGATTGGTCAGGAATCCAGACTGCCTAGCAAAAAGTGAAGTTGGCTTCCTAGCCAATCAAGAAAATGGGCGGCATGTCATGACCTGCCTTCCTGATTGGCTAGGAAGCTGGCTTCACTTGTTTCTAGGCAGCGTGGCTTCCTGACCAATCAGGAAGCCAGGGCGCGAGTCATGATGTGCCACCTGGCTTCCTGATTGGTTAGGAAGGCAGGCTGCCTACCAACAAGTGAAGCTGGCTTCCAAGCCAATCAGGAACCCGGGAGGCAGGTCCTAACCCACCATCTGGCTTCCTGATTGGAAAGGAAGACCGCCTCCATGCTCCCTAGGCACTGCCAGTCAGAGTGAGATCTCCCTCTGACCGGAAGTTCCTGCATTGGAGCATTTGGGCGAGTACGAGTACTCGCCCAAATACTCGGAATCTGCAACGATACTGATACTAGTATCGGTGCATCCCTAGCAGGGTCGTAACTACAAATCACAGGGCCCCATAGCAAAGTTTTGCATGTGCCCCCCGCAAACTACCAACCCCCAGAAGAGAGGGCCTCTGGATCTGCTCCGCACTTGGTGTGAACAAGCGCTCACACCAAGCGCGGAGCAGATCCAGAGCAGAGCAGGTGCAGACCGGATCAAAACTGCGTCCAATGTATTCCTATGGTATTTTGAGCTCCAGTTCACATCGCAGCGTGCAGATCCAGAGCAGGTAAAAAAACTGCGGCAAGCCCTATTTTACCTGCTCTGGATCTGCTCTGGAACGCATCAAAAACGCATCAAAAAGCAAAAACGCATCAAAAACGCATGCAAGTGCCTGAAAGGCCATGTTAAACTTAAAAAAAAAAAAACGGCCCGGAACGCATCAAAAACGCGGCAAAAACGCAGCCCAACCCACTGCACTGCGTGTGCAGAAACCTGACCGGATCTGCTCTGCATTTGGTGTGAACAAGGCCTTAGCCCTGCTCCTCACCGGGCCCCCTCTTTCGCATGCCCCATAGCGCCCGCATGGGTCGCTATGGCGGTAGTTCCGCCACTGATCCCTAGTGCAAATCCATTTTGCTGATAGTTGTCATTCAAGAGTCCCCTTCATCAGGCTCATAAATGATATTCTAGTATGTCTATATAAAGGTTGTGGTACTTTTATACAATATAATTTCTGAGCCTGATGAAGGGGACCTGACGCCGCCCCGAAAGCGCTTGTCGTTTGAATAACAACTATCAATAAAATGGATTTTGCACTAACATGGAATCTTAGTGCTGGTGACATCTGTATTGGACAATATCTACTATTGCAGATAAAAGATGCCGCCACAAGAAATGTCGCAGGTTACCTATGGCATTTTTTGGGGGACATGTTTTACGTACAATACCACCCCCTTCTTTTCAATTGATATTTAAATAAATGTAGTAAATACCTGTTAAGATGCAGTCCCAGATGAAAGCGCTTCACGTCAGCTGCCGGAGGATGATTTCTCCCTCTCTGCTCTCTCTCTGATGTTACTTCCCCTGACTCACCCAGCACCAGCAGCGGAGGAGAAAGAGGAAGGGAGAGTCAAGGGACTGAAAACCGCGGCACCCAGCGCCCGCCACGAGTTACTAGCCACAAGTCCGGTTTGTATCATGTGTCTGGCTGTGAGGTGGGCTCAGACCCAGACACTGGATTCCAAATCCTACTGTGGGAGGTTAACCCCTTGATGACCCATGACAGGATAATTCAATCAAACCCTGAGCTGTCATTAGTCGGCTCCCGAAGCCTGTGATCTGCACTTCAATAGCTTATTTCTAGTGTAAAGGTTACACTGGGAGTCTTTTGGACCCCCAGCATCACCTTAAAGAGTACCTGTCACTGCAATATGCTATCACATGGGGGGCTTGTAAGCCCCCCTATGTGATGGCAATTAAAGTAAAGTTTAAAAAAACAGTTTCAAAAATAAAATAAATGTTAAAAAAATACTAACATTTTTTTTTACATTATATTGTGTTTTGGGGCACTAAATTTAACTTAAGTGCATTTTTAACTGAATAATGCACTTAAGTTAAATCTCATACCAAACTCCCCTCTTCATTCTGGGGTGGGAGGGGGGCTTGGCGGTGCTTTGAAGTCAATGGCACCGCAGCCACACACCCCCAACTGCAGTGTAATCAGATGTGTGGCAAAACATTGCCTGTGTTTCGGTCCAGTTTTGCGAACACAAAAAGGTACAGCATGCAGCATTTTTTTGCGTTCTCACTGGACCGGAATGCAGGCAATGTTTTGTCACACGTCCGATCACTCTGCGGATGAGGGGCGTGGCTCCAGTGCTATCGACCTCAATATAACGCCATGCCCCCACCCAGAACGAAGGGGGGGTTTACTGTGCCATTGCTGTGCGTTCCAGCAGCTACCGCTCTGGAACGCACTGCAATGGGTGTGAACAAGCCCTAACACCTCCAGTGGTGCTTGCACAGCCAAAACAATAGGGCCCCTTTCACAACATTACAACCAGTATGACATACTATAATGTTATTCCAACCCCCATTCCCCCTCCTTCTCCCCCCCTTTCCCCCCTCTTCCTTTTCAATTGGTATTTCAAAAAAATAAATGTAATAGATACCTGTTGAGATGAAAGCGCTGCCCATGCCGACTGCTGGAGAATGACTTTTCCCTCTCTGCTCTCTCGGTGATGTCACTTCCTCTGACTCACACAGTGCCAGCCAAGGAGGATCAAAGAAGTGAGAGAGAGGGAGAATCGAGCTACTGAAGACAGCGCCACCTGGTGCTCACTGACTGCCGCTCTCTCCCTGCTACCCACCACTCGCCATGGTGCCACCAAGTACGGTTTGAATAATGTGCCTGGATGGGAGGCGGCCTCCCGCTCGGGCACTGGGTTCAAAACCCGTACTGTCCGGGTGATTCCCGTACGGGTGGCAACCCTACCCCAGCACCTGCCACGTGCTGAGGTGCATACCATGTATCCAGTAGTAACTTAGGCCTCTAGGCCCCCAGCATCTGCCACATGCTGAGGCCAAAGCCAGGCATCTGTAGTATCTTAGGCCTCTAGGCCCCCAGCACGTGCTGAGGCCCAGGCCAGGCATCTATATCACACAGGCCTCCTCCCATGGAGGGCCCCGGGGGCGGAGAGCTCTGGACAGTTTCCCCAAACCTTTTATCACCTGTCTTCAGCCATACCTCTGAGTCATGCTGCTCAGGGATTGGTTAGAGTCAGGTGCATAGTCACAGTCTGTGGATGGATCCTCCCTCACTGTATGCTGAGTCCCCAACCCAGCAACAGGGAAAGCAATCAATTCAGCAAACTCAGGGACACCTGTAGAACACAGAACAAAACAGCACCTAGACTGATTACAGTCCAGATATACACTAAATTTGGTAGCGACATATCAGAGGGCGCTACAGTAGTAAAGTATATCACCAGCACACCAAAGTAAAATCTTCAACGAGTGGTCATTTTATTGATGTACACACATCTCGTCATAAAGCAATGTTTCGGGGCCACTCAGGGTCCCTTCATCAGGCATGACGTCATGCCTGATAAAAGATTAGTTTGGTGTGCTGGTGATATACTTTACTACTTGGATTTGAAGTGGCGCCATCCGCTATCAATGCAGCACCCACTTTAAAAGGGACTTACCAGTAAGGAGTGCGGTGGGAACCTCTTTAGAACTTGTTTTTGAGGCCGTAATCTTACTAAACCAGCCTTATGAGTTGGCTACATGTAGAAGGCTATATAAACATTACAATATTAAAATGTACATATATGGTGTAGTCTGTCCCTGCTATTCTACCCTTCCTTTCTGATTTTAGTGCAGCTTCTCCAACTGTCAGCCTGATCTGTAATTGCAGTTGGTGTGGTGAATAATAAAAAGAGGTCCTCTAGATAACAATATGTATGTTTCAGTAATCACGTTTGCATTCACATAACAGAAGCTAAAAAAAAAAAAATGCTTATTGCAGTTTAAATTGTTTTTACTTTGGGTTATGGAAATTTAAGGACATTTCTTCTTGCTTCTATTTCTTTGAAATGTTAGGAGGAGCTGTGAGGGTTCTGGGTTGGCTTGCCCATTGTATGTTAATGAAGCTTATCAGATAAACACAATCCTCAAATTTCAGTCCCAGGTCATTCCATTGGGACAGACCACTGTGAAAGGGCTCAGAAGAGCCTGGAATCAGCCGTCTTGTCTGATTTAACGAAACATCTAAAAAGTAAGACATTTAAAAAAAAAAAAAAGTTATTTTTCAGTATGCTGTGTGAACAGGAACACATAAGGAATATATAGAGGGGTGTGCTCAAATTTGACTGCAAAAGTGGAAATACACTTTAAGCACTCATGTGACCCTTCAGCAACCACTCTTGGTTATAGGGACTCACACAGCCTATTTTTGATGCATACCATTGTAGTGAACCCAATGACTACCTCATATACATGTTACTGTAGCGAATATAGAATTCTTTCTTTGATATTGTGTGCTCAATAATTCTACTAGGAAAATGCGGATCACTTTATGAGAAATGTGCCCTTGTTTCATATAAACTCAGTCAGAGTGATAATTATACTATTAATAAAGTGTCCTTTGTAGCAAAGCTCTGTTTGACAATATTTATCGAGTTGCTGCTCCATGGCCTGTCTGTGTCATTTGATAAATGGCTCCAGTCGGTGAGTCCCAGGTGAGTACATGTTGTATGGCCTCTATACATATTGACACAGAGAAGCTGTCAGTAGCAGGGAGAGTGACAGCTTGTAAGAGGCCAGGATAATGTGGACAAAGCCTCTGCCCTTGTTGTCCTACCCCCAAAGAGAGCTTGGGATTGTCCCTTGGAACCTGCCATGGAAAAAGCTGAATTCACTATGAAGTGGTAACATGATACACAGACTTCACAGGCAGCCCATGGGGGGTATTTCATTGTGTCAACTAATATATTTACTTTTCTTCACTCGGGTCAACAGGACATTTCAGACCCTGGAAATTATAATCAGTGCAAAAATAGGAAAAGACAACATTCGTCTTGTAGTCCTGTGCTTCCCAATACAAAATGAATGGCCTGTAAAGAGCCTATTAGTAAATTATAAACACATCTATGTGATCACAAATCACATTCACACTGAGATAGAGAGCCGTTCACAAACGAAGCGTGACCAGCAGCTTCAACATGACAATTGGATGGAATGATGCGGTCTGATTCTTTTGTTAAAGGTAAGCAGACATTTCTTCCAGGTTCATTCATTCATTCATTATTGTTTCATGTATTTACTTCCTAAAGCTGAACTTTAGTCATTTTTGATTTTTTGGGATACAGCACCAAACACATTAGTTACCTGTAATGGTGTGTATCCCATCTCCTGCAGGCTGCTGCTTATTGTAAAAATCTTCCATTAATGCCACCTTCATAGCTGCTGCATATTGCCCGGAGCAGTTATCTTCTGGTGCTGTATGGGTTAACAGTAGGGATGAGCCGAGGTTCAAACTGAACCCAATCCGAACCTGAGTTCTTCCGATCCTGGAAGGAGCTCCCCCTGAACACGGTAGAAAGCTCCTTCTGTGCCGCCCAATCAGCTTGACATAAGCAAAGGGGCGGGGTGCAGTGACATCATTGACCTTATGTGGCTACAGCTACTGTATATTAGGTAAATATTTACCTTATATGGCCATTTAAAGTCAATAATGTCAGCACAAATATCCCGCCCCTTTGTTTATGGTCAGTTGCAGGGCGGGGAATGCCCCGACACACAGCTGATTGGATGGGAGGACCATTTAGCTTCCATGTTTGGATGAGCTCAGGTTCAGACTGGCTTCATCCATAGTTAACAGTAGCAGCTGCTAGTGGGAAAGTTGTGCCACTAGCCCGCTCTTTCATGCCCTCTGCTCCATTCAGAGAACTCGTACGACTATTCCCCCACAATGCATCAGGTTTTGTGAATGGGCAGTAAAGATCCTGTCTTTCATCCGCTTCTCCTCCAATGTGCAGTCTATATTTGAGAAGAATTGAATCCAGGACCCAGCGCTGCATGGCAGCAATGGTAATCCTTGCTATTGCCCTCTTATAGGGAGTTGATTCGGGGCCTGTTAGCAATGTCTGCCCTGAAGTAACACAAACAACACAATGCACTTTATTATGCATGAAGGTCTGCTATATTACCACAGCCCATTCTGACCTGCAGTATTTATTTATTTTTTATCGTATCACCCTACAGTCCGCATTGTGCATTGCGGCGATCTGCCGTGCACTACAAGGGAGGTCCATTGTGTATGTGGATTGGGTGGCTTTTGAAAATGATTGCCAATGCACATACATATCACATTACAGCATGCCCTGGTAAAGCGTGTGGTAATTCATGCGCCGGTGCAGCACAGTGGGTTTGAATGGACCCTCATTGTTTCTTTTTAACATATGGCTAAGGACTCATTCACAGCAAAGCGCAGTCCACTCATTCACAGCAAATTCACAGCAAAGCGCAGTGCACCGCAGTGTATTCTGGCCATGGTTGTCCACAGAAAACTGATTATCCAAGTTTTTCATCCTTTGTGATTACCAGGGGTTAAGCATGGAAATCTCCGGTTTATTTGTTTATTATTTTCTTCACGTTTTTAATATTCGTATTTTTTTGAAATTTCTGTAAATGCTTTAAAAAAATTATTTTTTCATTTATTTACATTACAATAGCCGAGCCTCTCATTTCGGCTGGGTTATTCATTCGGCTGCCTTCGGCAGCTAAGTGAATAACCCCCTTAGTGTTCTTTTGTATTTGTGTTTTTTTCCCCCTTTTTTGTGTTTATGTTTGATTTGTTATTTGTGTACATTTGATTTTTCTGTTTGTGTTTTTGATACAAGAACAGGTCCACAGTAGTTATAAGAAGCTTCCATAACCCTCATGAGCTAAATCCCAATTACACCCTTAAAAACCACCTTTATTTTGTGTTCCACATTGACTCCAGTTCTGGAAGGGTAACATTTAGCCTAAATGTCCTTTTTCACAAAATTCCTGTGGAAATTAAAACATTACAGGGTTATTCACAAAAGGGTGAAGAGTTTGGAGAAGTCAGGAGAAGGGAACAATCTAGGACACAATTGCTGATTGGGAACAATTCTCCAGTTCAGCGATGTTGTCCTACATTGTTCACTTCTCCGGCCTTCTCCAAACTCTTCACCCTTTTGTGAATAACCCCCTTATTAATTACACATAACAGTTCTAGGATGGTGACATGTTAACTAAATATGTTCTGATTCACCTCCCTAGAACTAGCATACAGGCTTGGAGTCAGGGGGGTGGATTTCTTATGGATTAGAAACTGTTCACTTAGCAAAGAGAATTTTCTTTTAGCTTAGTGAATGAGATGAAGATAAACTGACTTCAATTGTCCAATCACATGCCAGTAAAAATCCTGTCTTTTTACATGTTCCTAGTAAATCTTCCAAAGTAAAAATGTTCTACTCCTTTAGTAAATCCACCCCAATGGCTGCTAACTAAGAGGATGAAAGCACACACTTACATAATGATATATTATCTATAAAATAGGTTGTGGTTCTCAAAGTATTTCCAAAGTCATTCTCTTTTGTTTGTTTGGAATGACAGTCACCGTATCCAGTAGTTATTAGCCAGGTCAGGCTACGATCTAACATCTCTGGGTATAGATAGCCAACTGCGTGCGAGCTGCTCAAAGAGGAAACATCGATTCAACAGGCTGAAAACTCGTCCTGATTTCCATTCCACCCCCTTGAGATTACTGGAACTGTCTGCCTTCCTCATTGTTCTCTGCAACCGCATAAACTGGAATGTTCAGGCCTTAATGGTGCCGGAGGGAGGTTGGGTCATACCTCCACAAGTGACAACCATAATATGTCTTGGGCAACCTACCTCTGAATGATCACAGGCATGATCCACATAGACATGAGATGGCAGTCCTATAATCTGGCCATTGTGAGCCAGTTATGCATAATTATGGTCCAGCCAGGGAGCCCAGAGCCATGCCTTGTATGCCTATGACCAGTATTAGATGTGGAATACAGAGCTCTACTTCTCTCGTTACAGTACTGTTAACAGACAGTAAAACTGGCTATACACTGAGTAAAATTTGCTGAGTGGGTGGGCCTATTTGCC
>NW_017306415.1:1391809-1425835 GCF_000935625.1 Nanorana parkeri
TTCTCTTGAAAAAACAAAGGAGCCAGGTGGAAAATTGTCGGTCGAACATCACCTGCATTCAATCAGCTGCAGGCTCTGTTCAGGTATTTTGACATCTTGAGGGCGCCACTACCAAAATACAATAGCAGCAGACACAGAAAGCTGAACAAAAATAATGTAACAGTCTATACTCATGGGTTATCTTTGTCAGAGACATCTACACCTTACTATTTCTTCAGTCACAAAGAAATCTTATATCATTAGCATTAAACTCAATTAGTGTTCCCATTGGAAGATTTCCCATCTATTCCTGTACTGATGACCACCCAAAATTTGGGATTATCTTTCACTTCCACTGATCATAGTCACCAGGACAAATAATGGGGATGAATCTCACTAAACACACAAACAAACTAAAAAGTTAGATTTCCGTTGTATCTTAAAACTTAGTCACCTCTGACCTCTCTAGCTGCTTTTACTGTGAATTTACTCATTCTCAAAATTCACAACAAACACTATAAAGTTGGGTTTTAGTTTTTTCATCCTAATGATAGCAATACACAGATGACATTCTGCCCCTTTTTAGCAGAATATGCTGAAATTTGATCAGTGGGTAACTTTGCTGGCACCACCCATCTTATCGGCTGAACAGTGACTGCAGCCAATCAGCTGAGGCCGAGGGTAATGACCGCCAGATTACAATAGCCTGCAATGGAGATTTCTCCATCTTTAGCATGGATGGAAGGGATCAAGTGATTTTCAACCCCTGTGGGGTTGAACAAGAGAAGTCATGCCGTGTATGGCCAGCTTTAGGATCACCTGCTGTGTGTTTACATTGCAGGCTGCCAAGATTTGTTCTCCATGAAAAGCTGAGATTTTAATGTTGCGAAATGTAAAAAATTAATTTCTTAAATTCTTCCCAATGCTTAGGCATATATAGATGAAGGAGGGTTTATTTTAAAGTGTTTGTTCAGACTATGTAAATGCTTTAGTGTGCACGACCTTGGCACATGTTCACAAAGAAATGTACATACTGCAGTGCAAACTACAGAGCTTTCTCAGCCCAGGGATACCACATCATCCTATATAAGAGATCAGAGAGTGCTGCAGCATGACAAGGTCCCTGTAACTCTTGGACAATAACTTTGTAATGCCCTTTTTACAGTTGTACCTGCGTTTCCCACCGATAAAAGCAGGCTTGGTTTCTGCTAGAAGGAGGGAGAGCTGTGTCAGGACATCTAGCACTGTGAGGAGGGCTGTCAGATGTGACACTTGTAATTCAGTCCCCAGGGTTCTGCAGTGACCCAGGTGATGTGATTGGCTCACACATGCGCACTAGCTGCTGCAGGTCATTTGATCTCTGGGTGGGGTGTGAATAAGAGGGCAGTCAACTAGCTGAAATTTTTAGATCACTTCAAGCAAGACCACCGACTGCCTTGTCTGCTGGTGAAAGTTAAGCCGACCAGCCCTCCAGACAGATCCTACATCCAGTGATGACAACCAGCTCCATCTGATGGTCCATTTCTGGAGATAAATTTACTTTCCATCCTCCAGTGCTGCACCTACACTCCACCCTGGATCCAGGTAAGAGGGTCACCTATCTCACCCCATCTCTGTCCCATCATTCTCATTTACTACCGGATTAAGTAGTAACTTCTCTAGACCGATCAAAGTTTGCAATGATGGAGAAACATTTGAAGCCTCATACTGATAGTAGTTCTATAGTTTTATACAGCTTTTACTAAGAAACTACAGTTTCTAAAAATAAATCCCATAAGTCATGTTCAGCCTGAGGAGTAAGTACAGCTTTTCCAGGGGATGGCTGCTGCTGCTGCTGGCTTGTGTCACATATCAGATACATTGATATACATTGCTGCCCATACATTATACACTAGCAAAATATACACTGAGATTCAATTCGCATATTATTGTGCACATGTATAACATTTAAATGTATATGTTACTGTGTAAATAACACTATGACATAAACCATTCAGGAGTCATCTCTGCCTAATACCCAAACATTCACTTATAGTACAAAGAGAAATTGCCGGAGAGAATTATTTTCTGTTCTCATATTTATAGTTACATAGTTACATAGTATTTGAGGTATATAGATATTGATGAATATATAGAAAGAAAATCGAATTTGCTGTACTTATAAACAAGTTGGGGAGTTGAAGCCCGAGGTCAATGACCAAAGAGATTCCGTGTCATTCGATCTGTAATTTAGTTGTAGTGTATTCAAAATGTGAATCTGAAAATACATTTCTAATTTGTATTGCTATGAGGATACAGGACTGGGGAGCAAGGGGTTAACTTTATTACCTAGTCATCATTTTGAATGCGAACCTAAAGCAACCCAAATTATATTATGAAGAGCTACAAGGGAGTTTAAGTTGCAGCAAGACGAATATTTTGTAGCGGTGGGTGAAAATCGTGATGAGATAGTTAGGATTATTAAATAATATAATATGAGACAAAAACACAATGAATACTTCCGATGATTATAGTCCGATCCTCTATGCACATTATAGTAAATAGCAGAGATTATTTTTATTTCATAGAAGCACTGGTTTCATTTCAGAGGCAGCCGCAATGAACTATTCCATTGAAATATTCCTTCCGGTCCAGAAAAATAAAACAGTACAAAATTAAAAGCAGCAAGAGAGGAGTAAGGTGACATTTGGGGCAGTTTTGGGGAGTGTAATAGGGGCTTAATAGAACGTTTCTTTACTGTTAATAGAAAGTTTCTTTACTGTTAATAGTTATAGTTAATTAATGTCATGAGGGTAAATGTGATGTATGACGACATTGTTAGCTGTATAATAAATATATACTGCTGCTGCTGGCTTGTGTCACATATCAGATACATCAGATACATTGATATACATTGCTGCCCATACATTATACACAAGCAAAATATACACTGAGATTCCTCTGGGACCATCCTTCTAGAACTCGTTTTAATATAGATAGATAGATAGATAGATAGATAGATAGATAGATAGATAGATAGATAGATAGATATAAATAATCATACTCAGTATATATCTACACAAATAATTTTATTTATAGTTTGCAGACTTGTATCCTAAACAATATTGAAAAAACTAAGATTAAAAACCCCTAAAATAAGATAAAAACTCCTAAAGAGTAAGATAAAACATAAAACACCCCTGACAAATAGGATAAACACCCCTAACTTAAAATAAAAAACTCCTAAAAGATAAAACACCCCTAAAATAAAATTAAAAATATACGAAAACCATAAGATTAAAACTCCCCTAAAATAAGATTAAAAAACAAAACAAAAAATAAAACACTCCTAAAGTAAGATAAAAACTAAAAAATAAGATAAAACAATCTTTAAAATAATATAAACAACCCTAAAATAGGAAAAACATTCCTAAAAAAATAGATAAAACACCCCTATAAATAAGGTAAAAGTTGGAGAAGGAATTGCAGGTTTGCACAAGGAAGCATATTATTAGAGTATGTGTTTATGACTTACTCAGATCTGTAGGAGTGATGGGAACTTGTGAATGTCAAAGCTACATTTCTGTATAACTATTCTACATCACTTGTTGAAATAGTGGATTTTGTTCCAGAAACCACTTATTTGGATTACATTCCTTCTTGTAGGATTTTCTTCACCTCTGCTTTATATTTCATAATCCTGATCTCATTCATCCAGCAGTCAGCTGTGCGCTCTTGTATAAATATATCTGATCTGATATACAGCTGTATACACAGATGTTCGCTCTGTCAAAGCCAAGGCTGATTGTGCCAATTTTTTTCAAGTATTGTACACACAGCAAAGATGGCTGATCTTGGCAGGATTCTAACCTGAAGTAATGTGATTGATTTTTAATTGTTCTAAAAATGACTCTGCTCATTTAAAGAGGATCTGTCACCAAGCAAGGAGCACTTGGAGATGCAGCACTTTAACAATGGAATAGGGCTCCACCAAGTAATTCAGTGTTTGGATTAGTGTTACTATATAATGCAAAAGTTAGTGAACACAGTCATTCTGAGTAATTATGTGCAGAGTCCAGCCAAAGAAAATTTTCCAGAGAGCTGATTCTGTGGAGCTGTTGAGCTATAAGTAAACAAAAATTATTTTCCACTGCTGATTATTCAATATTGATAGTATGAATTTAAAATATAAATGTGATTTTCTGCTTTGTCTTCATGACACTTTAATGTTTTTTCATA
The DNA here is from genome assembly GCF_000935625.1 of Nanorana parkeri. NCBI lineage: Eukaryota > Metazoa > Chordata > Amphibia > Anura > Dicroglossidae > Nanorana > Nanorana parkeri. Next base: position 1,396,007 of record NW_017306415.1, read on the forward strand.
TATAATAGATTGAATTTAAATTGGCATTGAACTAATTAAATCTAGGTGATTTCAATTGTGTTGCCAGATTGCCCAAGCATTGCTTCAGCATATGGTTTTGAGGACTACTCAAGATTATGAAGTTTCTCTAAAAACAGCTCTGCAATGTATAAACCAGTTACAGGAAAGCTAAGACATGGAGCATGCAGTTCTACAGCGGGAACATTTTGGGAATGCTGTGTATATTACAAAAGAATTTCTATCCACCAAATCCCTTTTAGATTGCAACACTAAGGGGTCTATTCACAAAGCTGCCGAAGGATCTAGCCGTAGCTTTGGCTGATCCTTTGGCTAGCTTCGCCCCAGGACCCCTTTGGTTCAGTAGAACCGAAGGGCTGCTGTACGGGCTATTCCCTATAGCCCGTACAGCTCCTGAAGTTGGCCGAGCGGCTCAGTCGAGCCGAAGGCATATGCCTCGGCTTGACTGAGCGGAGGTGAAAGCCATCATCTCACGACTGGCTCCGGCCACTTGCATGCAGAGACAGATCAGCGTCCCTGGTTACCAGCTAACCAGGGACGCTGATCTGTCAGTACACTGAGAACCCGGCGGAGAAACCGTGATATCACGTCGGCTCCGCCGAGTGCTCAGTGTGTAATGACAGTTCAGCGTCCCCTGGTTACCTAGTGACCAGGGGTCGCTGAACTGTCATGAGAGCTTGTCGGAGCCGGCGGTGATATTAAAGCCGGCTCTGCTAAGCTCTCATCATAATGACAGAACAGCGTCCCTGGTTACTGGGTAACCAGGGACGCTGATCTGTCATTATGATGGCTTAAGCATGTTCGGCCGACCCAAACCTAGCCGCAGCAAGCCAATGTACGGCTGATTTCAGTACAAGCCTGAAATCAGCCGTACAAGCCTGAAATGAATAGCTGAACAGCGTTCGGCTCACTTCACTTCGGGTCGGTTATTCACACCCCCTAAATATTGTTTTTTTTTCTGTGCAAATATGACGGTGCCAATAACTGCAGCAATATTTATATAGTGCAATTCATAACCAATCATTGGGTAATTAAAGCTGGGCCACCATGGGTAGATTGGCCCCCTGTCCCTCCTGACTTGATGGTGGGCTGGTGGGCTCTTCAGAGTCAGCTCTTATATGAGTTGATTATCAGCAAACAGTTTAAATGTACCTTCCTTGACTAATAAGTGTCCCATGTGTGAGGACCTGAAGTTATTAGGCTACATGCACATGACTGTAATTTACTGATCCTTTACCCATGTTACTGATCATTTACCCCAAAATTCCTGGGTAATGATCAGTAAAATGCCTGCGTTCACACACCTAAACACGTATGTATCTAAATGCATACAATTCTTGTTCCATTCCTCCTGCTCTGTTTCCAGTGGAACTTTCCTATTTCGTTATTTACGCACTTGCACATACACACACAAGTATATAAATAAACATAAATTTACATGTATACATGCATCAAATATATGTCGTCAGATGCAGATTTTTTGAATTTATGTTATGGATCTGAATGCAGAGCATGTTTATGCAGCTGTGTGCACGGCTCCATTGAAAACAATGAACCTGCGTTCAAATCCATAAACGAAAAACTCTTTACATTGCGGTCTTTGACTGCCGTATGCATGAGGCCTTAGTCTGTTCTTTTTTAAATGCCAGGCAACAGGTTAGTACCCATCAAGTACTGGGTATTCCTGGAAAATGTAATCTTCCTTTAAATGCATATTCCCCAAATGTGACTCAGAGTGGGGGGAAAAACAAATTGATCTTTATATGTAGGTGTTTTAGGAATAACATAAATGGGTTGATGTACTAAAGTAATAGACGTTGTTCAGTTTGTAATAAATAAATAATGATAATAAATCAACTCCTTTTTATTTTTATTCTAATATTTTAACATCATGCAGTCAAAGTTGTAAAGATGGATGGACTTAGGAGGTTTTGCACATATAATTTACAGTAATATTAAGCTATGTTAAGATTTGTAGGTCTCTACTAGGAAATTTGAAAATACATTTATTCTTGGGTAGTTTAGCTATGGAAAAGATTCCTCCAGGTAAATGTAGACGAGAACCTTGATAGAAATAAGTTAACTCAAAACTCAAAAATGCCCAGTGAGAACCCTGTACTATGTGGAATGCATTTTTTTTTGTAATTATTTAATAGTTATTATTTTCTTGTTGGCCTGGAGTTCACAGTGTCAAATTTGGATGTTCATGTTTTCATAACACTGCTTCTCGAATTCCTGAGAAACGTCTTTAGATGTCTACAACGTAAAGTATATGGGAGAAAATATACTCTGACATTCGCTGATTCTGGGAAACTTAAGTAAAACTGGTATCCATGAGTTCACCTAACAATGTTAAAAATTGCCCTATGAATTGTTCTATTTATGTTATAATCTAACTTTTTTTACTAGTGATGCACCGATACTTTTCCAGTACCACTGCTGATACTTGGCATTTTCATGAGAACTCCCAGGGTTGCAGCGGTTGCAGCTGGGACCTGGCTCTGGCACTCCACCACTGTTCTGAAACCATTAGTCAGTATTGTTTTAGAAAAACTGTCACATGACAATAAACAAAAATGTATCAGTACTTGTACTTGCAAAACTGGTATCTGTGCATCCCTTTATATATATTTGTAAAAACAAAATCATACCTTAAAACAGAGATGTACAAATCCCAGGAGCTCCGTGTGCTCCTTACAAATGACAGCTGCGTCCTAACTTTTGAATTTTTCTCTAGTCTTGTCTTGGAGTTCAAAAAGTGTCTGTACTTGAACCGAGTACGGTACTTGGTATCGGTGCATCCCTACTTTTTACCATATGTCTCTGTGTATGTATGTATGTGAGATAGGGACCTTAGATTTGGAAGATCCTTGAGGGCAGGGACTAATATGAATGTGCAGTTTGTAAAGCGCTGTGTCAATTTTCAACGCTATATAAATACGAATAATACATTGCGTTCTCTGTAGCAGTGCTAGTAAGTGTTGTGCATCCACATAGGTCATTCAGTATGATGGTACACTGGTATACATCTCTCGGCTCTTCAGTTGGGTTAACTAAAGTTCTGATTATACCCAATAAAATTGTTGAGGAAGCCATTGCCTGCTTTTATTATGACATCACATTTTATAGAAATAATCCCATATATTTCATAAAAGTTATCACATCACATTCCATAGAAGTAATATGTGTAATTTGTGTCCAGACAGCTTTGTAGATCGAAAGAAAAAATAATACCATGGGAGTTTCAATGTTGTTATTTAATAGACTTTATTTAATAACATCATAAACAGAAACATCAAACAATACAATAATGTGCACATATCCATAGCAAGCAGTAACAGTTCAGCAATTTAATATAGTCAGGAATATCAAATGTGACCTCTAATTAGTTTATCTGAGTTGCTAAATAGTTTTTTGTAGTATATTTTTTAAAACAAATTGTTCTTTATCAAATTATGCATTACAGTGTCTTATGTGGAAATGGTGGAGAAGGTCCAACGCCCTCTGGTGTCCAGACTGTTGCATGTCAGGGAAGAGTCTCCTGGACGCTCTGAACAAGACTCTCACATTTCGTTGGTAAGAGGAAAACTTGAAGGATCAAGTGCAGGAGGAAGTCAGGGCAGTGGAATGGGGGGCCGACCAGCTGCTGCCAATGCTGCCCGTGAGAGAAACAGAGTGCAAACCTTGCGTCATGCTTTCCTGGAGCTACAGAGGACACTACCTTCTGTGCCCCCTGACACAAAGCTGTCTAAGCTGGATGTTCTCATACTTGCTACAACTTACATTGCCCACCTTACCCGCAGTCTCCAGGAGGAGGATGAGAGCAGCCACAACCATACATCCACCAGCCCTAGCAGCTCCAGCAGTCTTAGCCCAGATCTTCTTGGGTCCTTACACAATGGAGATGGATATCTACATCCTGTCAAGGTGAGTAATATTTGAAATAATGTTTTCATTAAAAGTACAATACAGTGAAAACTAAAACTTACACATTAAGATATTAGGATGCTTTCAAGAGCAATTCTCTGAAATCCCTTGTAGCAAGAAACCAGAGAGTTCCTCACGAGGTGACTGTGAGAGGACACTACCTGAAACTGTTTTTTACTCTGTGTCTTGTATCAAACCGTAGGCAGATTTATATCTGACTGGAGCTGGATGAGATTCTAGTCTGTACTTCCTAATTTTTTACATCAGGCTTTTTGTAAGTGACACCACGCCAGTGGTTACCCTTGGAAATCACTCTCTTACATAACAGTAGTCCCCAGATCACAAGATTGCAGACAAAAGAGAGTAGATCAGACTGGGGCACTACAGAAAGACCTGGATGAATAGTACTGAGAATGTAGCCTGAGTACACTGCATACATCTCAACATGTAACTTTCAGCTTTGGCCTATCTATAGAAGTCATTCTCAACCGGGGAACCCTAGGGTTCCTCCAGAGATTGCTAGTGGTTCCTTGAGTGGTGGCAGGCTAACATTTTATTTGATACCTGCATAGTTCTGTGGCCAACATCACTTTCCAGAGTCAGCGGCATAAACACCAATGATGTTTTTAGCTGTCTGTAAGTTCACTATTTTTCTCATTGACCACCAGTGTAAGCAGGGACATCCTCACTGACCACTGAGTCTTTATTTCAAGGGATCCTCTGGGGCCAAAATTCTGAACTATATTATACACAGCCGTGCAGTAGTATAAAACACAGAGATTCTAGTCTGTAGTTAGTAAAATTTGCTTTTTTTTTGTTCAAAAATGTTATTATGCTTGCATCTATAACTGTAATACATGGTTATGCTTTCATTGAGAGTTTTCAGGTGTATTCATGATTCTTCTGTATAGTCAATACATTTCAATATAGTGAACTGAGATTTCTAAAAAATAAGTAGTGGCATTAAATCTTTAGGACAGCTGTAGTTCTACAACAATCTTGTTTAAAGTGACATTAAACCCTCTGATTTTGTAACATAAACCAATTCTGTAATGTGTGCCTTACTGTAATCCATGGTTGTTTCCCTTCTCTTTGCTGCTCTTCCTTTTAAGTCCTCATGCTTGGGGTGAACTTCCCTTTTCAGCTCAGGGCCTCTTCCTGTAGTGCTGGCTTAGATACAGATTTAAAAGGAAGAGCAGCAAAGAGAAGGGAAACAACCATGGATTACAGTAAGGCGCACATTACAGTATTGTTTTTTATGTAAAAAAATCTGAGGGTTTAATGTCACTTTAAGGAGCTGGGTGCCTCTTCTCTCATTTACCTTCCTTGCATTTACATATATAGGACACACTTTCTTTTAATTAGGTATGTCGTGCAGATCATTACATTACAATCTTTCAGTATTGTAAAGCATATAAAACTCTGAGGCTGTGGGGCAAATGTCTGAAGTATTTGCCATTGTATCAGGTGCATTTATTACATACCTGAGTAAAAGATTAATGCAGGGCTAGGCAACCTCGGCTCTCCAGCTGGGGTGGAACTACAAATCCCATGATGCCTCTGGCTCTGGGAGTCATGCCTGTGGCTGTCAGAGTCTTACAATGCATCATGGGACTTATAGCTGAAGGGCCAAGGTTGCCTACCCCCGGGGATGATGTGATAAGGGCATCGTCTCATGCTTTTCATTAGCCTGTAGCTGCTCTGGAGATGGGACATGGAGCACCTAGACAGCAGGGGGCAGAAGTACTACTACAGATAAACAGAGAAATGGTCAGTCTAATATCTTTACCAGGCAGGAGACAGCAGATGTTGCTGCAGGAAATTAGGGGTCAACAACACAGAAGTAACCAAATGAGGTGTCGACTGTTATATGGTAACCCAGTCTAATGAAAAGGCCAGTGGAGACAAGATGGTACCAGATTAATGGACAGAAGCATAGTAAGTAATACAAGTCATAAAAGCATATCTAAACCCAAAAACAAACCTTTCATATATCGCAGCGTACAAGTTCTTAGTTGTGGTGGCTGCTTTAGTTTTCTCTTTTTTTAGGGTACTTTTCCATTATTTTCACCTGATGATCCTGCCAGTAACAAACTTCTTGTCCTAGGGTGACCATACTTACTCATACTGTACTTGCACAAAATATACTTGGCCTTAAAAAAGGAAACTAATGCTGCCACCTCATCTAAGGACTTATCTATTGTAATTATAATGTAAAATAATAATTCATAACCTGCAACAAACGTTCAGCACTGGACAAGTAAACTTGTGTGTCAGAAGTAGCGCACCTATCTCACCAATATAGCTGGGGAGCCATCTGTGCAGAGCGTTCAAAACTGGAGCAGACAGAATCTAGAGCAGCTGTGCATGGCAACCAATCAGCTTCTCTCTTCAGTTTGTTCAGCTAAGATTTGAAAATGAGCGAAAGAAGCTGATTGGTTGCCATGCACAGCTGCTCCAGATTTTGTCTGCTCCAGTTTTTTTAAAATCCATTCTGTGTACATAAGTGTGTGTTAGTCAATAGATAATTTAATTAATATTTAAATTATTAAAACTATTGATGCATGGGCAGCTACAGTATGAAATATGCCAGATTACGGTCTGGTGCACTAAGGTTTGCCAGACATAAAAAGATCATTTGAATTTAGGCCTACATTGCTCCAATTTAGTTTGACTCCTGTTAACCAAAATGTGAGCTGTGTATGACTCTGCAGACACTACTCCATCTTTCAATTGACTGTTGTTGAAGGAAAATTGTTGGCCAAACAGTGACTGCGGGCAATCAACTGCGGGTGCTGGCTGTCACAGTACAATAGCCCGCAAGGGAAATAACTCCATCCATGGTATTTAGCGTAGATGGAAGGACTGAGCGGTCTTTCTTTTTGGTTTAGCCCGTGGGGCTCAACAACAAAAAGGGGCAAGTGTATGGCCAACAGTTCAATGCTAAGTTTTCAATCTCAACAGGTTTTCCATTACTTTTTTTATAAGAGTTAGGATTAGGCTTTAGGTTTAGGGATAGATTCAACAGTTGGGTTTAGGAACAGGTTGAGGTTAAGAAAGCGATTGAGGTCTATGTCGGGGTTATCAGGTTTTGGCTCAGGGGTCAGGTAGAGAATGTGTCAGCTCCATAAAATGACTGAAGAGGCTCTAGAATGACAATACAGCCGATGCGCAGTGCCCGCATGCACCATGACATGTAGTCTTCAGCACCAAGGGAACCTGGTATCCTGGGCTGCTTTATTGAGAAAAGTTTGTAGGTCAATTTACTTTTATATATTTTGCGGAGTGCTAATGTAGTGCAGGATACATGCGTTGACGCACTGCAGTGCCATTTATTTTGAATAGCACCCCAATGCATTAAGCCAACACGCAGGCATTATATCACAAGGCAACACACCATAGTGCGTTGTGAAAAACGTTTTGTGATATGTCCGATAACTGGGATGTTTTGTACATCAGAATCCTTTTGATGTCAATGGGCTGCCTTAATAGTTGGATGATAATTATTTTAACTGGGGTTTCTTTGCCCTAAAAAGAAAATGTTTTGAACATATAAAAACATAAAAATGATTCCAAACTATTGTGCAAATCTGCAGCATCTTTAATAATAATAATAATAATACAGTAACCTTAACCTAGTAAATAGAGCCTCAGCATTATTCGGACATTAAAGTAGGGTATGCACGGTTAGAATTTAGTGAGAAAAATATACAATTGCTGTTTTTATTTTCATTCGGGAACATGCGTCTTTTGTGCACACGTTCTGCATGCTTGTAGTTTCCTAGTATTAGTCAAAGAGCTTATTTCAGAATAATTAGATGGTCAAAGTATGATGTTAAATCATTCTGAGCAATTTACAAACTACGGAACACAGAAAACCTCTACCTGTGTTACTATAGAGCTCATTCTCTAAAACCAGACAGGTAAAAGTGACATCACTGGGCTCGCTTTGACACACCACTTAGATATGGTTTTTCTACATCATCATTTTTAGCAATAGAATAAAAACATTGGCATCCTAAGATCCCTTCAAAGTCCACTTCAAAATATTGTTTTTAATAAGGAAATAGTGTAAGTGATGCCTCCATAATGTAGACTTCATAGAGATGGTATCACCTTACACTACATAAATCTTTCTCAGATGTAATATATACAAGGTCCATGTTCATTTTATGCCAGCAGTGGAAACAGCAGCTCTATTAAATTGTAGACATGTGCCATTTGTTTAGTTACGAATCAAAATTCGGACAAATTTTCCTAAATTCAGACACATCCAAATCCCCGAATCCCAATGCATCCGAATATGTCCGAATGCGAATTTCCGTTTCTGAATTTCGAATCCCGTCCAAATTTCGGTCAAAAACTAAACTGAATCGCACATGTGACTTTTCTGGCCAATCACATGTGTTTTTCAGTTTAAAGCATCCGAATTGGTCTTAATACAAATTTTCGTTACGACAACATGGGAGCCATATATATACATAGGGGTCTATTCACAAAGCTGCCGAAGGATCTGGCCGTAGCTTCAAATTCACAATAGCCCGTACAGCTCCCGATCACGGCCGAGCGGCTCATTCGAGCGCTGAGCCGTGCTGAAAGACGAAGCTGGCCGAGTGGCCGGCCGTTGGCCGGCCGACAGCCTGCTTCTGACAGCTGGGCGGAGCCAGCCACAGCAGTGTGAAGCCTGCCGGAGGTTCGGCTCAGCCGATCCAGATGTTGGATTGGCTGAGTCGAACTCCTTCTGCACTTCGGGTCAGCCGAACATGCTGAGCATGTTCGGCTGATCCGAAGCCACACGAAGCAAGCCGATGTACGGCTGATTTCAGCCGATATACGGCTGAAATCAGCCGTACCAGCCTGAAGTGAATAGCCGAACGGTGTTCGGCTCACTTCACTTCTGATCGGTCATTCACTCGGCTGCCCTCGGCAGCTTTGTGAATAGACCCCATATAATACTAAAGCTGACGCTCCTAGACCTGAATGGCATTCGGTGGTTTAGGTATTAATATCTGTATACAGTTTTTTTGTGGTATTCACAACCAATATTCGTAAAATCATCCGAAACTAACAAATTTGGATTTAATCTGAAACCTGAACCGAATTGAATTTCGGATCCGAATTCCGAAATATTCCAACCAAATTTTTCCGCAGCTTACATGTTTATTAAATTGACATTTTGGATTAGAGTTGTGTATGATGTTAACATATTTCCATTTGGCTGAAATGAACCTTTTAATGGAAGGGCTGCTAATCATTTATATTCTCCATATTAACGGATTCTATATCATACTAACATACCACAGTATTCTTCATTCCATGCAAACTGACATTTTATTTCACACTGAGCAGTGACTCCAAGAACGTTTTCCTACTGATCATTGATATTGACTGCACTGAAGAATTGTTTTCCTCCCACTGGCCACCAGCATTACGGGCGTTTCATTCCTCCCATTGTTCACTAACATTGTGGGATTTTTTCCCCCCATTGGCCACTAGCACTGGGGAAATGTTTTCCTTCTACTAGCCACCAGTACTGGGGATTTTTTTTCCTTCCTTTGGCCACCAGTACTAGGGAATGTTTTATTTTCCACTGGCCACCAGTATTAGGACATTTTTTCACCCCTCTGGACACCAACACTGGAGAATAATTTTTTTCCCACTGGATACCAGTACTGGGGATTTTTTTTTTTTCCTCCCCCTGGGCATTTTTTTTCTCCCACTGACTTTGGGGGTAATTTGTTTCTTCACACTGACCAGCAATGTCGGGGGGCACTATGGGAGTGGGACATAATCCTAACTGCTGCACTGCAGTGAAATACATACTCCTGAGGAAAGAGTTTATTTCTCACAGTTTAACGGTTGCTGGTTTCAAGGTTATCAAGTGTTTTAATGAAGTTCTTCTTAAAGGTACGCTCAGACAGAAACGCATATGCCATGGAAGAGTTTAACTTGAAAAAAATATTTAGTCCTAAGTGTCTGTGGGACTGCCGCTTGTGGCACAGTGATTAGTAATTATTTTGTGAGTACAAAGGTAAATAACAGTGCAGTGTCCACTGTGAGTGGGTTCTGACTCCATTTAATTACACCCCCTTAAATAATGACCAATATAAAGTGCCATGTAGCCAGGCCCACTTTCCATCTCTGTGCATAGCCCTGCATCCAGCTGCCCCTCTTTTTGGAATTCTGAAGTTGGGAGTTATGCTGAATTACATACGTCTCTAGGCAGTTGAAGGAGAACAAAAAACACTTCCTCTTCAACTTTCCTGCTCTTTGGCTTATCACTAAAGCTACATGGGTAGAATTTAATTTGCAAAATTTTTTTTTGGGGCATGCATTCAAGTTTCTAATAGTTAATGGGGCCAAATCGTTGATTAATTTTGACAGTAGTGAAAAAATCAAAGAGCAAGATGGAAAATGTTTCTGTAATGAATGAAATATACACAGTGAATATGGTTTTTGTTCAGCAAACTCCATTTATTCCAAAATTGAATGTTTAAATCATAGAAAATTTCAAACGACATTCATCAAGGCTCTGATGGCATTATCTCTTCTTTTGATCTGCATTGGAAAAGGGTCCATGCTGCAAAATAAAAAACAGTATCTAGGTGCGGAAGGGAACAGGGATTTTCTTTGCCTGGATTTGAGCTTACCTAAAACAGCCATGTATTCTCGACGGCTGCTGAACAGCATAGAGCTGCGAGGTAGTGCAGGTGAGTATATGGGGTTAGGGTGGGCCCTTTCCAGAGACACTGTTAACTTGCCCCGCAGGGCCACGGTGGCAGCCTCTCTTTAAAGAAAACCTATGGTTGTAATAGTTTTCTGTTTGACTCCTACTTATAGTTTTTAGTTATGCTACCCCTTAAGAAGGGTTAGATTATGTTAAGCAGAACTCTTCAAGAGCTAGATGTATTTATTTGTAATGGCCGGCTGTCACTTTCTCTCCTCCCCGCTGGGACACAGAGCAGCGCCCAGCGGGGAGGAAAGAAAGCACGGATGCGTCGCTGTATCAGCAGAAAAATTGCACTTTCGGCATTTAGCCAAAGCAGAGGCCCGAGGCCCTGGTCCGTCCGCACGGCATGCACCGGCGGTAGTTCCTCCACTGGTTCCAGGGCTAACACTATTTGGCAAAAGCAGCAGCATGACACAATGATCTTTTTAGCTGAGTGTAAAGGTGCCCATACACTGCACGATTATCGTACGATAATCGTATGCGATCGGTTTTTCGTACGATAATCGAGCAGTGTGAACGGAGACGTGCGACCGTTTCTACTGTACGGTCGCACGTCTTCTGTCGAACCAGCATGTTCGAAAACCAGCCGGGAATCGTACGATTCTCGGCTGGTTAGAACGGTGCTCGGAAGATAAATGCTGAACGGGCCGGTGTGCGCACGCGCACACTGCCCGTTCAGCATTGCGGTCATCGGAAGCCCGCCCCTCAGGGGGGTGGGCTTGCGATGATCGAGAGTGCGATCTGCCTGTCCAAGATAGGCAGATCGTACGTTTTTTAAATCCCTTTACAACCATCGCAAGACTAAAGTCTTGCGATGGTTGTACAGTGTATGGCCACCTTAAGGGTGGCCCCCACTGTACTGCTTGCAAAGTGCAAGGCATTTTCCCAATGATCCCTGATGAATTGGTTTTAGTAAGGGTACCCTGAGACCTGACAATTATTTTATGCAAGCAAGGTTTAATTATTTATCACAAAAATGTTTTCATATTTTGTTTACACACTTTTTGCATTTCTTTTTGTTTGTTTTTTTGTCAAAATGTAGAAACAACGCTGCTTATAGGACTTGTCAAAACCACAGTTCATAGGTGTGAACAAAACCAATGAGTGTAATGACACATCTGTGCAGTTTAGGTGCAGTTTATTGTGGATTTTACTGCACCAAAAAGCAAGGGGGAAGGAGGGGGGCAGGCACACTATACCTTTAGTAAATCCGCTACAATGTGTACAACCTAAAGTGTAGAATCATGAGATGGAGGGGCATTTTTTATAATGTTCTCTGCAGAGTAAATATAATAAAGGCCTTATTTTTACATTGTTCCTGGTTGACAGGAAGTATATGTTTCTTTTAATCACTCCATACCTATTTCGGTATATAAATTGCACATAAGCCAATGTAAAAAGCATTCCTTTAGTAAGTCAGCATATACCTGATTTATAGCTATACCTCTACATGTCAATTTAATTTGATTATACGCTCAAATGCTGCCCAAAAATATCTGGCAAGTAGTTACTCAAAAGCAGCATTTCTTAACCTTTATTCAGTCATGGCACCCTTTAAAAGTATCTAAACGCTCAATGCACCCCAGTCTAAAATGTAAAAAACGTAAATGAAAAAAATTACATATGGCCCCCCCCAAAATCCATACCAGACCCTTTTCCAAGATAGGGGTCTGGTTATAGAAGTATAGTACTTCTATGGATATCTGTAATCGGTTTATTCTATAACAAACACCCAGGGATTGTATTTCTGATATAAAATATGTTCTAAAATGCTCTCTGGTGCTCTCTTTGTCCTGACAAGTGTTGGTCTGTGCCCCCCTCTGTGTATGGGACCCATAGACTTCAGTGGAGAGCCAATTTGTACCATACGAGGGGCTTCCATTGAAATAAATGGCGTCAGTGGTGGGCCAGTAGGCATAGTTGCCAACAGTGGTGTGCGCCCAGAAAGCTGTTGTAGGTGGAGAATGTATTATAATTAGGGGTGGGCCATTCATATAAAATAGGCATGTTTCTACAAGGCATATCTCTACTTATTGTACAAAACAAAATGTTTTTTGTTTTAGATAGAGTACTGACTGGTAGGTTATATCCCAGTCAGTTTTTTTTTCCCCACCATCCGTGGCCTATCGGAGAGATTTCCCTTCACTTCCTGTCCCATAGCAACTACAGGAAGTGAGACAAAACCCCTCTAAAGTGAGGGAAATCCATGGTGGTCAGCAGGATCACCAGAACTAGTGTCCCCATTGGGAGATTTCTTATCACCCCCGCCGGCTGTCAGTCACTGGAAACTATCTGCTATCCCATTCTTCTTCCTCTGTCCCTTCCTGCAGGAGATTGCCATGGGGGGAGGTAGGGTCTCCTCCCCCTGTCCTGCTCTAAACAACAATGGAGGGCAGCAGAGTGCACACCAGTGCTTCATAGGGACAAACATAACCTTCCCCTGGTTGCTCCATGTACAATCGGGGTAGGCCAACTGCCACTGGAGTTGTCAACTGTCTTTCCCAGCTCTCAGCCATGCTTGCCATTGGTTGCCTGAACTATCACTCACAAACAAAATTTGAATAATAAATATGGAACGGCATTCTGGGTAATGTGCTGCGTCGTCTCGCTGTTGATATAGCTTTAATTTTTCAGTTTGTTGGACGATTTTTAGTGGTCAGTGGGATATGAAAGTCATATAGCAGCTAATAATCATGATTTTTAATGCTGTCAATGATTTATCTCTCCATAACTTGGAAATGTCTGTAGTCCGTGTGATATAAATACAGATGAGGGATACTAGGTGGCTGTGGAACATAGGGAGAGGTGAGGCTCTGGTTGGCAACCAGCCTTTCTGAGGTTACCCTAGTGGATGTGGATTGATGATCAAGGTCTAAAGATTCCAAATATCAATAGCCTCAGGAGATCGTATCATACTAGGCCCCTGGACGGGGGGTTATAGCTGCCACAAGCCTCTATCCCAATGTTCCCTGTTCTTTTGATCATTATCATTACCCCTTTTGCTGCCACAGCCATTCTTTTTTGTTTTTTTGCACACATATTCAAAGCCACATTTTAGGCCTGGGAATTATTTCAAGCCAACAAAACTGTATATTTCCAGGCAGACGCATGATGGCAATTGAAGTTTCTACATGGGGTGAGTGCTGATATGACCTACCCCTGCACTAGTACAATGCCTGTCACAACATCTCATTCTGACCCTATAGACTAGTATGGTAGTATAGTGGTTAGGGCTTCTGCCTTCCAATGGTGGTTTCCCAGGTTCAAATCCCTCTGATGGTTGCTGACACTATACCCATGAATACTCAGAATAATGACATCACCATTAACCCTTTACCTGCCAGAGCTTCTTTTTTTTTTTTGCACACTTGTTAAAATGCACATTCTAGGCTTGTAGAGTCAGGGGGTGTGGAAATTTTTTAAAAAACTACTTGTCCAAGGACTAAAGCGGGGGCCTGATCTACTTGTCCCTCATGAAAATCTACTTGTCCTGATACAAAAAAAGAAAAAATTTTAACCATAACCGTATTTAGCAATGCCAAGAAGAGCTTCTCATTGGTCAGTGCCGTCAGATGACTGCGCTGACCAACGAGTGCTTGAATTTTGAGAGCGAAATTCAGATTACAATGGCACAGGTACAGATAGTACACCCATACTGGCGGATGGGAAGGACCGTTCCCTGAAAGGTAAGTATAGCGGAGGGAGGATGGCGTCTGGACCAGATTTGTGCGGGTAATTCCATGTTTCCAAATTACTTGGAAAAGTGAATCTACCGTTTGGGGAGAGTGCAGACTTGGGCGAGGCAGTGTACGGTTGCCTCGCGGCCTCATTGATTTCAATGGGGTTACATCCGCGTGGTAAACTCGGAATGTTTTCAATTGAGATTATGTGCATTTGCACGGGCGTTATTGCGGCGGGAAACTGCGCAATCTGCCTTGTGCAACTGGGGTGCTGTTAGACAATAATGGCACTGCCAGCGTTATCGGCGGTGGTGTGAGATTCTGTGACCGCCCGGCCATCCACACGGTTTTGTGCACGATTGCCGTGTGGTAACGGATCGCCCACTCCACTCACACAATGCCCCTGTGCATGCCTTTATTCGCATGCAGATGATAGGGATTGGTTTTAATTTTTTAGATTTTATTTAACTTTTGTTTTTGCTTTGTAATATTTCTTTTCATTATTTATTTTTTTACTTTATCGCCTTTTTTTCTTCTATTTTTATGTATTTACATTTAGTACATAAAACCCGCATAACACTATATATTTATGAAAAGCAAAGCGTAAATTAAAATGGTGGCAGTTGCACTTTTTTATGTCGCACGATATTAGCGCAACTGTTTATCAAGCGCAGATTTTCAGAAAAAAAATACACTCAAGTGTATTTTTGTGAACACAGGCACAATATAATACCCATTTCTTGGTAAAATATAAGAGCTTGTGTTGAATAAATAGATACCAAACATGTCAAGCTTTACAATTGTGCGCTCCCGTGAAACAGGGTAAAAACCAAATACCCAAAGTTGTCCATCACCGACGCTTTAATAGCTTTTACAGGCCATGGGGGTCTACTATCTCTAAGGTGTGTAATTCTACTTCCCGACAGATTTATTTCTACACATGGCACTCCTATTGGCCACCAATCACTGAGACGCCGTGACTTTTTGTGGTGCACATTCTTAAGCCCACAGGAATTTGAAACAGTCCCTGTCATGAAAGGGCCAGTTGGTTTTGTTTGTTACAACAGGGTTCTCAACCTGTGGGTCGTAACCCCCACAATCGGGTGTATCGGCATTGTTTTACATACAGTACAGCTTTGCCCTCCAAACTGCATATACTAAATCAGTGATGTTGGTGTTATTGCTGTGTATTTTCAATACATTAAGGTACTGAAATAATAGAAATAAAGGAGAAAATGGTACCTGATAAAAATAGTTGTGTTATCTGTAACGCAAATTATTTCACTTAGGAACATGCTTGAAAATTGTTGATAGTATACGAGTTGTTTGGTATTTTTGGAATCCCTGATTTATTGAATCCCCATAAACATACTGCAAGCTTGAGGTTTTTCTTTCACATTATTCTAACTGCGTTATTCATTTGCAGTTCTTGTGACTGCCACGTCTTTGGTGTCTGGTGTGGAGTGCCAAAGCATACACAAACTTACAGGCAGGAGAGAACACGTAATTAGAGTCAAAGAATACTACATAATTTGGGAGCACAAACATGTTTACCACCTTTCTACAAAATTCTAATTACATGCTAATTTTGAGGGCATAGGAAATAACAGAAAACTAGTAAACTGCTAACTCTCGTAGCTGTAATGCTGCCTCCTTCTCCCAAGCCGCAGGAAGAACAAGACGATCAGTTCATGGAATTAAAATTATGGCAAAGACAAGTAGTACTTTATTAAGGATCCTACATAGTAAGACACAGAAGACGCATATAGCCTGACCGAATCATAAACATAATGATATACATTGCTCGAATTAAGATGTAAATGTGTTGAAATGTATCAGATTCTTCTGGCTAAGTGTTTTTTTGTGCACAGCTGTCTCTGAAAATATATACATTTATATATTTAAGTGTGTGTATGTGTGTGTATATATGTATGTGTATATATATATATATATATATATATATATGTATATGCACAGAGTATAAATCAATCTCATGTACATAATGAGAGATTTAGAAATTAGAAAACTTTTATGGCAGGAATTTTCAAGCTATATTCTTGTGAACTTAAATTTAGTTTCCATGGGCTTCTTTTACTTGAATTGTCCTGTCTGAAACCCACTAAGGCACTTCTACACAGTCTAAAGGGCTGAATTCTGATCCCCAAAGTCAACTGTCAGCGTTTCAAAACATATGGAGCTATTGTGCTCCACAAATAACATTATTTATGTGAGACTTAGGGGGCTATGCACAAAGGAGCCAAAGGATTAAGCCAAACCTTCGGCTAATCCTTCGGTTCGCTTCGGCTGTGGGAAGCCTTCGGATCAGCCGAACTGAGGGGCTGCTGTACGGGCTATTCACGTTTTTCTTTAACCATTTAGTGAATGAGTAGGTGTACAACTAACTCTTACTCATCCACAAGGGGGGCCCAGGGGGGGTTACCCAGATGCAGATAAGTCCCCCTGCTCACAGATACCCACAACCAGCGGGAGAAGGTTGTGAGGAAGAGCCTCTTGTCCCCATCTGCATCCTCCCAGTGCCCGAGGGAATGTGGCCTGGTATTGGGCCGGGAAGGGGGTATGCTCGCTCGCCCTCCCCTTTCCTGCCAGTGCCCAAAATAAGGGTCTGGTTGGAAATGTTAGGGGGGACCCCACGTTTTGTTTTCGATTTTTGTGCATGGGGTCCCCCTTAAAAATCCTACCAAATCTAAAGGGTCTGGTATGACTTTTGGGGGGAATCCCACACATTTTTTTAACTCGGGTACCTCCTAACATTCCTACCAGACACCAAAGGGTGTGGTATGGTTCACACCTCACACCTTTTTTTGTTTTGTTTCAATAACATTTTTCATTCTGTTTGCTACCTCTGAGGTAGCAAACAGAATGACTGAGCCAAATGCTGCACGGCAGCATGTGGCTATTCACTTTCTGCTGTTCGGCCCCTATGATAATAGGGGTGAACAGTAGGGACTGAACTGCCGAATGTTTACCATTCAGATGTTGGATCGGCTGATGAAAATGGGGTCTTCCCTTCGGTTCAGCTGAACATGCTGAGGCTGTTCGGCTGAACCGAAGGGAAGTGAAGGGAGCTGAAGCCAGTTGATGTACGGCTGAAAAAAGCCTTACATGGCTGAAGTGAATAGGCAAACAAGGTTTGGCTCCCTTCACTTTGGCTCAGTGATTCCCTCGACTGCCTTCAGCAGCTTAGTGAATAACCCCCTTAGATGTGGATGAGCATTACTTGGAAACTGTTGGACCTTCTTTCACACATTTTCATGTATGTTTGTAGATATATATCTGAAATGCTGTAGACAGGTCTGTTTTCAGATGTTGATGAGGTGCATATCACTCAAATTAAATGTTGATATACCATACATATATCAAACTATTTACATGTTGAAAAATGTATTTGAATTGGATCTGAGCTGCTTTTCAGAGCCCGTGAGGTTCTTAGACTGTGCTAAGAGACATTCCATACCTGTAAGTTAGATTTTTATGTGTTTTCTGTTTATCTTGCAGAAATGGCCCATGAGATCCAGACTTTACATTGGAGCCACAGGGCAGTTCCTTCACCAATCTTCGGGGCCTGAGAACCAAGATCAAAATGAGAACACTCCACGCTCAGTGAGCTAAGACCAGGATATTTGATATGATGCAGGAAAAGAAACATCCGCATCTGTTTGACTATAAACATTACTACCTGGGACTACTTGCATACTGCATGTGCCAAGATCTGTCCAAAAGCCCTTGGATTGAAGGAACTGTATATGTGACATCTCCTTCTGATGAATGAACATTGATATGTATATGTATTTATTACAGTGGACATTTGTTCAAAGATGGTTGACAAATGTTTTCATCTATGAAGATAGGATATAATTCATTTTAGTGGTGTAGCAATAAGAGGATATGTAGTAACTACTGCTACTGGGTACTTGTGTAACCTGAATACATTAAGTAGTCTCAGGGTGGGCATTAAAGTGGACCTGTCAGCATTAAAAATATCTCAATACTACAATGAAAGCAGAAGCTGAAATGAAGTACACATATTTTTAACATGAACGGACAGCTGTAACATATGCTCATCCTTCCCTGGGTATGACATGCTATTGCCATTATAGAAATTGTCTCTTTGTGAATGGAGTTTGGATTACTCATTAGGCAATTTCTGCTTTACATTTAGGCTGGCTTCACACTTGTGCATTGCAGTAACGCACTTATTACCATACATTACCTCAATGCACGGCACTTTCTGCATTGGGGTCCTATTAGAATCGTACCTCAAACCATACAGACAGTAGCTGTCAATGCACCTGCTCTAGAGTGCACCCCAAAGCACATACTAGGAATGCACTGTGCACACTGTGTTCCTGAAATGTACCTGAAATGCGTTAGATGCAATTTTTTAAATGAATAGGTCGCCTCAGTGCAGTGTGCCCCAGCATACATGTGCTCTTGTAAGCACACACAAGTGTGAAGGGGCCCTAAAAAAAACGATTAAACTAGCCAAACAACTAAAAACACGGTTGGATAATATTAATACGAACTGTTTTAATTTGCAGATGATTTATGAAGTAATACAGATATGCTGTATTCAGCTGTGATCCAGCTACCCCGGTTCTGCTATATGGCCACAAAGCATAGGACTAAATAGCACTTTTTTTTAGATCCCCCACCTCTGCTGACACCCATTCCACTTGTGTGGGAACATCATATACACTGCAGACGTTAAGCCTGAACTCTCCTCTAAGCTCACCTATGAACCTTGCACTCTTCACTGTCACCATACAGATCAGGTATACCCACCCTATGATCATTTAATTAAAGACTGATTTCACATTTATTATACCAGATGAATCAACAATTTTTTTATGACTTTGGAAGCAATACATAAGTGAACTAAAAAGCATTTTTAAGTGAGTTTTTTTTCTTGTTTTTCTCATGAGCAGGACCTGCCCATTCTCCGATCACATAACTGGCAATGCCTCGATGGAGATGATTTTTACTGTAATTTTAGGCTAGCCCGGTAAATTTTGCTTTAGGGTTTATATCACTTTTAAAATGTACACATTTTCCTAAACATGATTTTATGGCAGAATGAATAAATCCCCACTTAAGAGCACTGATCCTGATGCTGTGGGCTTCTAATTCTTTTCTCAAGTCTTTGCTTATGGGAATTATTTCTGTTTTAGGTTTGTTAATTTGACAATTTTTTCATATAAAATTAGTTTTTAGCAATACAATAAGGAGGAGAAAATATAAACAATAACAGCTTGCCCTGCCTGTAGGTTTGCCTGGGCTTCAAGGGGCCACGTGAATTGTTTTCCAGTTCAAGCTTTTCTTCTGATATAGCAAGAAACTATTTGAAATCCAAAAGCATCAGGTTGATTTGGTCTCATTGTTCTAGTAGCTAATAATATAGATGAGCCCAGCACTGTTTTAAAAGTGCTGAAAGAATGTATGGGGAATGGAACTGTGCACAGAACACAGGAGCGTCTGTGGATACACGCACAGTTCCCAGAATTTATCTGGCTGTCCTATGGCATGAACTATGCTGGCAAGGCTGCACGGTGCCTAATGCCCAACTTCTGAGCCACACAAGAAAGACTACAGCTCATACAGCTCAGGACAGACAACTTTTATTTTTAAAGTGACACTAAACTCAGGAGTTAAATCTTAAAAATACACTCAAGTACCTTATTAACATAAACGTATCTTACTTGTGTATCACTCGGCTGTAGATCCTCAAATCATCTCTGAATTGGTCCTTCCTTCTGGAGTGTGGCTACTTTTGATCTCCATGGTTCTCCAAGCTCACTCCAGTGATGGACTACAATCTCATGTTTAGTTTATTATTCGATATCAACAATATAGTCCATCACAGGAGCGAGCTTGGAGCGGTGACTACTTTACAACACACACAGGGACCATGGGGAACAAAAGTAACCCCCCTCCAGAAGGAAAGACAGTGTCAGCACCGATTCAGAGATGATTTGAGGATCTACAGCCGAGTGATACACAAATAACATAAATTTGTGTTAATGGTGAAGGTACTTGAATGCATTTTTAAGATTTAACTCCTGAGTTTAGTGTCACTTGAATGTCTCCCCTCCCTTATGTTATTGATTAAAAAAACTAACCTAGAGAACCACCTACAACCAAATCCATAATGTCTCTGATCCCTAGGAACATGATCTCACTGAATCAGTGGATTAGCGGTGTACAAACAAAAGGCTACATCAAAAATACGAAATCCAGCCAAAAACCCCCCCAAAAAAACATACAAATGAGTAGCTCATTAACAGTTTAAATAATAAAGCAGCTTTTGCTGCAATGTACAACATTAATCCAGAGATTTCCCCTGGAGTACTTTTTCCAACTGTTATAGGTACATAGTTCAATGGCCAGCATCATTCAACTCACTTTCTCTGAGCCCAGATTATCCTGGACCCCTCCCTTCCCGTGACTGGAAAGTGAAAGGAGAAGCAGCACAGTGATTAGCTCATATCACTCTGCTATCTCTTCCTATCAGCATGCTTCTTTTCATTAACATATTGGCTCCTTGTACTGCTTCTCCCTTTCACATTCCAGCCCTGCTGTACAGGGACCTCAAGAGTCTGATATCAGGTGAAATTCAGGTACTTACACTACTTCCATTAAAAAATTGTATTTAATTATATATTAATGAATACAGAGCTGCATTCATTTGTGTCCTTTATATCTGCCTTGAGTTCAGCTGTGATTAACATACCAGACTACCATAGCATTTTGCAAAAGATGCTGTATTTCCCAGTGCGTTTTCTAAAAGGGATTTAAAGTGCATGTGTAGACAGAATGTGTGGAAGGATTTGATCCCATGCCGTTATTGCTCTCTGTGTCCCTTCTAAATTCATTCGCTCCATATCTGTCCTGGTGGCCACTGTCACTGGAACAGAGAATGATAAAATCCACAGTTTTAGAGTTGCTACCATAAGAACAGGTGAAGGAAAACCTTCCAAATGAAACACCTGTCCCAGTAACAACTAAAAGGAGAATAGCGTTCACTTTGTAGAGATTTCCTCTCATTTCCTGTTGTGTCTCCAGGAAATAATCACCCATGTCAACCAAACATGGACAGCAAGAAATAAACTGACAGTGGTTTTAAATCTTCCTTACTTTATACAAAATGAAAAAAAAAAGGTTTTGGCTATACATACAATTTACTATATAAGACTGGAATAAATCCAGCTACAGGCTGCTCATACAGATCTACACTGTCTAGTTATCTAGATCAGTGGCACTGCTATACAATTCCATGTTAAGGCTCCAGATGTCAGAGGTCCATTAGTTGGAAGTTATCTAGATCAGTGGCACTGCTGTACAATTCCATGTCAAGGCTCCAGATGTCAGAGGTCCATTAGTTGGAAGTTATCTAGATCAGTGGCACTGCTGTACAATTCCATGTCAAGGCTCCAGATGTCAGAGGTCCATTAGTTGGAAGTTATCTAGATCAGTGGCACTGCTGTACAATTCCATGTCAAGGCTCTAGATGTCAGAGGGCCATTAGTTGGACGTTATCTAGATCAGTGGCACTGCTGTACAATTTCATGTCAAGGCTCCAGATGTCAGAGGGCAATTAGTTGGACGTTATCTAGATCAGTGGCACTGCTGTGCAATTCCATGTCAAGGCTCCAGATGTCAGAGGTCCATTAGTTAGAAAAAAATGTTCCCAGTAATACCCAACAGAATAAATGTCATATACTCTACAAAGGGCCAGTACAACTAAGCCCAAATGATTCAGATGTTGGTTGGTTTACTCCAGGGGTGGGCAACTCTGGCTGGAGTTACCCACCCCTGATTTACTCTAATGGTGAAGTGCTTGCTGCACCTTCTCCTGCCTTCTACAGCCATGGCAAGGGGTCTTATTATCGCTGTTGCATGTTTTATTTAATTTACTTACATATTATGAGCAGAAGAATGAGACTTCATAATGGAGCTGGAAGAGTAAAGATCTCTGATTAGCTTATCATGCTGCTGGAGTGATTCAGTCTACCAGTGTCCACCCAAGACTAGCATAGCCTACAGCAGAGGTAGGCAATCTCAGCTAACCAGCTGCAGTGCTACTACAAATTCCATCATGCCCTAGCCTCTGGGAGATGAGCCTGCGGCTGTCAGTATTGCGATGCCTCATGGGAACTGGAGTCACAGCTCGAGTGCCAACTTGACACACTGCTTTGTAATTTCTGTGCCCATCAGCTGGCATCATGACGTCACACTTGCAGATTGGCTCCATATACTGGACCTCTTCATAGCCATTACACATTTAAACTTCCAGGTTTGTACATATGAT
This sequence comes from Nanorana parkeri, assembly GCF_000935625.1. Classification (NCBI taxonomy): domain Eukaryota; kingdom Metazoa; phylum Chordata; class Amphibia; order Anura; family Dicroglossidae; genus Nanorana; species Nanorana parkeri. The sequence goes on from NW_017306415.1 coordinate 1,418,688, forward strand.
ATAGCAAGTCTGTACATGGATTGTACATAAAGAGAGAATGAAATGTCATTTCCGCTTGTAATATGTGTATTGTCCTGTATAGTGACCCATATGCTTTGTCCAGATTTCCTGTGTATAAGATGTAATAATCTATGTATGTGTAAATTGAAATATCCACAGGTTTCTACGTGCCCCTTGTCTGAGACATGCTTCTTTCAAATTCTGCTGCTATGTTAAATCTTCTCAAGAAGCTTTTGGCATTATTGACATTGTGCTTTTGAGGAATTTCGTATATTTAAGAGAATTGAATTGTCATGCCTGGCTGGAAGGCTGTGCTCTTTCAGTGAAAACATTTGCACTAAATGCATGCAACAATAGGCAAACAGTTTGTCATGTTAAGTGGCCTGTCACATTGTGGACAATAGTCCCCATTTATGGAAAGTGATTCTCAGTGGTTGGGAGTTTTTCTGTTTCATTTGTACTCGAACAAAACATGGCAAGAAATATGCGAAAAAAAATGTCCCATTGTTGTGTAGCTGTAAAACAAATCCCCTATCAGGACACTTTCTTTCCACTAGGTATGTTGTTGACAACCGGATTAAAGGGGGAAATATTTAACTGTATTTACTTGAGTAATGCTGAGTGTATAGTTTAACCCTTCAAAACCCGGGTAGGGAACAGAGGTGATTCAGGTATATAGGTTTGATGTGCTGGAGGCAGTGGTGTATTCTGGTTTGGGGCTGCCCTAGGCAAGACAAAAATAGGATCTCAGGCTCTGCAGGGTCTCAGACTGCAAAGCCCACTTGAGACCCTGCAGAGCCCATCATAGACCCCGGACTGCCCACAATAGATCCTGTAGCACCTACCTGAGACCCTGCAGAGCCCACCACAGATCCTACAAAGCCCCCCTAGACCCAACCAAAGATCCAGCACAGCCCCCGAGACCCTGCAGAGCCCACCATAGACCCTGCAAGGCCCCGCTGAGACTCTTAGGTGGGCTGTACAGAATCTATGCTGGGCTCTGCAGGGTCCCAATACCAGCACAGTGTGATCCTCTTACCTGCAGCTCCCCAGTCTGCCTCCTGATGACATCTGCTGTCAGCTCGAGCCTGCTGCTGCTGGACCTGGCCTCCTCCACCGCTGAACCAGTGCTGCTTGGTCTCCGGCCTCCTCCACCACTGGACCGATGCTTCAGGGACCAGGCCTCCTTCACCGCCAGACCGATGCTTCAGGAAACCGGCCTCTTCCACCGCCGGGCCGATGCTTCAGGGACCCGGCCTCCTCCACCACCGACGGACCAACGCTTCGGGGACCTGGCCTTCTCCCCCGCTCGACTGGTGCTTAGGGGACCTGGCCTTCTCCCCCTCTCGACCGGTGCTTAGGAGACCTGGCCTTCTCCGCCGCTTAGGGGACCTGGTGTACTGTCAGATGTTGTGACTGTGGAGGAATGTGTGACCGCGTCCTTGCCGCTGACCCGGTCATGCATTCCAACATAATGTATCCGACTTTGTGACTGCAGGGGAATGTGCGATCTCACATTCCTCTGGTCACATGAGTTGGGCAGACATTAATCACAGCATAGTGCATGTACTGCACATGTAGAGCAGAGTGGGGTGATTCACAGCCAGTAACATAACTACAGGAGTGTTAAAATCAGCAGGCGATCAGCCAGACCTGATTTCCAACACTCCTGTAGTTATATTACTGTCTGCGAATCACCCCACTCCCCTTTACATGTGCAGTACAAGCACTAAGCACAAGGTCGGATACATTATGTTGGAATGCACGATCGCGTCACAGACGCAGTCACACATTCTATCACAGTCATCTGATAGAACACCGGCTTCCGACCGGAGCTCCAGGGACCCGCCTCCTCCTCTCAAGCCGCCAGACCAGATCTACGGGGACCCGCCTCCTCTGCCCAAGCCGACAACCAAAGACGCGGGGACCCACCTCCTCTGCCTCCTCCTCAACGCGTCCTCCTCCTCCTCCTCGCGGCCTCCTCCTCAACGCCTCCTCCTGTGCAGCCCAGCTCGCCTGACTGTTATGGGGGCGGCGCCACCCCCCAGGAAAATGCTGCCCAAGGCAAACGCCTTGTTTGCCTTGCGGTAGATACGCCCCTGGCTGGAGTATAGGGGCTGCAGAAAGGGCCAGTGCCATACAGTCTGCAAATCACTATAGAAGGAGATCAGAACTCAGATCGTAACTTTGTGAGAAAGGAGGAAGACATTTTACAATAAAAGACTTCTCCTCCCACATCTACAGAAACCTGCAAAAAAAGAAAAATGGCTTGACCCTCTTAAAGGAGATGTGACAAAAGAAATTAAATTAGGTAAACTCCCCATTATCCGGCATCCATGGGGATTACTTGATTCCAGATAAATGTGGTTTCTGGTTGCGTGAGAGTCACTATCTAACTAATACGATACCCCATACTATACCATACCGTAACATAAACTCTGTATTGACTACATGTTAATATTGAAATACAGTAATTAAAAGCAAATAAACACACTTAAAAAAATGAGACAAATAGACACACGATCATTTCCAGGATAATACATGCCACAGGTCAGCAGAACTGTGAGTAAACAGGGGATTTTTTTTCTGGTTAGATGAGAGTTCTGGTTAGTTGAATTCCAGATAACAGATAGTTTACTGTATGTAGGCAGTCATTACTAACATGGATGTGGCTTCAATACTTTAAAATCTCTGGCCCATAACAATTATATGACAAACTTGTCGTTATTTCCAGAGCAGCCCCAACACAAGACAAGACAATTTGCCTTGCATGGATGGGCTCGGTTCATACCACTGCAATGCATGGGCGCATTGGCACTGTGTCGGGCACCACACCACAAGCTGTGCATTTTAGGCAGAGGCTGGAGTAAATTAGCCCTAAAGTAATATTAAACTCTCAAACTTATTTTCAATAATATATCCACATCAAACATATTTACATTGCCCAGGCAAGTATTTATTTACATTTTTCCCTAGGCACTTACAGTCATCATGTTTCCAAACAGCTCCAACTCTCTCAACTCTGCTTCCCTGAAGGTCCTGTTCAGTACAAGATCACAAAGGACAGAGCAGTCTCCAGCAGCTGTCTATTCGCTAGCTTGGATAAGGGGAGAACAGGGAGTGGGAGAGTGACTTGCCTTGCTGTGTCTCTGTTTGTGAAGACACACACAGCTTACTACGGTGGCACACACAACGGTGGCTCCATAGGACACTACAGCGGATGTTACCATATGCACCATTGTGAAGGGGTCCTCAAAGTAAACCTGTCATAAAGAATCGAGAGAGTTTCCATTACTGACCCCCTTCTAAAAATGCTGGGTTCCTGGCTGTTGTAATGGCCCAGACAAATATGCTGACCATGAAGTCAGATGTTTTATCTGCATACTTGTTTTGGGTCAGTGACTAAAGTGCTGACACCAGAGGGTCAACATGACAGCTGGGCACCTAGATTTTCAGGAAGAGAGGTCAGAAATAACAACCTCTCTATTTTTCTTGTGACAGGTGCACATTAACAAACTTAAAGTGATCAAGAGGTGAGAGTTTTCTTCCAATAGGGACACCGGGTCTGGTGACAACTGTCTAACTTCCTGTTTTGTCTTTGGGACAGATGAATAAAGCTAAGTCTTCGTATAGGGAGACAGAAAGCAGAAAATAACCTGACCAGGGTGGTAGCCCTCCTCTACTCTATCTCAAACTAAAAAAAGATTTTGGCCATACATACACTTTAACTAAATGTAGCTAAATTAAAACAAAAAGACGGTTTACCTTAGAAGTACTGAATCTGCATGGAATACACAGGTTCAGCACTCTCCATAGACAATCGTATTTTCAGTTCAAGCAGTGTGTTACTCACACTATACCGTTTGTGGGCGGTGCCTCATGGAGGGAGCCTGCCAGAGCGAGGAATAAGGTAATTCCTGGAGTTAGGCTTGAGGCCCGGTACACACCTGGGCGTTTTGTAGCGCGTTCCTACGCTCTGCAAAACGCTCGAACACCGAAATCCCATTATTTCCTATGGGTATGGTTCACACCTGGGCGTATTACAGGCCGTATGAACGCGCTACAAAACGCCCTACGCCCAAAGAAGTACGGGAGCTTCTTTGGGGCGTATTTGCCGTGCGTATGCATTGGGATACAGCCAGGTAGCCTTCGCTAAACCGCGCGACACAAACGCGCATATTCGATACGCCTAGGTGTGAACCCAGGGTGTAATTCAATGGGTTTTTGTTCTCTTCAAGCAGATTTTGCATACCCTTAAAAGTCTATAGGAATGCAAGACCCCCTTGAAGTACATTCACCACAGGTCAAATGTACCTGATGCAGACTGATATCAAACTTAAGCCATCAACACATGCTTAGATCCTGTCAACACACACCCTCATAAATAGGGTCATTGTTACACAAAGAATTCATCAGACCAAACTCACTATTTATAAATCCAAATTAAATGAGGGATGCAGCACCCAATATGAATGCAAAATGCTTTAATCCAGTATTCTCTTATTAAAGTTCTCAAGGAACACAGTTTCAGATGCCCAGCCCTTTTTCAAGCTCGCAGGTGAATTTATGTAGGCTTGGGGATGTCTGAAACTGTCTTTGTGTACTTTATGAAAATCATACTGGATCAAAGCATTTTGCATTCATAGTCAGTGCTGCATGTCTTATTATATTTGGATATATATGTATACATACTGTAGATTCAGTCTCAGTGAGATCATGGCATGCTGGGCCTTTATGTTCCTTTCTATACACTATATTTTGTACATTGATAGTGATAAATTACGCCAGGATATAACCCAGGCTGTGACCATGCCATACCTGAAGGATACCGCCTCAGGTTTTGGCATATAATGAGATGACTATAGGTGCTCGATTGGAGGGGTGTCTGTGAATGTATGAAAAAGTAAATCTGATGATTGTCTGCAGAAATCGGGAAATGCCATAAAAAAAAAAAAAGACTGATGGTTAGGAGGCTAGATTGCTAAATGTAAGAAAGGGATCAGTCACACCATGTCCGTTGAGCTGCAATGATATGCATAACGCAGGCTCAAAACACGGGCACACAGAAGATAATTGTTTTCTTTGTACCCTGTTCACAGCATAGCACTGTGCCGAGTTACACTGCATAAAAATGCATAAATATTACACAGCACAGTGCACGGCACCGCATGTCACTGTCACAACCCGCTGAGGTGCGTAGGGTTGAATAAAATGTGTTTTTGTGGTATTTTAATGAATTAAAAAAAGAATAAAAAAAACAAAGTAAAGTGCGGATTGGTGTTAACGTACGGATACGGAAGAGCCCTGGGGCCATGCTAACAAAAAAAAAAAAGAAACATAATTATGTGTTTAAAAGTCAGAATTCTGAGATTAAGGGGTCTATTCACAAAGCTGCCAAAGGATCTAGACTTCGGCTGATCCTTCGGCCCCAGGACCCCTTCAGTTCAGTAGAACCGAAGGGCTGCTATACGGGCTATTTACTATAGCCCGTACAGCTCCCGAAGTTGGCCGAGGGGCTCAGTCGAGCCGAAGGCATATGCTTCGGCTCGACTGAGCCGCGGTGAAAGCCGAAGCAGCCTGCTACTGACTGCTGGGCGGAGCCAGCCGTCATCTCACGGCCTGCTCCAGCCACCTGCACAGACAGATCAGCGTCCATGTTTACCAGGTAAACAGAGACGCTGATCTCCAGGCAGCCCAACTCTCCCGGGCGCTCCCGGAGTCTCCCGCTATTAGATAACGGCTCCCGGCCGCCCGGGAGAGAAACACTTTCTACCAGAAAGTTTTACTCTGCTCGATCGAGCAGAGTAACCCTCTCCCTGCTCTGTTGTCTTTTTCTGACATCGGAGCCGCTGGCTGCCGTCAGAATAAAAAAACAAAACAAAAACACAGCATAGGAATGCATAGCTACATTCCTATTGGCTATTTTAATTTGCAATAGCCAATAGCAAACTAGCTATTGCAATAGCTAGTTTGCTATTGCAAAGTGAAATAGCCAATAGGAATCTAGCTATGCATTCCTATGGTGGTTTTTTTTTTCCTTCTTTTTTTTTATTCTGACGGCAGCAGAACTGCCGGGTCAATAGAAAACAGTAGGGTGGAGCTAGCTGTCACTGATAGCGCCTCCCAATTGTTTTCTATTTGATTTTTTCTACTCTTTTAACTGTTTTTCTATTCTGCTCCGTACCACAGAGGTACCAAGCAGAATGCCGCTCGGCGGCATTCGGCTATTCACTCACTGCTGTTTGGCATCTATGAGAATAGGCCGAACAGCAGCGAGTAGCAGTGTTCGGCTTACTTCATTCGGGTCGGTTATTCACTTGGCTGCTTACGGCAGCTTTGTGAATAGACCCCTAAAAGTCACAATTCTGACTTTTAAACTCAGAATTCTGTTCTTAAAATTCTGAGTTTGAAACGCAGAATTCTGACATTTAAACACAGAAGTCTGACTTTCAAACACAAAATTCTGACTTTTAAACACAGAATTATGTTTCATATTTTTTTTAGCATGGCCCCAGTGCTCTTCCGTAACTAGAGATGGGTAGCTCATGAGCGATCCGGATCTATTGAGCGGCTCCCTCAGAAGAATGAGAGCGGTGGCTCAGTAAAAATGAGCGGCGGTTCTTCTGGTCTGTGCTCTGTGGATGGAATGTAGAAGCAGAGAGTGAGACAAGAGTGTAATCGGCTCTTGTAATTTGATCCTAGAGTGAGAGCCAGGCTTCTGCCAGCCCCACCCAGCCCACCCATGCAACCAATCACATCTGTGAGAGACGGATCTGTGAGCCCAAGAGACGGATTGACTCAGGAATGATTTGGTTCTTTCGCTCCTTTGCATCTTTGAATCTGGCACTCGATGGATCAGGAACGATAGAGTTCTTCCGCTCCTCGTGCCTTCTCCATGATACTGATTGAGATCCGCTCAAAAGGTTCACTCATTCTACACAAAAGCATTCCTCCGCCTTATGAATTGTGCTGCTGTTTTAAAGGTAAGTAAATTCATGTGAATTATAATAATTAGTGTAGCAGGGGAAGCGGGGAAGTGTGAGTTGGGGGGGGTGCTGGTGATATAGTGCTCACTTTTATTATAATGCATTGCTGGGACTTGTAGTCCCGCATAGCTGGTGGTATTCTGCATTGCTGTATGATGATTA
>NW_017306415.1:1425933-1462081 GCF_000935625.1 Nanorana parkeri
GGGGGGGTGCTGGTGGTATTTTGCATAGCTGATTTTTATTATAATGTATTGCTGGGACTTGTAGTCCCGCATAGCTGGTGGTATTCTGCATTGCTGTATGATGATTATACAGCAATGCAGAATAGCTTCAACTATGTAGTACTACAAGTCCCAGCAATGCATTATAGTGGGAGAGTGCTACTATAGTAAAAGGAGCGGTTTGGTGAACCATGAGCCATTTAAAAGATCCGGATCTTTTCAGTGAGCGATCCGTGGAGGAGCGCTCATGCAGAAGAACCGTTTTGCCCATCTCTATCCGTAACTATGCCACTTATGCAGATATAAATACCCATACACCCATAGGCAGGGCTCTTCCCTCGATGAAAATGACGGCACTAGCGCTGGCTGCTGGCAGAACTCTATGGTCAGAGTGTAGATAGTGGAGCACGGCTCCTCCCCTTTCCTCTTTGTGCTGCGGTGTGGCTGGTAGGATTTGTGGAACGGAATTGCGTGTTCTTATCTCTTCATAGGCCGCACACTTAACTTTGTCAGAGCTCTTCCCTCAATAAAAATGGCGGCACTACAGCGGGCCGCTCTAGCTGCTGGCAGAACTCTATGGTCAGAGTGTAGATAATGGAGCTCGGCTCCTCCCTCTTCCTCTTTGAGCTGTGCAGTGTGGCAGGTAGGATGTGTGGAATGAAGTTGCGTGTTCTTATCTCTTCATAGGCCGCACATTGAGCTTATCTTCCGCTGCTCGGTTTGGAAAGCGCGTGCTTTGTAGGATAGGAAAGCGGAATCTTTCTGTGCTTAATCCGAGTCATTTATTCCTGCTTGTAGCTCACCATTTCCTAGGGGAGAAATGCTGTGTCTGGGACACAACGAAGTCGGCAAGAAATCCTTTATATCTGCTGTATTTCCGCATTAAATGCATTGTTTCCTTCGTTCCAGGAGGTGATCTCACAATACCAGTCTGACTTCTCTTCTATGTTGACCGACTTTCCTTTTCCACTGTTCATCTGCTTTACTGTAAGATTGAGTCCATATGTAAATATCATTAAAGTGACACTAAACTCAGGAGTTAAATCTTTAAAGTGCATTCAAGTGCCCTAACTAATGTATCTTTGTGTATCACTCGCCTGTAGATCCTCAAATAATCTCTGAATTGGTGCTGACACTGTCCTTCCTTCTGGAAGGTGGCTACTTTTGTTCCCCATGGTCCCTGTGTGTTGTAAAGTAGTCACCGCTCCAAGCTTGTTCCTGTGATGGGACTACAATGTCATGTTTAGTTTGCCAATTTGTATTGAGATTGTAGTCCATCACTGGAGTGAGCTTGGAGCGGTGACAACTTTACGACACACACAGGGACCATGGGGAGCAAAAGTATCCCCCCTCCAGAAGGAAGGACAGTGTCAGCACCAATTCAGAGATGATTTGAGGATCTACAGCCGAGTGATATACAGATAAGTTACATTTTTGTTAGTGGAGATACTTAAATTTTTTTTTAATTCCTGAGATTTGTCACTTTGTCCTCGGACAGGTGTCTGGCTCATGCTTTAGTTTGGGCGCCTTCACTCCAGTTGCAGTGACTGGTGTATTCCAGACGCTATGTGCTGCAAGTCAACCTTACAGCACATGGAAAATGTTTTCTATGTGCCCTGTTCACTCCATAACACGAGTTTGATGTGTGAAAAATGGAGACTTGTTGCCTTTGTCACAACATGCTGGATGTCACCCATGGCACCATGATGATGTGTACAGACTTGGTGTACACATTGTATGTTCCAAATAGTGTTAAAGGCCAAATTTAAATTTTGAGCTGCATTCATGTTAAACCCATATTCAGGGTGTAACTTGCACATTGCTAGTCCCTTACCTGAATCGTGTGGTGGTTCTCCCTGCAGCCTGGTGTGGCGTTTTGAATGTTGTTACTGCCCACACAGCTGCTTCCTCCATTTACAGATCCTGTAACTGGACAGCCTGTGTCCGACAGACTTTTTTTTTTTTTCAATGGGATGTGTAGTGACATCAGTACACTTGTAGTCCACTCCTTCCTGTCCGTGTTACTATGTCCATACTGAGATACAGACATGAACAGGAAGAAGAGCCTGCAGGAGCCGGAGCATTATTGCACCTGCGATCTAATGATGCAATGCAGAAAAATAATAAATGCACATGTTTTTAATTTCTGAAGTCGTGTGCATTCTAGTCTTCTAAAAGATGGGCTTTACCTTTTCGGAAAAAACCTAAGCAGCTAGCAGCACACTAGCCCATGCCTGATGTGTGGAAATGAATGTTATTCCTGCACACAGATGTAACATGTTGGGGCTCATGCATACTGGTGTAATGAAATACTCATCTACACTGCATCTTGTTTTCTGAAGGTGGCAGAAAGAACCAGTATGTAATGGTGTGTAGAATGTTTTCTTCAAGCCACAAGAATGAATTTGCACATGTATGTGTGAATTACCCCCACCCCATGTGCTCCTCGTCCAACACAGGGCTGGGGTATTTTTCATATCCCTGAACTCTGCTTTAGATTGTGAATGGAAACCACACTATATGCATAGAGACATTGGCTGTTTCAGAGCTGCATTCAGAGGCATTAAAGCTGTGTGGATCTAAAGGCGGCATTTCTTGTCTGTGTGCTGAAGGCCTTATGGACGGCCATTATCTTAATACTCCCATGTGGGCACTGCATTCAGTGTTTAACATTTCCTTTGAATACTGTGAATCAATATACTTTGCTTGATATCTTCATAAATCACTCCTGACGTCTCAAGTGTAGTCATTGATGAATTATTAATCTCGCTGGAGTCAGTGGTCAGAATTGTTTTGTAGGTGACCCTGACCCCTCCATTGAATCACATCTGCTTCCACTAAATTGGTCAAGGATGTCCCCGAGGTGGACCTCATAGTGTACAGTGACCTTGGATCAATATGAAGTCTGCTCGTCTTTTGTAGTCCTGCATATCATACTCTGGACAGGGGTTACTGTGTGACTTCTGCTCGTATATCATGTTTACTATTGTGTCAATAAATCCTGATGTAACTGCTCATTGTGGTCATCTGGAATTATATTTCACACTTGTTATTGAGGTTTTATTCTAATTTCCAGGTGCACTGTAAATCTACTATAAAAAAAATCTTGACTTGTTTATTGGCAATATGATTATCGCCAACATTTTAGCATGTGGAATTTATTGTGTCAATCATTTATCCTTTTTAAATATGAGTCCACACAATTTTGGTTCACAATTTTTCATGTGTGTAAACATAAATTGAAGCCTTAAACTGAGGGAGGGATCCAGTATGAGTTGTCTTGTACTTGTACTGAGCACTACACAGCATGATGTACGAGGACCATTCAAAATGTTTTTTACAAAGCCCGCTTTGCTAGACCGATCATTTTTGATGCAATGTATTCTCTAAACCTTCTACATGAAATGACCCTTGTTTTACTCCTGTATGTTTAGGAGCAGTCGTCCGTTGAGTGGGGCAAAGTAGCCGGGTTAATGAAGCATCGGGCCGTCATGTTTGTGACATTGGAAGAAAATGGGCCAAAGAATATTCATGTCTATGGTGGCTGTATGCAAGGATAATGCCCCTTAAGAACGGGCCGAAATGGTTCAAGGGGGCAGAATGACCCCTGAATGTTACAAACCAGCACTCCATTAAGACGGTCTACCTCTTTTTCTTCTACCTCCTGCATTCCTGCACTGCAGCCTCAGAAAGCCTCTTCTGCATTGCACATTTCTGTCAGTGTCTGATGCCTGTGCCCTCATTGTGGGTTGGAGGAAGGACTGACATCACCTAGAAGGGGACACTGGCATTTCTAAGTGTTCGGTGCCAGTTGCTTTCAAAAGTGCAGTGCTGGAATAGAGGTAGAATTCTCCAGAGGTGACTCATTTTCTACTAAAGGGAAGTGCAGGTTTGAAGTCTTTAAAGACCCAACATGGTCCCCCTCCAGCTGCATGTAAGATCCTTTGGTAGTTGTTTTATAACGGGCCATCATTAATGCCCCTATATTGAGTACTTGAGAATAACCGTGTTCTTGTATTGGCACACCGATCTTTAAATAGCCCCTTATCCACCATGTGCAGTAGGTACCCTCACGTGGCTGTATTCACTTCTCCCTCTGTTCTGCCACCTCAGTCCTTTCTGTAACCCCACTTCAAACTTGCAGTACATCTGGAAATGGGACACACATGCATGCTGGTTTTTTTCTACTATAATACAGCACGCTGTGCCTGCTCTGCCAGTTTTTGTGCAGGTCTTTGCTGAGGACACAGCAGGTATCACTGTGGCACATGGGAGCAGTGGTGGTCACTAAAGGCACTGGATGGAGTTTGTTGCAGTGGTCAGGCAGCTGACCTGTCATTCATGTGTTGGGCCTCACCTCTGTCATGGAGTGTCCTCTGCCCTAAGGTACTGGTGTAATGTACAGATGTCAGCACTGTTTAATGTACAAGATGACACACAGGATGTAGAGGTCAGGAGTATGTTACATAAGCACAGCTTATAAAGTGCAGGAGTATATACAGCAGTGAGTGATATTTGGAGGTTCAGTGATTGGCGCACCATTAATATGCTACAGTGAATGTGCCAGCTTGCCCTTATCTGACCATCGTACACGCTTTTTGCTCCTACCAGACCTTATTCGTGGCAGTGTGACTACAAGTGAAGGCACACAGTAGAATTTTTGGTGACCTGTTCCACCATTTCCAGTGTAACATCCGTAACACCTGGTGGTCTGCACCTTCTAATAAGAAGCCCCGTTACCATTGGAGCTAAATACCGAAACCTATTCATACCGCCTCCTTGCTGTGCCCTATCTGCCCCTCCTTTCTTCTAATCAGTCAAAGGGGTGAAGAAATGACAACTCGCAGCCTGATTCATTGATGGTCAGTGGCAGGAAGCATGCCCTCTTAACTGACACAGACCATTGGTGTTGATGGTTACTTGGCTGAAACAGAGGAGAGGAGATGCTCTGCTGAGTGATATGGGGGGAGGACCATATTGTCCAGGCACAGTTACTTTACTCTATGGCAAAGGCATCTCAAACACTAATGTACACTAGTCCTGGTTTGTTAACTGGTTATGTGCTCAGTTTTTTCAAGCCTTTCATTTTGGTGTATTTCAGGAAGCGCCTTCTTTAGAAATGTGGGGATGTGCTTATAGAGAACACACGATACAACATGGCCTTGAGGTAAGCCGCTGATCGCATCCCTTCCCCCTTCATTGCAGGCATTATGATGATTTTACTATTGCCGTTTACCCATCAGACTGCACGTGGTGACGCTTACATAAACTGAATGCCGGCATGATTTTAAATGTTAATTTATGTATATCGTGTTTTGTGTAAACAGGTAATTGCAGTTGATATTTGTATTAGGCTGGCATTGTGCGGAGTCTAATCTCACCAGCACACTGGCTCCTGACATTGCCAGCTGCATCCCAAGGTGGTGTCCATGTGACAAGCAGCAGAAGTTGCCAATCCAAGCTCCCATCTATGGGAGAAGTTGGCCTCCTATTCAAGTGATCTGCATGTCTAGGATGGTGCTGATAGCGGCCTAGAAAGCCCTGCAGATGCGGTCAGTCCCACCCTGCTGATAAGACTATTAAAAACAAAGATTTCAGTGGATGTGACATTATTTAAAATGTGATTTACAAGTAATGTGACTTGCACTTGGGGCTTTTTCACACTCCATGTGTTGGGCAGTCCCAGCACATGAATGATACAAAAAGCGTTGTTCTCTATTGTCCTCACCAACACTCTGCATTACTATGCAAAGACTGGCAGGATTTTATTGTCATATGCTGCAGCTCATGTTGTGTAAAATCAAACTAATGTCTAAGGGGGAAATGTACTGCAGGGGGCATAAAAACACGTTACAGGTCACACATTTCAACTGTCAGATAATGTCAATGTCCATTCTCTGCACACATTGTGGTGTGAACCTAAGCTAATTATGAATGCAAACCTGTTCAGTGCACTAGGGTCCCTTCAGTGTGCTGCAGTGCATCATCACAGCTCATCAGAAAACTGGACCTGCCCCTTTTTTCACAGAGCACCACAATGCATGTGTTGTAGTGTGCACCCCGGGCCCAATGGTTCTCACTAGGCTTCAGAGCTGGAATCATTTGTGTTTTATAGGAAGTTGTGTAACTTCACATGTTGTATCACGACACTGTCATTCTGCTAGCTAAAACAGAGCTAAGCTTCATCTGTTGCTGAATGGGAGGTTGGGTTGGTCCTCCATTCACCAGATCAGATTCCTTCATGAAGAGGAAAAGCCATTCAAAATGAGACCTGTTCTCCCCACATTAATGTCTATCCCAGCAATCACTTTGGCTGCTGTGGATTGCATACATTTTCTGTGAGGTTAATGTGTAATGTCATTGTGAATTTTTTCATGAATGTTTCTGAATTGTTTAGTTCATTCTTTTAATTTAATCTTGTGAAAATGTCTCTGCCATATTGTAATATCCTAACCTAGTTGAATTTAATTACAGATCCTATTGTGCGGGCATCTGGACTCTTCAGGGGTGCACTTGGGGCCCACTATATTTTACCAAGTTAGCCACCACTGGCTTTGGGCATCAAGGTAAGGTGTGCATTTTCTACTGCTGACTTGATGTGTATTTCTAAAACTGATCTGCAGTGGTGCTGCTCTGTATTTTGGGTTCGGTGTGATCTGCAGTGGTGCTGCTCTGTATTTTGGGTTCGGTGTTATCTGCAGTGGTGCTGCTCTGTATTTTGGGTTCGGTGTGATCTGCAGTGGTGCTGCTCTGTATTTTGGGCTCGGTGTGATCTGCGGTGGTGCTGCTCTGTATTTTGGGCTCGGTGTGATCTGCGGTGGTGCTGCTCTGTATTTTGGGCGAGGTGTGATCTGCGGTGGTGCTTCTCTGTGTTTTGGGCTCTGTGTGATCTGCGGTTGGGCTGCTCTGTATTTTGGGCAAGGTGTGATCTGCGGTGGTGCTGCTCTGTTTTTTGGGCGAGGTGTGATCTGCGGTGGTGCTGCTCTGTATTTTGGGCAAGGTGTGATCTGCGGTGGTGCTGCTCTGTATTTTGGGATCGGTGTGATCTGCGGTGGTGCTGCTCTGTATTTTGGGATCGGTGTGATCTGCGGTGGTGCTGCTCTGTATTTTGGGCAAGGTGTGATCTGCGGTGGTGCTGCTCTGTTTTGGGCTCTGTGTGATCTGCGGTTGGGCTGCTCTGTATTTTGGGCAAGGTGTGATCTGCGGTGGTGCTGCTCTGTATTTTGGGCAAGGTGTGATCTGCGGTTGGGCTGCTCTGTATTTTGGGCTCGGTGTGAAGGTGGCTTTTTTAGCTGTTCTGTTACCTGAACCCTGAAAAATACAGCAGCCCATCTTTCATACAAATTTAAAGACTTGGGCAGCAATAAACACATTTCTAGAAATTAGCTGTTACCATGTCCCTATAAGGAGATTCCCCAAGATTTTCCTAGAACAAGCACAAGATAAATCGGATGGCATTTTAATTCTGATAGAAAATGGTCCTCTGGGGGAAACCAAAAATGTGTGTAAAACCTGACGGGTGTTCTAACCCTTCCACACTCTGATTACGATCTTCACATGGGACTTGTGCTGCATTCTGGGATACCTAGGTTCTTGCAGCAGGAATGCCAAGTGTCCCCGTTCAGATGTGGCCGCTGTACCGATTCACATTAATGACAGGGTGACGGCAGCTGAATGTGTTGGCAACAGTCCATGTGTCCGTACATTGTACAGTTACCTGCGGTTCAGGATAGATGCATCCAGCGACAATACTCTGTGCTGAAACTCTGGTACAATTCGTATTTTATATTTATGACTCCATGATGATATAACTTTGCCGTTTACCCATCTGACTGGTAAATGCTGATACCCCAAATATCTGAAGAGTCTGTCTGTGTTTATGATAAACTGTTGGGTATAGTTCATATCTTGTATGCAAGTTGTATTATAAAAACATTATTTCTCTGTTTTTCAGGTATGTCATCTTCAAATACAGCAATAGGTGAAATTCTAAAGCAAATGCAAGTATTGGATCCCAGTTGTCAGAACTAGTTATAAAAAGCCTAATGAAGAGCGCACCATGTATAGTGAAGCTGCGGCACTAGTGAAGCTGCGGCACCAGAAGTCTTGAACAATGAGGATAGTGAATGATGGTGGAGGCTAAAAAAAAACATTCTGAAAAAGCTGGTCTGGGACAGGAAGCTACTGAGGTAGATTTATAAAATATACAATGGACTTCTGCACTTTGGTGTATTACTTTATGAAATGGTACCAGTGATATCTGGCAGTGGGCAAGAACCTGGGTCCTTTGTGGGTTGGTTGGAGCTAGGCTGTATTATTGTGATCCTCTAGAGATGCCTTTTTTGTATTTGATTCCATGATGATATAACTTTGCCGTTTACCCATCTGAATGGTAAATGCTGATACCCCAAATATCTGAGAAATCTATTTTTATGATAAACTTATAGTTCAGGTCTTGTAACTTTTATAAATATTTTTAATATTTTTTTATAGGTATGTTCTCCAATTGCAGCAATAGAGGAAATTCTGAGGCAAGTGGAAGTATTACATCCCAGTTGCAGCAACTATTTAAGAAGCATAATATAGGAGAGTGCACGGCATACAATGAAGCTGCATTCGGACACCAGAAGCAGAAGTCTGGGGGAAATAGAATGATGGTATAAGGCGGGGATTAAAGAACCACCATACAGAAAAAGATGTAGAATTGAGAACGGAAGCTACTAAGGTATATCAAAAATGGATACAGTTGTTGGCTGTATTGCTTTATAAAATGGGACCAATAAAATGAAATCTGTCAGTGGGCCAGTAGTTGGTTCCATGGTGGGTTATGAAGTTTGGTTATGCTCTTTAGAGATGCTCATTTTGTATTTGACTCCATGATGATATAACTTTGCCGTTTACCCATCTGAATAGTAGATGTTGATACCTTTTAAATATCTGAAGAGTCTAGTCTATTTTTGATACTGTCACTGTTCATATCTTGTAACTTTTATTTAAAACTTATTCCTTTTTTTTATTTTTTAAGGTATCTTCAAATGCAGCAATAGAGGAAATTGTGAGGCAAATGGAAGTATTACATTCGGGTTGCAGCGACTACTCGGAAAGTCTAATACAGAAGAGTGCACAGTATATAATGAAGATGCAGCTGAACATCCAGACACCAGAAGTCTGGGAAAATGAGGCTAGTGAAAGATGGTGGAGATTAAATAACCACCATACTGAAAGATATGGAATTGGGGCAGGAAGTGGAGATATATTTAAGTCATGACATCAGAGGCAGCTAATGGATGAAGTGCAGTCCTCCCCATATAAAGGGTGGTCTGGATTTGCCTTTTCTGCTCTCCATGGCCCCTCCACCTCAGGGTTTTTTTTTTTTTCAACCTCCGATATTTAGCTTATTTTGCTGTTTGGTCCATAATGTTGCAGCTTTCTAAGTTTGAGGTCCTGAGGAAGCTGCTAAGTGGTGAAACATGTTGAGGCCCCTAGAGAAGCTCATCTCTCAATGCATCTACAAAAAAATAGACCATTGCAACATAATCTATTGTATGACATATGGACTTTTACCAGCTGTATGTATTCATGTCTTTTGTTTGTATTGCTGCAAACTGATTATTTTGAATTCATAATAAAAAACATGTTTTAATATTTTGCTAATCCTGTAGTGACAACAAAGTTTCTTTTAAAGCCCCCCCTCTCTCCTATGTCTGCATATCTGGGAGTGGTAAATGATTGCTTGACCTTTGAATGTTTATTGGGGTGCGGAACACATTCTCACTCCTAACTGCTGATATTGAAATTCATATATTTATAAATGGCTACAGTAGATGGCTGTATTGCTTTACTAAATGGGCCCAATAAAAATAAAATCTGGCAGTGGGTGGGTAACTTGGTCCCTTGTGGGTTATGAAGGCTGTATGCCCATGTTCGTTCTAGCTATCCTTGTAATATTTGACTCCCTGATATCTTTGCCATTTCTGATGTCTTTATCTGAGCAGTCTAGTATTTTTTTAATGGTAGCATTTCAATTTCACAGGTAAAAGTTAATATGAGTTGGATATCGAAAAACTTGTAATCTTGTGGCTAAGGAGCAGAGCATTTACTTTTTTTTTTACATAAAACAAAGCTTGCATAAACTGATTGGAAACCAATAAACGCTGTTTCCATCATATTTGTGGGTGCCAGTTTGTTGGTTCTGATTGGCAGAGGGAACTAGAATACTAGTGTGTATGGACTTGACAGGAACAATGTATGTAAAATGAAAGTGATGGGTAAGAGGGTTGGTTGACACTGCGGATATTGAGAGAAATTCTGTAACCTGTCACCATAAGTATCTAATAAGACATTTCTGGATTATATAAAGCCTATCCCCATCTTGACATTTGGAACATGCAGAGGAATCCTTTCTATCCATTTACATTGTCTTGGTAGTAAAATAAACTGAAAATATTAGAGGTGCACCAAAGTGGAAATTTTAAAACCAAAAAGAAAAATGTCGGGTCAAATGTTTGTTTTTCTAACTTTTTAAAATATTTTATTTAATTTACTTTTAGATGCTTTATGGAAATAGAGGTCTAAACAGACCCCTAATTCCTTTTTAAAAAGAAAATGAGGACTCTGTGTTCTCATCGCATTATGAATGAACCGGAAGGCTCCATACTGTGCGTGTTCCTGTTCATTGAGAACATGAGTGCAGTATGTTTTACTATAACCACAATCATGAATGAACAGGAAGTGATGTATATCACTTCTCATTCATAATTTGCGACACAGTAACCATACCATGTCCTCAATTATTTACAAGCACTCAGTGATCGCTAAATGTACCGCTCTCTCCTACCTGACAGGCTCACAGGAGGCTGAGCGAGCAGTGCGGGGAGGAGAGTTTGATCTGACAGCTGACTCCTCCCCTGTGCCGCCAGCCTCCTGTGACGGCGCTGGCTGTGTCTTCCCCCCACCCACCGCTCTCAGGACTCTCCTCCCGCAGCGCTCGACCCCCTGTGACAGTTTCTCTCCTCCCCACTGGTACATGGAGCAGCACCCAGTGGGGGAGAGGAGAGAGAACTGATACGCCACTATATTGGCAGAAAAATGGCACTATTGGCATTTTGCCCAAAGTGCCATTTTTGGCCGATATGTTTCGGGTGGCCGATTTATATCGGTGCATCCCTAGAAAATATACAATTAAATTATCTGGCTTCTTGCAGATATTACAGTACTAAAATAGGAATACAAAGGTTCTCATTCCAGTGTTCTGAGCTAGAATAACGTGGAGGGTTTCTCTTAGTGACTCATCTTTACACTGCAAGTCAAATTTGTGTGCTGAACCCCCTTTCATGTATCCTAGGCTCTGCTACCGCTCCTGTGGGTCAAGGTTTGGCATGGCAGGTGCAATAAGAGGGTAAGGAGACATCCATTTGCTGATCTCCCTGCCGAATGAACCTGGAAGCAGTAATGATTGTCGCTTCTGAGCTGTTATTTCCTGCCCACAGAGGCTAGGGGAAGAAGCTAATCAAGCACACATGGGCCTCCAAAGGTGACAGACACTTTACGGGCAGATGGGATTTTGAAGCGTGACGTATTCAGTGTCTGCCTTTATGGTTTAGAACTCGTGCACTAAATGTGTGTTGTACTGAACATTTGGGATTGATAAAACAGTTGCACTAATATCTTGCAATGGTCACCATTTTTCAGTGGCCATTAGGTGGCTTCAGCTACCACGTGTCCTTTATTGCTGGGTTCCAGTATAGTGCATGTAAATGTATGCAGGGCCAATGTTGCTCCATGTGTTTTTGTCTCTTCATGGGGCAGTAGGGGGTGGTGTTTGTTGTGGGAGGAGGTGGGCTCTTTTACCGTTGTATGTCTTTTTTGATGTATTCGATGGTGAGGTGTCTTAAATCCTGCAAGAGACATTTGGCGTCTGCTGGATTTAGTGCCTTAAAAAAACCTTACAAATGTGTTTAGACCATATTTAACAGTCAGCCGGGATGTGACACAGTGCATTCCAGTTGCTGACCATGCTGAAAACGTACTCTTTATGATGTCAATATCCTTCAAAAAAGGCTGATGCTAGACCCACTTGAAGGGAAGAGTTGCAACTAGGATTGTTTGTCCTCCTGTCCTCACTTCCCCCAGAAACGCATAACTGGACAGTATTGTATGAGTTTTATTGGTGAAAAGATCAGTAGTAAATGACATTAATGGAAACACTTCCTGCATTTTAGGGGCAATTTCCTTTGTGAAAGTTATAACTTATTCTTCAGAGATAGAAACGGCTGCTCCGGGTCCATATGTCATAATAAACTGTAGGAGCTGATGTTGGCATTCTCTCAGGTATTTATCTCTCTGACACAAACTACTCTCATCCACTAGCTCAACTGGAAAGAGAGGATTATGGGATACAGAGAACACAGAGCTGCCTGCATGATAAACAGAGGTCTAAGTCAGTTTCGTAGCTTCACTTAAAACAAAAATCATGAAATTAATCCAAATCTGCACGCTGGGTACTTTATTTCAAACGGGAGCTTGAAAAGCCACCCAATGAAAGTTTTCCGCTCTATTACCTGGAAACCAGAGATGCTACATTGATTCTGGATTAGTCTGCACTCTGCAGTGGATACATGGTGGGAAAGCCAGAAAATCAAGTGTTTGGGAGTTGGGTACAGATCTGATACAGATCTGTCAAATGGTGCATCAGTGCAGCTATTCTGAAGGATGATTTATTACGGAATAGAATGTTTTGCCTTTAGGCCTGGTTCACACCTGTACGTTTTGTAGCGTGTTCAACGCTCTACAAAACGCTCAAACATGAAAATCCCCCGTCTGAAAGCGCTACAAAGCGGCCTACGCCTGAAAAGGTACATGAGCTTTGCAGCGTTTTTGTTGCGTGTTTCCATTGGGATACAGCCAAGTAGCCCTCGGAAACGCGCATTTGTCGCGTGTTGTTTTTTACTGCGAATCGCGGTAAAAACGCACGCGACAAACGTGCTTATTCGATACGCCTAGGTGTGAACAGAGCCTTAGACAACTGTGTATATGTATGTGTTTTTTTTTAGCTTTGGACAGAGTAGGGAATGGGAGAAACCACTTTCATGCTTTTTCTTTTGCTGTCTGTGTCCTATTATGAAAATGTCTCTTCACTTACTGTCCCCTATCCCTGACACACTACAGGTAGTGAGAGGAATTCTTGCCAAAGAGAAGGGAAATCCCCTCTTAGTCAGCTGTCACTGAAACAGGTGCCCCCATTGAAATATTTCCCCTCTATTCCTGTTCCAGTGACAACTGTAATGCTTTAGATTTCCTATAACTCGTGTCCTGGTGGCAATGACAGAAATTCAGAATAGATAGGCTACCTTCGTGCAGTGTGCCTCAACACATGAAAAAGCATGTAGCAGTGCACTATGGTGTAGAGGGGCCATCAAACAAGGACCCTAATAATTCCACCTGTGATTTGATGAAGAGGTCTGGAAATCATGACTTGTTAGTGGTCTCTGAGAGCTGATATGACAAACCTTGAATTTGAAATGCTTCAGGGGAAAAACAATGCATAGGTGTAAGGGTCACCACACAAACTACAATCTACTTATACAATCTCTGTACAATCAACTTTAGATCTACCCAAACTATGTGATATGAGGACTTAATCTGTTTACAGTCAGGTGGGCCCTTATACTACACACTTGTTGGAAAGGAGATTGTACAATCAGATTGGAACATGTGTGAGCTTCAATCTAAGCTTAGACAACATTCCGTGGTCCAATGTCTGTATAAAATGTTAAATATGTTAATGATAAAGTTGCATGACAGAGCCCAATTTCAAATGGATCATTCCCATGGTGACAATGGGTCTTTGAACGTAAGACAATATGGTCAATATATAGTAAGACAACAGGGAACACTTCAAACATTTACATTTCATAAAAGCTCTTCAACCTTATGTACAGACACTGCCAAGAAATCAAGAGAAGGCTTCATACTGCCTGACACACAAAGGTGTTCATTCTTAAACTGTCGCAAGGCACTTGTGCCCCCCACATGGTGCTGTTAAGTATAGGAAATGCTTGTGCCTTGCGCACGGAATACGCTGGGCTGATCTTTTATGAATGCATCCCATTGAGTCTCTGACTCCTCCACAGACCTATAAGTGTCTTTCAGTAGATGAAAGAGTTATCTAAACCCAGAGACAAAAATGTAATACAGTATATTGTAGTTTATCAGTCCTTGCATGTGATGGCTGCATTAGTTTTCATTTTTCAGCAAGCACTTCCTTGGAGCTGAAAAGGTAGCAAAAACTGTTTTATCTTTTGTACATTTTTAGTCCCATAAATCCACTCCAATGTAATGCAGACATAATTAACCAACACGTTTGAAGTCCAGCGTGTGTGACCACCATGGCTGCCTCCATAGATATAGAGGAGAAATGATTGTAGCCATGAAAGGTCGGAAAGAGTGTTGTATGGAGAATTACTAGGTGAAAATAAAAATAAAAGTCTGAAAAATGCAGCCACCACATCTGGAAAACTGCAATATATGACATTTTTTTTTTTAAAGTTTGATATTAAGCAGTAACGTAACAGTGGACAACATATAGGAATAATACTATAAATATATATATATATAGCTTGCAGGAAAAAAAAATATATTTACCATGTTTTAGGGTAAGAGAAACTTCGAAAATTAAAATGGCAACCAAAGCATCTTCTTCTGTCACTTCCTTTCTCAAACTTAACTTTGTGTGTGCTTCTGATATTGAAGACCTAGAAAAGATGTATTGTAAATGTATGAGGTAGACAGGCAGTAGAACCTGATGAAGAATTATTGATATTGACCCTGTTATGTTCCCTCTTTGCAATGAGCACTCCTTGTTCTACGTGTACATGTATGTTCAGTGTACCGCCTGATGCTTATGATATAAGTTCTCATACTCACAAATGTCTCAGCGCGGATGCTGATATTTTAGATCCATTACTGTCTGTTCTCATCCTTCTGCTTGCCAAATAGTAACCTTGGAGTAATGTTTCGGCTCTGGAGCTAAAGGTCACCTTTAAACTCTTTGCATAAGAAATAAGCTACACAAGTAAAACACAGAAAATGATTTAGACAAAGTAGTAATGATGTCACTGGTACCATATTTAGACATTAAAAAACAAAATGTCT
This sequence comes from Nanorana parkeri, assembly GCF_000935625.1. Taxonomy (NCBI): domain Eukaryota; kingdom Metazoa; phylum Chordata; class Amphibia; order Anura; family Dicroglossidae; genus Nanorana; species Nanorana parkeri. The sequence continues at coordinate 1,441,105 of NW_017306415.1, forward strand.
CCTGTAAGAACCATCCTATAGATGTGACAGAAAAAAAGAGAGTGCAATGATCTTGCACAATAAAAACAACCTTTTATAGGAACAATTTATGTATTCTCATGTACCCAGGAGATAAAGGTACAGTGTACACAGCTGAGTATGGAAAGTATAAGCAAAGGCCGGGGGCAATGCTAGGGACCGCCAGGATGACTGACATTCCAGGCAGTAGATTGTACCTGCACGGTGTACCACACCAGATCTTACTCCATGCAGGCCCGGATTTCCCACAAGGCCACCGAGGCCCGGCCTCGGGGCGGCAGAGCGCAGAGGGGCGGCAGCGGTGACCTTGTGGGGAAGTTGCGGGCGCCGGTGTAAGTTGTCCGATAAAGAAACAGTAAAAAAAAATTGAAACTAGCCCCGCCCGAAGGCCAGGTTCCACAATACGGCCCCCCTCGCCGTGCCATCTGGTTGCCATTCTCAATTGATGAGGAGGGGGGCTTGGCGGCGCGGGGGGGCGTATTGTGGAAGGGGGAGTAAATCCGGCCCTGACTCCATGCTGTGCTAACTTCCTCTCTTTTTTGTTTTGTCATGTTTGAGGTTGGCAAGCTTTCCGTGTGCTGCACCTGGCAGAGCTGCAGGATTGTTTCTGTGTTTAACCCTTGGCTTGCACTCTGTCTCACGTATACCTCACAGCTGGCAAGATGGTGTCTGCAGCCTCCACCTCACAGCACTCATATCCACACCATATCTCTGACAAGTCCCCTGAGCTGCAACACCTTGAACGTTCAGCAATTGTCATGGACCCCCTCTGATATCCTAAACCATTTCAAGACTATGCTTTAGAAGGCCATAGACAAAATGATAATGTACAACACAGCACCCAACAGAGGAGAATCTTCACATCAACATAGATACTGTACGTTGACCGTTTCTACGAGAACGTTTCTGTTTCCATGCCATAGACAAAATGTCTGATCAAAGAAATTGTTGGATCAGCTAACTAGAGAAATTGGGAGCATTGGTAAGTCCTGATGACATGACATTACTAGGATTTTAGAGGGGCACGAAGAGGACATGAAAACCCTTAAAAATGAGAGCATTATCCTGCATTCACAGTTACAAGATCACAAAAAGGATCACATGAACGCCGCTCCAATTACAACCTGTGGGGCCTTCTAGAGACCATAGTGGACTTTTAAAGTCATAGAGTTGGCCACTGAGCTCCCAATAGAACGTTTGGACATGGATTGCATCCACTGAGCTCTGACCAGACTCACCCATCATTCTGCTCCAAAAATACCTGAGCTCTATTTTTTCACAGCATTACTTGACCACAGTCATTTTATGTATTTATTGAATAGCCCAGTGCAGTCTATGTTTATATTACTTGGCCACAACCTCCTCAATTCTTAATACTTGTGGACGTTCTTTGCAGTTTACTTATAAATGAGAACTAAGAGACCCCAAGGGGAGATACCTTATACTCATAAGCTCCCCAAGAAAAAAAAGACAATCCAAGATCAAAGAGCTAAAATTGGAATTTACCTTTGCGTCTTCCTGTTTCAAATCTCATCCAATGGCAATTAATAGATCAAACGCTTTCAAAACTCAATTGCAACATAACTTTTAAGTTTAGGGGACAGGAGACAAAGTAAAGGGGAATCTCTTCAATGGGGCTAGTGGCTTGTATGTGCAGGACCCAGTCATCATCATATGTAGTCAATTTAGACTTTTTTAACCTCCAACAGGAAAAAAGTCATTTGTGTGTTTTATTTCTCTTCGTAGAGACCATTACTTTTATGTTGTGACATCAAACATCTGTTATAAATAAGAGTAGTAGTAATGTTTAAAAATGATAGATGTACAGAATACATGTTGATTCTGTGATAGCTACCTCTTCAAAGTCTTGTGTTGTGAACTGCTCCGATGCAGGGCAGAGTGGTGATCCAGGTCTTACTGCTCTTAGCAGGCTGTGATGTACAAGCGGCACAGTTGGGTTGCTATGAGATGACTCATTGCAGTAAACCAACATTCCAAATGCATCCATGAGGCTGACTGGTATCATACCTAAATCCTAAATAAGTCATGAACATGTTTAAGTGAATGCATTTTAGGTACTCAGAGTAACCAGAAAACAGATTTACAAATGTATCCACTGGATAAAGATTCTACAAATGAATACACAAGGTTGCCCTTTAAGTACCAGTTCACACCTAGGCGTTCAATTTTAGGGTTTGCAGCTAAGTTGTAGCCAGCCTGAGCTTTGTTTATTTACCTTATCTGTGTTCATTGGATTTCTCCTAAGCCCAGGATATTGATTGCTTCTGTCTGCTATTGGAGAGTGTTATCCAGCAGACAGTGATAAGTAACAATGTATTGGGTTATGAATATTTTTTCTGGCTTGGCTAATTACTGAGAGGTTTATTTTCTGTGATGTAGGCTGGGGAATTAGATAAATATTTGGGCTGACCTTCTATTAGGGTCTTTGTCTCACAGGGGAGTGATTCCATGTATCCTTACAGGAGATCTGTGTAAAAGAGGTCCAGCCTTGGCCTCTCAGGCCCTTGGCCTAAAGGAAGAAACCAGAGCCCGGGTCCAAGGAATCTGAGCTGGCCTCTCTTCAGAGGAGTCTGCTGTGCGGAAGTATGTCCAGGAGAGCTTAGGGGAAGCTATTGCCGGATTTTTCATGGAGACCTCATCTCTCAGCTCTGAAAGATATCTATAATTGCTTGCCTGGGACGTGAGTGCTAGTTATTATTAGGAGGCTGCTACTGCAGTAACTAGAGCCACCAGCAGAGGTACTTAATAGATCCATTATTATTGGGAGGCTGCTACTGAAGAATTGAGGGCTACCAGTTAGTTGTTTACAAAGGAATTCATCTGTAACTAGGAGGCAGCCACTTAGACATAAGATCCATTATCAACTTTGTTGCTATAAAGAGGGCCTGATACATTTTTATTGTTTTTGGATATCCTGAACCTTTTCTCCTAAATGCTGCTACGGGGGGAGGGAGAGCACAGTGTGTATGTGGGGCTTTTGAATATGGGAGAGGGTTCCCTCCTGTGATACCAGGGATGAATGTTCAACACATGTTGCATCCTAGCAACTCGCCAGGATGCAGGACTGCTAGAAATACGGGAGTTTCTCTGTCAGGTTTCAGGGGAGCCACACAAGGCCTACAGGTATGAAAATTACATTAAGCAATATTTTTCATAACTGCACAGTGTATTTTAACCTATTACATATCATGCATGTATGTGTTCTGCAGACTTCATATCACTTACCATTTGTCCAATAAAGGTGTTTTCCCTTGAATTGCACTTCCTAGCAGAGGAATCTGCATAAGCCCAGAAATGACACTGAAGAGAAATAAATATCTGGTGATCCACATCTACTCCATATTTCTTCCCGGGTATGAACACAGCCGTGTTTCTACTCTCCAAAACTATGGGGAAAAAACACCATTAGCAGCTCATTATGGAGGGTCACAAGGATTTATATGTGATTATTGTATGGATACCTGACTTTAAATGGTCAAGCTTGTCCTTTTTATGTGAATTTATATCTCCAATAAAGCAGACACCTCCTTTGGCCATTAAAGCACTGCCAGCATGGATAATAGCAGTCCCTGTTCCATGTTCATCTTTTCTTACAGTAGCAAAGACGTCAGAGAATGGTGTATGCCGGACTCCACGTGGTAGAAGGCTAACACTGTAACTCATCAGTCTGAAAAACAAATGTCATCTTGTCTTTTTTTATTGTAACACTTTGTCCTCATTTTTGTGAATGGGATACATGTACAATGCAAACAAATAACAGTGAAGTAACTTGTAAAGGAAAAGGAAATGCAAAATCAATAGGGTTGGTATCCTATGCTTATTTACAAGGTAACACTTTATGAAAAAAAGAGCAATCCACATGGAGTATGTCCACTATGTATACCAGTATCATGCCACCAGGTTTTTCTTTCACAAAGATTTTATTTGTTTTTTTTCAGTTTTTCATATAAAAGATTACAAAAAGAACAGAAGTGGGGCATGCAAGTCCTTTAATAAGGCATTCAAACGGAAAACAAACAGCTACAGCATCGTGCAGAGCCCTGCAGGCTGTAGGACAGGAGCAATGTGGCAAGTGCCAGAGTGCAATTTGGGAGTTAGAAGGAGCTATTGCTGTACAGGTTCAGTGGATAAGGCCCAAATTAACATGTAATGGGGCAACACGGGGGAGGGTTTAGCAGGTCCGATGCCTGGGTATCGTGAGGTCGAGGCCAAAGAGGACAGCAACATCATCTCTCTGGAGCATAATTTGGCTAAGTGCATCAAGTGAAGGACACGCCGGACCCCGTCCCCGGCCTGTCTAGAGGGCATGAAGCCGACCTGGTCTTTTTTGATCAGGGATCCCAGAAATTGGTTAAGACGGGAAGTGAGAATTTTGGAAAGCATCTTGACGTCAACGTTTATTAAGGAAATGGGGCGGTAGTTGGCCCAGGAGTGGGGGTCTCAGCCACCAGGTTTTTATTAAAGAGATACAGACTTATTTTGAATGGTTAGATAAGCAATACACTTTACAAAAAATGTTTGTTTAGAACCTTCTTATTATATCAGATACCACGGTGACATCCAGCATTGCAGTTCTGGCTAGTGTGCGGACACAGTTCAGTAATCGTTAACTCTTTCATGTACTGGATGGTCTAACATGGATACCAGTGGATCCAATATGCAAAAATCTTTCTGCATATCATTAGGTCAGAGGTAAGAAGGAAGATGGGTCTAAAGCTCTGGAGTGGATTGGGGTTTTCCTTCTTTTAGGTATTAGGTATTATGATCTGACCATAATAAATAAAAAAAACAACATACATTCCCTTTAAAATATAAGACATGTCAAAAAGGTAGAGTTGGGTTTTACCTTGCACGGAATTAACATTTGCAAATGTACATTTTAAAGGGTATGTAAACCCTAACAATGAATATCTCTTATTTGGTACCTTGTGGTATGTTACAAATACCATTAACCCCTTCATGACTGAGGCCCTTTTTTCAATTTTTGCACCCATGTTATATTCCACATTTTAGGACTTTGTTATAAGAGCAAAAACATTGGTGATCTTGCCAGAAACCGTGTGAGCTGATAACTGCCTTTATTGACTATTCTCAGCTACATTGTTCCCTGTCTCTGGGGACTACAGAACAACACCTCTCTATGTTATAAAGACAAAGAAAGGCATGGAGTCATGCAGTCCTATCCTGTTTCTGTTGTCAGAAACATAATTGTGAGTGCGCATTATTATCCTAGGACGGGAATTGTGTTACTGCCAGAATGAATTGAAAATAAAGAAAAAAACTTGAAACATTAAATAGTGAAGCCACCAGATCCAAAGAATTGGTAAGCTACATATATATCAGGTTTTTGTATTTAGACACGCTTTAATGAATATACCTCTCCACAATCAGTGTATCACTTGTCACAACCAAGAGGTCGAGGGTATTTCCAATATCTTCATCTTCGTTACATGTTTGCACAAGGCTGAGTAGTATGCAGAGTTTCAGTGTGTTGTAAGTCCCCACCGGAACAATTTGTGAAGCAAAAATATTTGCAAGTATTCCTGTGAAAATCCATGGGGAACCGAAGGTCTTTGCATGAAGGTCTTGAAGTGCCTCGCTTATGGTCAGAGAACCTAGTGGGTAAATCAGTATATAAAAACATCACTACAAGGTGTAGGCTACTATTTCACCCAGGAACAAAGGAGGAAAGGAAAGGGCCACAGAGAACTGATATTTCAGTATTAAATAGATACCTCATGAGTGAATCTGTCTGGATATCACTTGGGAAGTAAAAGGAAGACATTTCTACACCTGAGCACCCGGTTAACTATGGTCTCACTATAGCAGTAGAGAGGTTGGAGGAGAAGAAAAAGGCAGCAGCACCAAGAGAAAGGTGTAATCACAAGATATTTAAAGTCATCAGTGGGGATTTGATGTTAGTTATATAAAGCATTCTTTATTCATCTGCTCAGTCAGTGATGAAGTCATTTTACATGTAGTAGTTTGACATATAAGATATAAAAAGCATGACTGTAAAGTATTTTGAAATATGAAACAATGTAATCAGAGTAGGTGCTGCACTTACTTTCTGCTATGTACTGATGAATATTATTTGCTTCTATGCAAAAAGACAGTTGAGCACCATTAGGCCCACATACCGGAATTCCTATTACTCTGTACCTTCCCCCTATTTTCATCCTGTTAATTAATTCATCTACAAGGGAAAAAAAATACACATGTTAAATGATGTTCCATACCATGTTTTCCTCTAGCACAAAATCCTGTGTGTGTTCTGGAAACTAACTAGCCATGTCATAAAATGCAATTTCACTAAACAGTAAAACTTGTTAGCCACTCTAGTTATCTCTTCCCTTGATTAGATGCTTTCCCCTCAGATTACTATCACTGCAGGTGCTAAGCCACTGACAGTCTGAAAAAGAAGACCCACATGCAGGGCCGGATTTCCCACAAGGCCAACCAAGGCCCGGCCTCGGGGCAGCAGGGGTATAGAATTCCTATCTCCCAATCCCCAGGACATGCAGTTCCGGGTGTCGGGGGGGTTGGGGTTCGTTTTCTACAATTAGCCCTGCTTTGGGCAAGCAGGGCTAAATGTACAGCAGGGAAGCCGCCGCTTGTTTGGTACAAGTGATCTCGGCGATCACTTGCATGCAGCCTGCAGGTCTGCCATTCTCTATCGGGGGGCGCATTGAGTAACCTGGCCTTGGGGCAGCAGAGAGAGTAAATCCGGCCCTGCCCACATGCGAGTAACCTGATGTAATGTAAGTGTAATGGCGATTTCTATACTTAGTGCACACATAAAAGGGTCAATAAATACAAAAGACTTTACCTCTGACGTATACAGCATATGACTGGAAGCGACAATTCTGATGGGTTACACAATGTCCCTGGAGAATACGCAACGACTTTGCATCTGTTAACTCAACCACCTGTTTATCTGAGTACACGATGTATAGGTTAACTTGATTTTTTTCATTGGCTATAGACAAATATTAAAGTTATTGTCTAGTGCCTAAAGCATAATGCATACCACCAAGAACTCTGTACTTCATGTCTTCCTTTAGCGGTGACGAACATAAATCGCATATAAAGTCTTGTCCTACAGTGGCTGACTCTGTAGCCCCAGGGATGTGTACTCGGATATACTGAAAATCTAATTGACATTCATAGCAATGTAATTAATAATGTGTATAAAGGTCATTTTTTTTACATCTTAAAGTAAAACTTTGGAAGGAAAAGCAGCATATTCCCATATTTCAGGGTATGGGGGAACATGTGACCTTCTACTTTCCTCCTTCCTTGGTGCCTGAGCAGCCAATTGGAACATCCAAGTGCTGTCAGGTGGGGGTTTGGAGAGAGTCCTTAGCGCTGCATAAGCTCCAACCAGACCAACTTGGTGCTTACACAAGGATGAATTCCTCTGCTGTGGTGGGCAATTGGACCAGAGTGGAGCACAGGGAAAGTTAGTATAAGCATAACATTGGGCTGGCATTTCACTGAATCTGTTGCCTGCAATCTTCACTGCCTGGACAAAATGCAGATTTAATTTAGTTTAGACCTAATACACAGCAGAATGTAAAACATCAAAGTGAAACCCGTTTGCCATTTTAACCATACAGTGCGAGTAAATTTCATCTTGATGTCATCACTGCTCTTTGGATTCATTTCCTGGATCAATACAACACATTATTTATAGTTGCATGTGTTTTTCCTGGTAAATATTACAAAGCCTTGTAGTTCTTACAGTGAGGATTCCTTTTCTATTCTGTTAGATCTCACTGGATCTCACCATGTCAATAGCACAGTTCTAACGGTAAAAACTTAGTCAATATACCTTAATTAGTTCACTGGGATACTGCATGGATTGCCACTCATCCCGTATGATAAGGGACTGTCTTGGATTAGTAAAATATCACATCCAATATTGATTCAATATGGAATGCAGTTTGTCCCGTATTTTTATGTGAGTCTTTTATTCTGTTGCAATATTTTTATTAAAGTTTTGTCAAAATGTTAACATTAGAGAACGGTTCTGACATCTCCAAGAATACAGTATCATGAAAGGGAATAACAATCATACAGCAGTCGGTATATAGAAGCAGCTCACAAGGAGTACAATTGCTATCCAAATCCATAAACCCAGGAGCGTTGGTCCATTATACTGGATAGATGAATTGGGTATCATTATCCAAAGGTGAACCAGGGATAAAGTCATATTGAGGGTCAGAAGAGGGTTAACTGCAGAGCAGTAAAGAGAAAGAGAGAGTAGAGGAGAAGGAAACAAGAGTAGGACAGTATCAACATCCTTGTGATTGATAAATTGAATAAAAGGGTTACCACTACATTTAGCCACCAATTGGTTCTTATACTGTGAGGGTCAGCTCACCACACTCCCATCGATCCTAGCCTGCCCATACCATTCAGTGCACTTAGATACCCCGGACGCTAGTTAGATCCATATCAGGGTGATGGTGAAGGATCCAAGGTTCCCAAGTACTCAGAAACTTGTCTTGTTTATTCTCCGTGAGTCTTTTATTCAATTTATGGCGATATTACTACCACCACCACCAAATGACACCTTCCTGGCCCTGACCACAGACTTGTTTCACATACAGTATGTCATGGACTAAATTTAGTCATGATCATATTTGGCCATTGATGTTAACCAGCATTACAGGCCGCCTTGTTTATATACAAGATGCCGGTTGCGGTGAGAGTGCAGCAGGAGGAGGATCATTGCATGCGGGCCATTGTGTTTTTGATGATAGATTTATACCATGGGACATTTTTTTTACATAAAGTCACACTGTTGGTGTATTTATTTGCTTTTCACGTGTAGGGGCAGATATCTGGTGGCCCCCTTATTTTATAAGAGGCTTCCAGATTCATGTAAGTCCCCCTCGACATTCACTGGGCCAGGGATATGAGGCTGAGGGTCTTGGCCCCCTGGCAAGGTACTCCCCCCCATGTTAAGGGCATGCGGTATGGTTCAGGAGAGTGGGGACAGCCTTTGCTCACTGCCTCTCTCTTTCTTGGCCAGCTGGTCTGCGTGCCTGGATAATGGCCTGGCATGGATTTTGGGGGAGACCCCACTTTTTTTTATTTTTATGGTCCCCCTAAAATGTCACTTTTGTCAGTACATTATACACATGTGCCACTTTACATGCAGGTTTAGGGCATCCCCAAGCATATTTTTTTTTAAAGGAATCATGTATTTTAAATGTTGCTCTTTAAGCAAAGATACTAATATGTGCATTTGTACCTTGAGAAAAGGGGCACTTTGCTTCTGAACAGAGAAATTGTGCTCCTTGAGTGTACTTTGTCACTGTAGACATTGCAGTTACTGCTCCTTCCATCATATAAAGTCTTTGGGTCTTGTAGTCCAGGGGGAAGTTGCTTAGGCTTAAGCGATAGCCAGGCAGTTCAGGCAAATGCGTTAATTTCAGGACTACATTTATCTGAAAAATGCAGAACAAAACTATGTCATAGCAATCTACAAGATTTCTTAATATGACCAAAACAAAAGATACACTGGAACAACTCTACATGGAAATAAGCATCACACAGCATGCCTATGCAAAAGCACATATAAATGATGCAAATCAATGTGCAGAAAGGAAACACAGATGTCAGAAGTATAATGCCATAAATGAAACCTCTCCCATAGTAATCAATCCATGCAAAGTCTCCATTACTTTCACAAAAAGCCTTTTCAGACAAATTGCAATTTCCAGTATGAGAGCAATATGCAGGCACTGATCTGCTACTCCTAATGGCACAGTCCAATGTTTCCCATAAATTGCGGTTAAGGTGTTTCCATTAGAAGCACCCCAAGTATTCCACCTGTCATCCTCTGAGGCAAACTGGGAAACAGGCACTGCTAGTGGTAGCCAAAGATCAGAGTTCAAGAGCACGGCACAAATCTATTTAGGAAGCAAATGCAAGAAAAAGGTAGCCTGCAGTCTAATGAAAAGCACCCAAAATATAAACAAATGTCTACATTAGGAACCATCTTTTTTTTTAGATTAGAAGATCCTTAGTGCGCCTTTGTATGCTTTGTATCTGTGCAGTGTTCTGTTTTGAGTGGTTTTACTTACCTCAGTGTCCGCCCCCCCGAGGCTACTTCTCTTCCATGCTGCTGCTTCAGCCACTCTGCTGGAACTGAAACTGGGCAGGAGATCATGACTTCCAACTTTCTGAGGTGAGAAAGAGGGACTTCTCCTGGCACAATGTATTTAGGAAATGGACACACCTCTGCCACAACCCCAGTTATGTATACCATTAAGCAATGATATGCCAGGCCAAGTACGGGAGGACTTCCAGTAGACTCCTATGGGTAGCCCTACTTCTGAGAGTGTTGATCTCCTGGTCCTCCACTAAGCTTAGTGGTTCCTCACTCCAGTTCCTTCATCACTGCTGTGTCTTGTACCTACAATGTCAGTAGAAAGAACCACTCAGCACAGAGGGGGGTCAGAAACTCTGCCAGGAGTGTCCGTTTCTGAAGAAACTAATGTATTCACTTTCTTCTTTACAGGGACAGTATTTAATGGCACTTTTAGTTAGCTGGCAGCGCCACTTTCAAAAGGACAAATTAAACTGATGAAAACTGAGTAAAGTAATTTTTACTCAATCACAGCTAGCTGCTGTGCCTAACATACATCCAGCAGAAACAGTCAGTAGGCATCTATAGGTCGCACACATTAAATAAATGTTTAGTGTGTGCTCAGTAGCTCCCACAATATGGAGTTGCTCTGCTGAACTTTGTTATACAGCAGCTACATTGATTTAGCCGTTTCCAATGAATCCATGCTGAACATTTTCTGAATTATCACCGCCCTTTGGATTTTCACAGTGGGTTCCATACCTGTGCTTCGGTCTGGTATTGTTCAATCAAGGAAAGGATTCTTATTGTGGCATCACATACCTATGACAAATAAATAAGTAAATATATATATTCATTTCAGAGTATAGCAGAGTATAAACAATATCACATGATAAAATAATATCAAATAAACATTCAAGCCATACCGACTGGAAGATCTGCGAAGCTCTCAGTGGCTCATGCAGGATATAGTTTCCAAGGGTGGCGTTGAGTTCTGTGATGTCCACAGGGTTAATGGAGATTACAAACCGGTACACTGCATAACTGTGTGTAGATTCTATTGGGATACACACAAATGTAATTTAATAATAAAACATATTTAGAGTAATTGATCACAAAAAAGGGTATAAAATGCACAATACTTTGGTAGCTTGGTTATAAGAGACGCTGTATGCAGTTACTGAAAGCAGCTTTTTAAGCAATGACTTTCATTGATCTAAGTATTTTAAACTGCTCTAAAAAAGATGGGTGATTGGTTGCTGTTTGTTCTTTGAAGGCATATGTCTATAAGCGACCCTTCAGAAAGTAAACTACAAAAAAAAAAAAATTTCTACCAATTTGTTACTTTTGACACCCAAGTGATTGAGCCATGACTTCCATAAAGGATGCAGGTTTCAATCAGACATGGTCAGCCTGAAAGGAGATAATCACTGCTGTTCTGTGTCTTAAGCCAACAATGCATGCTGATAATCCTTTTAACCTGTAACAAGAAGGATCCTTCTAGCACTTGTCCTCAGTTTTGTTCTGTACATTACAGCAATACAATGAAACCCAACACACTTTTACAGTAGCAGACAATGCATCCACCCTGCAGCACACTACCACAATGCACATAATATAAAAGTAACCTAAAGAAAACCGGTGTTTAGAAATATACAAAGATTGCCATTGCTGACCATCTAAAAAAGACAGTTATCTGGCAGTCATACCAGAGCATTCAGCTTTAATGCTTTCTGAGACACTGGCCTGAAACAAGAAGGCAGCAAATGAAGTCAGAATAGAGTCTGAACTCTTGATCTGCACATTTGTTTTTGGCTGGGGACCCAGAAATAATAAAGCCACTGAATCCTCAGGACAACCAAGTAGCTTGTATTTACACAATGAATAGTCAAAAATGGCAGCTTCTCTATTCTTACAGCACATTTTGTTATTTAATCCTGAATATAAATGCTGAAATGGCTTTCCAAAAGACGAGAACATTGTAGTATTACTTTGTCCCACTAGATGGCAGCAACTGTTCATGTTACCATCCAGAATATGGCGGCTTAATAGCATTTGAACTAGCCAATGAGTCCTTCCGAATAATAAATAACTACAAAACACAATGACACCACCATAACAACACCACATGAAGCTCAGGAAACACAGGCGTAGGTAAAAGTTGGTGTACAGTGCGTTATTGTTATGGTGGCCTTGGAGTGATTGTGTTGCAGGGGAATGAAATGTTGGAACTGAGTAATGAAAGTTCATCCCTCAATGCAATGCCGGGAGCCTCTCTATAGGCTGCGGAGATTTGTATTAGGACTGTATTAGGGGCCTTCCTTAGAGCCAGCTTAGGAAATCCTGAAATGTACATACATCAGACACCCTGTGTACTAAGCTCCTGAGGTGTAACTTGAATGGTCTCCTGAGTCATTTATATAGGCTGTCACTAAACAACATTATAACGTAATAGTATATTGTTATATTGAACATGTGATTGATAAGATTTTAGAATCTGAGCCCTCCCATGGAAAACCAGCGTACTTTCCATTCCTAAAGGTTACATTTAAATAATATTTAAAATGAATAAAAACTAAATTCTTTACTAACTCATATATAACGCGACTGGTCAAACCTGCTTCACAGGCCGTTTGTCATGATTCCTTTCAATATACATTGTGCTGTTTAGAAGAAACATTCCAGTTTGTTATAATAAACATTTCATGGGGTTCTTTTCTTAAAGAAAAAGTGAAGCCAACACTTTTCTTTTAGTTTCGGATAGAGTAACAGAGGAGTATTACCCTGGTGAGCTTTTTTTTTGCTCTCAGTTTCCCGTCGGGGAGATTTCCCTTCACTTCCTGTAACATAACAACAGCTGGAATTGAGAGAAAATCTTTCCAAGATGAGGGAAATCCCTGGTGGCCAGCTGGCTCACCACAACCATTGTTCCCATTGGAAGATTTCTCATCTATTCCTCTTCTGGTGATAATCCAAAATGTGGGATTATCTTTCACTTTCAGGGATAATGGTCACCAGGACTAAAAGGGTGAATCACCCTAACGGGGACACAGACAGTAATAAGAACCTGACAGGTGTTCTAATCCCTCTATCCCTTCCACTCTATCCAAAACTAAAAAGAAAGTTTTGGCTTCATTACGTTACTGAATGAAAACCTGAAGTCTGATTACTATACACTGGGGCAATCTTCAGTGACTTGCGACCCTGATCTATCCAGCCAATCTCCTTATTAAACAGTAATATTATTTCATGACACTCTGCATCCCTGACATCCTTCACTCCAATTGTTTCTGATCTTTGCACTACTGAGATGTCCTCATGATCCAGCAGAGAGGAGCAAGAGAGTGTCAGCAATTAGCAGTAAGAAGTCATTCTCCATGATTGTATTACAAGGGACATCTCTCTACGCTTGTCTCTTTTGCCCCCATTCTTATACATCATCAGGGCGATTGTATTACAAGGGACATCTCTCTACGCTTGTCTCTTTTGCCCCCATTCTTATACATCATCAGGGCGATTGTATTACAAGGGACATCTCTCTACGCTTGTCTCTTTTGCCCCCATTCTTTTACATCATCAGGGCTTGAAAAATGTTAAGGTGTCTCACCAGTCAGTCAAAAATGTCACCAGTCAGCATGACTGGATTATAGCCTTGCAATTTATGATAAAATTTTTTGGGGACAAATAGCTTTCTTTTGGGGGTATTTAATCACCACTGGGGGGTTTATTTTTTACTATATAATGAAAAAAGTACCGTAAATGTAAAAAAAAAAGTTTCCCTACGTTATGTTATAAAGCATCTATTCTTACCCATATTTGTTGTTAAATATAAAAGACGGGTAAATAGACCCCAAGCATGTCAAGCCTTAAAATTGCACGCACCCGCAAAATCGCAAAAAAACACACGTAGGCGCACCCGATGCATATCTGCGTGTGTATGTAGGAGGCGGGGGAATTAAACATTTTTTTTTTCTTTTACATTTTTTATGCTTCTTTAATTTTTGTATTACTTTTTTTTTACACAACTTTATTGCTATCACATAGGGGGCTAAGAAGTTGTGATAGCCAATTTATATGACAATATACATCACTTCCTGCATTCTGGGACTGAGAGTAGATCAAAGGGAGATCATGTACCGATCCCCCTTTGATCTCCTGTCACAGAGCAGCTGTGACCGGTCAGGCACATCGGATCTCGGGGCCGGCAGCGGCAGTGACAGCTGCTCCTTCACAAGTGATCGGGCGTCTCTAGAGACGCCCAATTGCTTGCATGTAAAGCTCCCGGCCGGTCGTGTAATTACGACGGCCGGCCGGGAAGCTACTCGTTGGGCTCCGCGGTCCTCTCGTCACAGACTAGAGGACGAGCTGATTTTTCAAGCCCTGTAAATCATACTGGTGAGGACAGAAACTTTTTTCAGGTTGCCCAAAATGAAATATATAAATTAAACCAATAAACAACTACTTTTCTAAAATATATATTTTTGGGCAAAACGCATGTCTGGAGGTGTTTTAGGAATTCTTAAATTATAAGTACAGTAAACCCTCGGTTATCCGGTATTCAACTAACCAGAACTCTCATCTAACCAGAAAAAAAATCCCCTGTGTACTCACTGTTCTGCGGCAAGTATTATCCGGGAAACGATCGTGTGTCTATTTGTCCTAATTTGCTTCTGATAACTGCATTTCAATATTAATATGAAGTCCATACAGAGTTTATGTTATGATATGGTATAGTATGTGGTATGGCATTAGTAGCCCTATTTTTAATAGTAATTCTCAAGCAACCAGAAACTACATTTATTGGAATCCACCAATCCCCATAGATGCCGGATAACAGGGAGTTTACTATTTTACTATATCGGGAGAGTAAAATATAAAAAATAAAATAAGTATAGTCTTCCCAACACTGAGACACTGCAGCTATCACACACTGGCTCTATACCGAGAGCATGTAACCACTGATCACTCAGCTCACAGCCTTCTTCCTTCCTGCAGAAAGCAGGGAATGTCAGTCCCTTGCAGGGATTACCCCCACCTCTCTATACCTTCAGTGCTCATTGGAGGGACAGACAGGGAAGGGGGCAGGCACAGCTGGCTCTGGCTCTAGAGAGGCAGAGCCTGCTGTCAATCAGACCTCCTTCCTGTACTAGACGGTAGCCCGCTCTAGCTGACTTTGGGTCACAAGAATACATTAGTAAATGCACTCCAGTGACCCAAAAGTAAAGACAAAAAAGGTCTCTTAAGTGTATTTAATCAGGACCATCCCTACCTTATTAGCTGAGGCAGCCAAGAGATGGGGGCAGCAATAGTTTTGGCGAACTGTCAGCCGGGCAGGAGGTGGCAGGCGGCCGTATTGTCAGCTGGGTGGGAAGCGGTGGGCGGCTGAGGGGAAGTGGTGCTGTTAGTTGTCTGTGCTACCCCCTCCCCCCACACACCTGCCTTCCCCCAAGGACACGCCATCTGAGGCTATCTCCTCAGGCTGCCTCACTATGGGGACGCCACTGTATGTAATGGTATCAGTGAGCTGGCATCTAAATGCAGTAAAATTCCATGGGGGATTTTACATGGAACTACTATGCAAGTGGCAAGTGTTTGACATGCAGTTGCGGTGCAGTCCCATTCACATCAATGGTCACGTTTGGCAGATGACCCCACCAGCTGAAAGCGATATGGCGTCTAATTGTTGCGGCATCACGGGTGAGGCAATGTGTACAGACAGTACTAACTTGTCGGCGGGCGGCCAGGGAGCGGTAAAAATACATATTTATCGCCTGTTTTTACCAACCCCTGGCTGTCTGTTAGAGATGTCCAGTTCATGAACGAATCGTTCTTTTGAATCGATTCTATTCACTGAACTGGTGGAGTCGATTCAGCTGAGTGAGCTGATCCGTTTGCATTTAATTAGCAGGTTGCAGAAGTGATAAGGGACAGAGAGAGAGTTTAGATTTGAGGAGATCCTCATTCAGATTGATGGTTTAACCCTTTAGGATCAAATTGGCTTCTCAAGGAGATATATATATATATATTTACACATTTACAAAAAAATAAAAACATAATTTTTTTTAAATAAACAATTTTTGGTTTTAGTTTTTATTTATTTTATTATTTTTCACTTAACATTGTTTCACTTAAATTTATTGACAGCGTTAGGATCAATGTACCCCAGGAGCTGCCTGACACCCTTCTCTGAATCAGAGTCCTCTGATTCGAATCTTCTATGAAGGTTCAGACAGCTCCTGAGCTTCGGTTCACTGGTTTGTCAGCCGACTCAACCAGTGAACCGAAGATTCGATTCATGAATCAGTTCTTTTGAATGAACTGATCCAAATGAACCGATTCATTTGAAAGATCCGAACTTCCCATCTCTACTGTCTGTGTGAACGAGGCGTTAAGTAGAGAGCACTCCATAGGACACCACAGGGCTCCACACCACCCCGCCCTCCATTAGTCAGCATTTTTTGTAAAGGACATGGTGACAGAAACGCTCATTTATCTAAACGTCCAAACCAACAAGAATCCCGCACAGGAGAATATTTCTAGAACCAGGACAAACTGAAAGAGAGGAAATGCCTGTAGTTGGAGGAGAACATGCAATTGGCTATTTAGCTCACAGAAACCGCTACAGTATAAGTGATCAGCATTCCAGAAGAAGAAACAGGAAAACAAGGAACAGGAAAAAGATCACCGGCACAAAATGTCCTGTTGTCAGCTTCTTCTAGATTTGTTACTGTCCTCTGTGATTTCTTTATATTCCTAATTTTCCCCTCCTGTTGTCAGTTTTGTTTTATAAATACCATTCAAATACCATCAAATCCAATTCATAGAAGGGTTTCCTGCACTGTTAGCACTTTACCTAGGATGATGTACCGGCTTTTTTTTAATTGTTTGTGCCGTATTTAAACAGCATAACTTTTTTCAGTTTTTTTGTTACTTAGGCCTCGTTCACACCTGACCGTTTTGTAGGGCGTTCTACGCTCGACGAACGCTCTACAAAACGGTCAAAAATATAAACTGCATTGTAGTCAATGCCCTCGTTCCCACCTAGGCATATTTCCGCCCGTCCCTAACGCCCTACAAAACGGCCCACGCCTGAAAAGGTCCCGGGACTACTTTGGGCCGTTTTGTAGGGCGTTTTCCATTGGGATACAGCCAAGTAGCCTTTGGAATCGTGCGACGGTCGCGCAACTTTTTTACCGCGAATCGCGGTAAAAAAAACGCGTGACGGTCGCGCGACAGATGCGCATATTACAATATGCCTAGGTGTGAATGGGGCCTTAGCCCCTGTGCACACTACCAAATGGAGCCGATCGCATAAGGCTTGGTTCACATATCAGCAATCCCAGGACGCGCGTCCCAGGACTGCACACAGCATTTGCCCTGCGGCCCTATTGATTTCAATGGCGTTGTATCCACACAGCAATTGCTGTGTGGATGTACCTCTTTTTGCGACACGCAAAAACCGTGCAACTGGGGTGCCATTAGAAAAGAATGGCACTGCCAGTGATGTGCAACTCCGTGACCGTGCGGCCATCCGCGGATTTGTGAGACTCAAGCCATCGGCCCTATTTGCAAGTGTGTACGGGCCCTCATGCATGGAGTGGTGAGGGGTTAGATTGTCTGTTAGGTTTATGTTACTGTCAATGTCCCCGTTAGGGAGACTCTGCATTTGTTTTGGTGAATGTTGTCACTGGGACTGAAAGTGAGAAACAAAGCTTGTGTTGTCACCAGGACAGCAGTAGAGAAGAATCTTTAAATGGGGACATTTGATCTGAAGACAATTAATGGAGAATTTCCCTCACATTGGAGAGGTTTCCTCTTCTGTACAGAACAGGAAGTGAAGGGCAATAAATGCATTGGAACCTAGATGGGTTTATTTCCCTTCCACACTCTATGCAAAATGAAGGAATAATGAAGGTTTAAGATTTACTTCACCAACAATATCACCGAATCAGTGTGTACAGAGCAATGAAATCCACAACTGAAAGTGCCTTACACAATATTCTAAGTGTAATCTGTCATAAATGGCTGTGATAGACTTCCATTACTACAGTGTCATGTACCATCATATCTTCTGCAGTCGTCTATCAGTTTCTCCAGCCCCCCGCTCCTGTCCATATAGATCAGAGCCGCCTGCCTCATCACATTCACATTCGGGGCCAAGCTCATGGCTGCCAGCCTGATGCCTGTCCTCACAGCTTGTCAGCCACACAGCCTCCTCTCCTCACAGCTTGTCAGTCACACAGTCCCCTCTCCTCACAGCCTGTCCGTCACACAGCCTCCTCTCCTCACAGCTTGTCAGTCACACAGTCTTCTCTCCTCACAGCCTGTCCGTCACACAGCTTCCTCTCCTCACAGCCTCCTCTCCTCACAGCCCGTCTGTCACACAGCCTTCTCTACCCACAGCCTGTCGGTCACACAGCCTCGTCTCCTCACAGCCTGTCCATCACACAGCTCCTCTCCTCACAGCTTGTCAGCCACACAGCCTCCTCTCCTCACAGCTTGTCAGTCACACAGCCTTCTCTACCCACAGCCTGCCTGTCACACAGCCTCGTCTCCTCACAGCCTGTCCATCACACAGCTCCTCTCCTCACAGCTTGTCAGCCACACAGCCTCCTCTCCTCACAGCTTGTCAGTCACACAGCCTCCTCTCCTCACAGCTGGTCAGTCACACAGCCTCCTCTCCTTACAGCCTGTCCGTCAAACACAGCCTCCTTTCCTCACAGCTTGTCAGTCACACAGCCATCTCTCCTCACAGCCTGTCGATCATACAGCCCCTCTCCTCACAGCCTGTCCGTCACACAGCCTCCTCTCCTCACAGCCTGTCCGTCACACAGCCTCCTCTCCTTACAGCCTGTCTGTCACACAGCCATCTCTCCTCACAGCCTGTCCATCATACAGCCCCTCTCCTCACATCCTGTCTGTCACACAGCCTCCTCTACTCACAGCCTGTCCGTCACACAGCCTCCTCTCCTCACAGCTTGTCAGTCACACAGCCATCTCTCCTCACAGCCTGTCCATCACGCAGCCCCTCTCCTCACAGTCTGCCACCTCAAGTATGTTTGTGGTTACTGTAATATTTAGGGCTCATTCACATGGGCTCAGAGGTCCGTGTACTGTAAGAAAAACAGTCATTTCTCCAGAGTGCAGCTCATCTGTACATTTCAATCACAGGCTGCGGCTGCACGCTGGTAAATTCTGCTCCTAGTGCGTACATCCATGCAGGTTTGGACTTGTGTCTCTGGACACAAACAATCTGACACACATACTCAAAGTGCAACACACCTCTTAACACATAACTTCTATTTACACTACAATTTATTAAGAACGCTGGAGATTTGCTTTAAAACCTTTGTCTAAAGTTAGGCATTAAGTGATGAAATCAGTGGGTGTTTGTACACTGAAATATTTAATCCAATGTGCCCCAGGTCAGCAGGAGGAGAAGGAGTCAGGAAATTACATTGAACACCTTTATCAAGTCCAGATGTTACATGTTAGAAAGTGACAGTGCTGCAACTTCCATTCACTAGAAGACCTCTATCACACATACAGCAAGAACCTACAGATTTCTGTGCCAGGAATCCCAGGTGTCCTCATTCAGATGCGGCCGCTGTACCCATTGAAGTAAATGACAGGGTGACATCGGCCACATCTGTCAGCGGCAGTCCACATGTTATTGTACATGGTACTATTAAATGCAGTTTGGGATAGATGATTATCACTGGACACATTTTTCCTGCTTCCAGGGACAATCATCTATCCCAAACCCCATGTAATGGTCCCATGCATGATTACATGTGGACTGCCGCTGACAGATGTGTCCTCTGTCATTTACATGAATGGGTACAGCTACTGCAACTGCATGGGGACACCTGGGATTCCTGCCGCAAGAATCCATAGGTTGTTGCTACGTGAATCCCAGAACGCCCCGTGTGAATGGGGCCTAATAGGAAAGCTTGTGCTGTGGCAAGAGTAGCAAGCCAAGGAAAGTGGCAAACACTTGTCACATACTTGAGATATGCATGTATGTAGAAAGCCCAATTCAGATGTCATTTTGTACCTACCTATTTCTGAAGTCTTCAGGCTGCTTATGTGATGCGCAGGGTCCCCTTAAAAGCTTCTCCTGGCAGTGGGCAGTCCCCAATAATGCAGAGAGGGGCACTCTGCTTCCTGCATCATTACACTGTAACTGCAGGGCACTGTGAATACTCCTCGGGGGTGGGGCCAAAGTTCTCTGCACTGACAGGATGTTCTCAACCTCTTCCGGGTTGAATGGTGCTGGGAGTCATTAAACTCATAAGACCGACATTTTGTGGTGGATTACTGTGGTGAACAGTGCCAGGGAGGAAGTGACCTGTGCACCCAGAGATGCTTTTTTATTTTAAACACAGCCTGGGGCTCTCTTTCATTAAAATAAATAAATGCTTAGACTTGGGCTTTAAGGTTTTCCCATATTTTTCATGAAATAAACACACCTACAGTAAATTAAACAGGAACTCCAGTTAAACCTTTTGTTTTAGTTTTTTGCCAATTGGGGAACAGTTAGAGCAGGGGTGCCCACAAGGTCGATCGCGATCTACCAGTCGATCGCGTAGCGATCACTGGTAGATCGCCATGTCCTCTCCTCCCACCGCTCTCCCCAGCGGGGTTCCGAGAAGAAGTGAAGGAACCGTCGGCGGGGGAGGGCGGAGGACGGAGCCGCTGTCACAGAACAGAACTAATGAAGAGCGGTGAGGAGAGAGAGAGAGAGACGCTCGGCCAAGATCTGACAGCCGGCGCCTCTCTCTCCCCTCACTGCTCGTCCTTAGTTCTGTCACAGCGGCTCCGCCCCCCCCCCCC